>NC_057808.1:101760083-102106503 GCF_018294505.1 Triticum aestivum | reverse complement strand
TACACACCGATTGTTTTCATCTCCCCCTGCCCCCAATCCCCACAAAACGAGAACCGCCACATCAACTTTGCGTGAGAAGAGACTCCAATGGTGATCCGAGGGGTGAGCCTGCTGGATATGGACTTCAGCAAGGACTTCACCTTTGAGTTCGCCGTTCAGACCCATGGCAGCACCAAGTTGAATGTGATGTACACCAATGATTCGGACTCGGTGAAGCTCTGCCTCGCCAAGTTGAAGCAGTACCTACAGGAGGAGAAAGCACAATGTCGCGGGACTAGACCTTGTGCCCATCCATTCGTCTCCTGACAGGGACCAGCAAATCATCGTCGCCCAGGTATGCGTGCGGGACGAGGGTCTCGTCTACCACTTTTGTAGGGCCATCAGAGGTTCTGGAGCATTCGCCCGTTTCATCAGCACCGCCAACTGCACCTTCGCTACGGTGGAGAGCAGGAATAACGCGACTGTGCTTTACGATTCGGCCATCTGGTGCAACAAGCTTGTCGACATCCAGAAGCAATACAAGATCATCGGTAACGGGCAGGAGAAGGGCTCCGTGGTTGACCTCGCCACGACCATCATCGACCCCTACTACACCAACATGAAAGAAGACGTGATACCAAGGAACTAAACACGTGGGAGGTACCTCTGAATCTAGCCTACATAACCTACGCGACCAAGGACGCATACGCATGCTACGACATGTACAGGCGGATCTTGGACATGAGGGCGTGTCTGCTTCCCGTAACCGACGAGTACACGAACAACAGCAGTGTCATGATCAAGCGTGCTAGGAAGGTCTAGATGATGTACTTTATCTGTTTAAGCACCTTTATCATCTAAGTGTTTCATGCATTAGCCTATGTGTCGTAATTATCTGTTTTGTCCGAAATATTTTGTCTAAAAACCCATTAACCTATTTGCTTTTTATTGGCTATTTGCTTATGTATGTAACTAGTTCATTGGGCAGCCGTGCTTTGAATCTCCTTCCTCCCAAAATATTCCCCTTCTCAGGTGGACCCAGCAGGTCTCGACACAGACATCTGGGACCAACCACCTATCCATTTGTATTTCTCTATTTTGTTCAATCTTTCGTCCTCTTCCTACAGCGGCTGGCAGCGCTGCCACGCACGCTTCGATGACCCATCCTAGCCTATGGAGCTGGCCAGGCCATCCCTCTACTCCCACACATTCTCCGGCGGCGCAGCTCCACCAGCCCACCCTACACCCGAACAAGTCAACCCTCATACTCTCCTCCGCCTGCGTCTTCCCCGGCTCCGGTTCGTTCCGGTCCGAGGTCTCGACATTGTCCTCCACCTTGGTGCTCTCGCCGCGGCGCCGCCGTCTGTCGTTCGCAACATGGTCAACAAAACGAGAGGAATCGGGAGACGACTATTCGTCGAGAGCCTGACAGTCTGGGCCCACCAGGTCCATGGCCTAGATTTTGTTGTTTAACATGTGCAGCCCACGACATGTAGACACAGTTGATCCAGCTAGTTTCAACTTTTTTGGGGGGTCCATCAGGTATCAAGCTGCCTCTGGGCATCAGCAGCCCAAGTTATGTTTGTTTTTTCAAGACAACGCACAACTCAGCTCTATTTTTCTATAATAATGCAAAACTGAACCTATGTTTTCCCTTCTATAATAGTGTATATATATATATATATATATATCTTATTTTATTACATATATATGATAGAAACAACATAAGGTACCGTTAAACCTGTCGTTCGTCCAACCATTGTATAGACATTCCCACTTCCTTTATTTTTCGTTTTTATTAATCCTATATCTGAATTTGCTCCCACTTTCTTTTTCGATGTAATCTGAGTTTTCTCCCGGTACTTTTCCCTAGAACCAACTCAACTGTCCGACGTCTAGCCTAAAAAATAATAATACCCCACGTCCCATTAACTCATCAAATTAAAATGATATTTTATTTTGTAAATCGAAAGTTCTTACAAAAAAATAATAATAAGTGTTTATATATAACTTGGCAAGTTAACTCCTGGCGATTGTGTACATAAGGTTTCAAAGATTTTACTGACCAACGCAGTAATAGACGTGCAATCATGTGTTTATGTTTTTATGACATTTCTCCGTCTAGCCCAACATGATATTTTCACCTAGCCCAACAAGTCCGCCGATTTTGAGAAAAATGCAAATGGGCTTCAAATTCTAACATAATATATAAACGGCCAACATAGACGCTACATCATTGTTTCACCTAGCCCACCAAATGGACTAAAAAACAAATTGACTGGCTGACATGTGGACCAGTAGGTCGAAGCCTAAGCACTTTCGTAAAAAAAGTACAAAGGTCAAAGCCTAAGCAAGGTGTTGGATTTACATCCAATGTCCGGCATTCTTCTTCAATCTCCCGTCTTATTCCTCCAGCGCTGCCGGGACCGCCTGCTCCAGCCTCCGGCGTCCAGCGGCGCTGTTTTGCCTGCCTCGCAGCGAAACGCTACCCCACCGGCGGCCAGGCCATCCCTCCACTCCTCCGCACCTCCTGTTATTCTCTACCGAGTGTAGGCCCACCCCGCACCCGAACCAGTCAAGTTTCCCACTCCCCTCCGTCCGCGACTCCACTGCCGCGTCTTCCCCATCTCCGGGCCATTCCATTCTCGGGCCTCGCCGTCGTCCACCGGCCTTGGTGCGCTCGGCACGGTGTGGTCAACGTGGTCAACAAACAAGAGTCATCGGAAGATGACTATACGTGAAGAGGCTGACAGTGGGGATGCACCATGCCAATGGATGCATGCAGGCAACTGCATCCTTTTTACGCTGAAAAATAATGTTTTCTCCCCCTAACAACTGGGACCCACCAGCTACATCTTCGCACGCAAGGAAGTGCGTCCTTATACGAGCAAAGAAAAGATTCCTCCCCCTGACAGCTGAGACCCATCAACTATATCTTCACGCGCAAGGAAGTGCCTCCTTATCTTCCCTGACAGTTGGGACCCACCCGGTCGAACCATACATAGGGTTGTCTCTCTAGTCGCGAATGTGTACGTACATACTGGTCAATCGGTCTCTCTGCAAGGATAACCGTGGCCGAGCAAGGAGCGACATGTGTGACGTAGCAGTTGATGCAGTCCTGTCTAAATCGTGTACACGTACGTACAACTACACTGCAAGAAAGTAAATACGGCTATGTACGTACATACGAGCGGGGTCTCGAACGCATACAACGACGGCGTCCTCTTCATCGGCAGCCAACCGGCTGGGTCGGAACGGAGGAAACCAAGTCGTATTCATCGGGAGGCAAGCGACTGGGTCGAAATGCGTCCTGTTCATTGGGAGCCAACCGACTTGGACGGAACTGAAGGAAATATGCCCTAGAGGCAATAATAAAGTTGTTATTTATATTTCCTTATATCATGATAAATGTTTATTATTCATGCTAGAATTATATTAACCGGAAACTTAGTACATGTGTGAATACATAGACAAAACAGAGTGTCCCTAGTATGCCTCTACTTGACTTGCTCATTAATCAAAGATGGTTAAGTTTCCTAACCATAGACATGTGTTGTCATTTGATGAACAGGATCACATCATTGGAGAATGATGTGATGGACAAGACCCATCCGTTAGCTTAGCATAATGATCGTTTAGTTTATTGCTATTGATTTCTTCATGATTTATACATATTCCTCTGACTATGAGATTATGCAACTCCCGAATACCGAAGGAACACCTTGTGTGCTATGAAACGTCACAATGTAACTGGGTGATTATAAAGATGCTCTACAAGTGTCTCCGAAAGTGTTTTGAATTGGCATAGACCGAGATTAGGATTTCTCACTCTGTGTATCGGAGAGGTATCTCTGGGCCCTCTCGGTAATGCACATCACTATAAGCCTTGCAAGCAATGCGACTAATGAGTTAGTTGCGGGATGATGCATTATGGAACGAGTAAAGAGACTTGCCGGTAACGAGATTGAACTAGGTATGATGATACCGACGATCGAATCTCGGGCAAGTAACATACCGAGGACAAAGGGAATGACGTATGTTGTTATGCAGTTTGACTGACAAAGATCTTCATAGAATATGTAGGAATCAATATGAGCATCCAGGTTCTGCTATTGGTTATTAACCGGAGATGTGTCTCGGTCATGTCTACATAGTTCTCAAACCCGTAGGGTCCGCACGCTTAATGTTCGATGACGATTTATATTATGAGTTATGTGTTTTGGTGACCGAAGTTTGTTCGGATTCCCGGATGAGATCACGGACATGATGAGGAGTCTCGAAATGGTCGAGAGGTAAAGATTGATATATTGGAAGGTTATATACGGACATCGGAATGGTTCCGAATAGGTTCGGGGATTTATCAGAGTACCGGGAGGTTATCGGAACCCCCCGGGAAAGTTAACGGGCCTTATGGGCCATACTGGAGAGAGGGAGGAAGGCCACGGGAGGTGGCGCGCGCCTCCCCCTGCCCAATCCGAATTGGACAAGGGGTGGGGCGCCCCCCCTTTTCCTTCTCCCTCTCCCCCCTTTCCCCTTTCCCCCTCTCCGTTGGAAGGAAGTGGGGCCGAATCCTATTAGGAGTGGAGTCCTAGTAGGACTCCCCCCTTGGCGCGCCTCCTCCTGGCCGTCGGCCTCCTCCTCCCCTCCTTTATATATGGGGGCGGGGGGGGCACCCCAAAGCCACAATAGTTATTCTCTTAGCCGTGTGCAGTGCCCCCTCCACAGTTTACTCCTCCGGTCATAGCGTCGTAGTGCTTAGGTGAAGCCCTGCGCAGATCAAATCACCATCGCCGTCATGCTAACGAAACTCTCCCTTGACCCTCTACTGGATCAAGAGTTCGAGGGACGTCATTGAGCTGAACGTGTGCTGAACACGGAGGTGCCGTACGTTCGGCACTTGGATCGGTTGGATCGTGAAGATGTTCGACTACATCAACCACGTTAAACTAACGCTTCCGCTTTCGGTCTACGAGGGTACGTAGACACACTCTTCCCCTCTTGTTGCTATGCATCTCCTAGATAGATCTTGCGTGATCGTAGGGAATTTTTTGAAATTGCATGCTACATTTCCCAACAGGAACAACCCAACCGGGGTCCTGTTCATCGACTCGGGGTCTTGCGTCCTGCAAAACGGAGGAAACAGAGTTCTCTTCGACCGCCTACGGTCGAAACGGGGTCCTATTCATCGGGAGGGATCTGGTGTACCGCAAAACGGACGAAACGGACTTCTCTCCAACCGCCTACGGTCGAAACGGGGTCATGTTCATCGGCAGGGGTTTGGCATACCGCAAAACGGACGAAACAAACTTCTCTCCAACCGCCTACGGTCGAAACGGGGTCCTGTTCATTGGAGGGGTGTGTGGCGTACCACAAAACGGGACTCCACGGGCTACTGTTCATGCACCATCGACTCCCTCCAGCCTCCACCAGCCACTGTTCATCCACGGGCTACTATTCATCCATACTCCATGGGGTCCTGTTTATCCACCCCAACTGGCTGGGCGTGTATGGCGGCCTCCTCGGGGTGTTGTTCATCCAGCGGCAACTGCGCACTACCACGGGGTCCTGTTCATCCAGCGGCAACTGCATACTACCACGGGTTCCTGTTCATCCAGCGGCAACCGCCTACACATGGTCGGGGTCCTGTTCATTCAACCCCCACCGGGAACTGTTCATCCACACCCAACCCAACCGGCTCGACTCACCACGTCTCGACTCATTCTATGTATCACGCGCGCGACAGCAAACATGCACTGTTCATCCAGAGGCAACCCAACCGGCTAGCTACGTCTCGCATGGGGGTTCGATCGGCTTCAGTAAACAGCAGCATCACTATTGATCATGTTCAGTTAGCAGCGGAGTCAGTCGGGTTCAGTTAGCAGCGAAGGGATGGACGATCGATCGGCTTAAGTACGTAGGAGTGCGATCGCTTGGGTTCATGCCTCGCTCGGGTTCACGCCTCGCTCGGGTTCAGTTATAGCGAACATGCCTCGCACCACGCGCGTACGAGAGAGAAACGCGCAAACCACAGTGCATCGCTCGGCCCAACCACCCATCGTAACCGGGAACTCCACGAAATTTCCTCGCCCTCACTTCTACCATGATTTTTATTTCATGGACATCCTAAAGAATGTCATGCAGGTGCGTCCCCGGCCCACCCAGGACGAAAAGCCCATTTTCTGTAATGATTTTTTGTCATAGAAGTAGGAGCCCACCACATCTATGATGATATGTGTTTTTGTCAAAATTATCATCATAGAAGTGTCATAACCATGAGAGAAAAAAGTTTCGTTCGGGCCTAAATGTCACGGATGTGTCTTTTTTATTGCAGTGTATCTCTCTCTAATTTCTGTTGTGCCCGAGATGCTCCCCACACACAGACGCCGCTGAACCTCGACCTCGACTCTGCCCGTCACCGCAGCCGGCGAGTGACGTGATACGTCCATTTTGCATCATGTTTTCCTATTGTTATTTATAGTGTTTTTATGAATAATAATACTTTATGGAGTAATTCTAATGCATTTTCTCTCATAATATGCAAGGTTTATATGAAGAGGGAGAATACAGGCAACTAGAATTCTGGACCTGAAAAAGCTATATTAGAGATACCTATTCTGCACATCTCCAAATGGGCTGAAATTTTACGGAGAATTGTTTTGGAATATATAATAAATATTGGAGAGAAGAACTACCAGAGGGGGTTGCCGGGTGTCCACAAGACACCAGGGCGCGCCAGCCCCTCCAGGCGCGCCCTGGTGGGTAGTGGGCACCCTGGCCCACCTCCGGTGCCCATCTTATGGTATATAAGGTCTTTTGACCTAGAAAAAAATAAGGAGAGGACTTTCGTCATTGTCACTAGCAAATTCGTCGGCTGTACTAGAGATTTCCAAAGGCTTCACTCGAAGCGGCTAGAGTAGTATAGGTTTTGAGAATCACTTTGGAAATGTGAAATATGTTTCACCTAGACCCCCTTTAACAATACGGTTTTTCCTATGACTCAAATAGGAAGAAAGAAACTAAGAAAACAAAAGTCTTCAAGCTTCAAAGTCTTCACAACAATTTCTTCAAAGGTCGCACCAATCTCATCACTTGAAGAAATATATTTTTAGGGGTCGTCTTCCATGGTTAAATCAAATCTTCAGGGACTATAACTCCTATGTACACTCACAAACACGTTAGTCCCTCAAGCTATTTGTCTTCAATACTCCAAAACCACTAAGGGGGCACTTGATGCACTTACAAAGGGACAGGCGGTACCACCCCAGTAGAGGTGGACCTGAGTTCCCAACAGTCTCTTGATAAGTCGGGTTGACCATGAGTGTACCCGTGAGATAATGACGCGGCACGACCGGGCAGGCAGAGACCGCCCTAGGAGAGGGATGGGCCTGGCCCTTGTCATAAGTATGCGAGACGGGGCGACAGGATCACTGATTGTTTCCTCGAGCTCCCAATACACTAACAGGTTTGGACGTGTGATCTGAGTAGGCCTATGGCCTTTTCACACTAACCACCACGCGGGAATAAGTATGGGCACTCGGTGTCGTACGGTTCTCCCGAAAGCTCTTCGGACGTCAGTAGTTGAGCGACGCGTGCCCGGTTGGATGGTAGCCGCCTGCGCTTGTATAAGGAGGTGCGTCAGCTCCAGGCCATGTACGCAACGCGTAGGACTGCAAAGGGCGGTGGGCCCAACACCCCTGAGCACTTAGGATGTAGACAGGCGTGCTAACCTCTCCGCTGAGCCTAGGTAGGACTACGGCGTGTCGATCAGCCGAGGCCGGGCATGACCTAAAAAGTGTGTCCGACCGGAGTTAATCGAGCGTGTTGGGTATGTTGGTGCACCCCTGCATGGAAGTATATCTATTCGAATAGCCATGTCCACGACAACGGACGCTTGGAGTTATATCCTGATCTACTACAACTAGAACTGGATACTTGTGACACTAAATGTATATGATAGCTCCGGGATCGCTTTCTCGCAGGGAGTCGAGGAAGGATCTCTGGGCATGGCTAATATATACTTGTTACTATATGTTATATTACTCTACTCTCTTCTGTTGATGCAAGACGCTGCAAGATGCTAGTCTTCATTAGGCTAGGCCTTCCTTTCTATTTTGGCATTTCTGCAGTACAGTCCATAGATGCAGTCCCTTCCCTTTGATACTGAGGCATACTTAGCATAGATCTGATGTAAGTCTTGCGGGTACTTTGAATAAGTACTCACGGTTGCTTTGCTATCTCTTTTCCTCTTTTACCCGATTGCTGCCATTAGATGACGGAGCCCAGGAGATAGCTGATCCCTTCAATGACTACTACTACACTGACGGAGCCTACTACTATGTGGAGACCGACGGCCAGGAGTAGATAGGAGGTCCCAGGCAGGAGGCCTCCACCATTTCGATCTAGATGTCATTGTTTTGCTTAGCCTTCATAAGGCAAACTTGTTTACTTATGTTTGTACTCAGATATTGTTGCTTTTCTGACTTATGTATTCAAGCCTTTGTGGCCCTGGCTTGTAATATAAAGCTGTATGACTTTAATTTGTGTCTAGAGTTGTGTTGTGATATCTTCCCGTGAGTCTTCGATCTTTATCGTGCGCATTTGCGTGTATGATTAGTGCATGGTCGAGGCGGGGCATCACAGTTCCCAACTCCAAGACCAAAAGTCGGGAAGATGAGAGATGCATGGCGGGATGCTCATTATATCCTCGACATCCGTTGTTACAAAAATCTTCGCAAGCTTTGTTTTTTTAAAACGGAGGCAAAAGATTTGCCTCATCCATTAATTAAGAAGAAGAGAGTTGCCCAGTTAATTAACAGAAAATTGGGCTAAAACTGTCACAAAACGCTGAGTGGCACATAAATAATACTCCACACAAGCCTCAGTAAGGAGGGCCTCGACAAGATGCACTTAGACATCATCGTCGTCACTGTTCCCCAGCAGGCATCATCACCCACCATAAACTTCGAGCAAGTAACTCTGACTTCGTCAAAGACGAACGCCAAGCCAATCCTCACCGTAGATACCGTGCCGAACACAAGAAGACACATGCCGAACTCAGCCTCTCGCGCCTAGGGCAGCACGACTCTGATTTTAATGAAGATCTCCAGAGGAGAACTATCCAAGGTTGGCCCCACGAAAGACAACCGAACAGACCACCTGTTGGCTGCCATCGTTGCCACGGGTCCCGTCATCGCAGCTTTGACTTCACCGCAACAAAACAACCTGAGGTACTCCCACGAACACGCGGAGAAGAGCCGACTACCGCAACCGTTGCCACGCCTCCGACTTTGCTCGCCTCCACCATCATTGCTACAGGAGCCTTGACACAAAAAACAACACCTGCCACTGGCCCCCCTTGCCGACGCCCAGCTCCAAATATGAAGCCCTCAAGAGGGAAAATGACGGCAAGGTGCCACCAACGTCCGATCACATAGGATCTAGGGTTTCCCCTGGAGCCAGATCCATATAGGAGGGTACAACAACAAAGCGGGGATGCCTTCAAGAAGGTATGCGATGCCCGTAGCCGCCGCCATCGCCGGTCACGGCCAAAGGCTGAGACAGAGTCTTCACCCAAGCTCCAACACACCCGATCTGCATCGGTGTCCGCAAGTCCACCAAGCACTACCACCACCAACAACGAACCAACCCGTCGATGAAGAGGCCCTCCCCGTCGCCTTCAACCGCACCTCGCGGAGACCACCGGCGGCCAACCACCAGCCGCAGTTGCAAGATCCATTGACGGCCAACCGAATACAGAGCCACCGGACGGAGCACGACCACCACACCCTGTCGAGCACCATGCCGGCAAGGGATAGAGGTGCGCCGCCCGAGGCCGTGAACCACCGTGATTCCTAGCCGCAACTATGCACGAGACGCACGCCACTCACACCATGCACGCCGCCACGTTCGTTGGAGACTGGATCCAGCAGCCGGAGACACCAGATCTGCCACGACCGGACCACCCTGCACTGACACCATGGAGCAGCCACACTGTGCCGCCCCGACTCACCAAGACATGCCGCCCAAGCCTCAGCACCACTCCTCGTCACCTCGAGTCCCGCCACAGAGCACCATGCTCAAGATCCGCGTCGCCCGGCCTCCTGCACACCAGCGCCATGGCCAGCGAGCGCGTCGCGCATCCTAGCACCTCCTCGTAGCACCGCCCATAGCACGAGCACGAGCTCGAACTCCAAGCCCCAGATCTGCACCTCCCGGCCTTCTACACGCGCCAATCGCGCCGAGCTCGCTCTTTCCACACCTCCTAGTGCACCTCCAGCACGTCACCCCGACCCTCCTCACAGCGCCGCTCCGAGCGCGAGCTTCCCGCCAAGCCCGGGCGCAGCGTCCATCTCCCGCCGGGATAAACTACCCGTGCCGTCCAAGCCCAAGAGGAAGGAGGAAAGGGCCGCGTCGCCTCCGCGCCGCGTGGGTTTTGCTCGACGACACACATCAGCGGCGGTGAGGGTAGGAGGGGGCGGTGGGGTTGGAGCTGGCGGCGCGGTTCTCTCCCGGGCCGCCCACGGGAGCGACACGAGAGTCGCTTTCCGAGTAGAATGATTGATGCGCAAGGTTTGTTTGATCCCATCAAGCTTGACGATCTTTTTTTTGTTTTTTGAGTAACGCGAGCTTCGCGATCTTTTTTTTTTGAGAATCGCGAGCTTGATGATCTAAATGGGAGCTCATATTCGCCGCTCGCTGCGGCAAACAGGCACGGTTTCGCACGGGTGGAATTCGAAACCAGGACCTCACGCTATAGCTGGTGTGGTTCTACCTACCGGTCGTTACTGATTCTACAGCAGCGCCAAGCTTAAAGAACCAACCCGCAACGCAGATCCAAATTATATCTTGAATGTTAAAAGCATTTTTATTGAAAAAACGAAGGGATCTATGAAACACAAACAAATTGCTAATTTGCGAATAAAATTTTAAAACTGAAATATTTTCGAAAATCAGGATTTTTTTTGAAACAGGAACATTTTTTGAAATTTCAAGACATAATTTGAAAACGCGAACATATTTTGAAAAATGTGAAAACAAGAATTGTTTTTGAAATTTATGAACAAAAAATTGAAACTGAACAATTTTGAAACTCCTGAAAGAATGAAAACATGCACATTTTTGAAATTTTCGAACAATTTTTGGAAACGGGAACATGTTTTGAACTGCCCGAACATTTTTTAAAATTTGTGAACACAAATTTGAAACTCCTGAAAGAATGAAAACAGGCACAATTTTGAAATTTGTGAATAATTTTTGGAAACGGGGACATGTTTTGAATCGCCCGGACATTTTTTTAAATTTGCGAATAAAAATTTGAGACTGAACAATTTCGAAACTCAAAAATGAAAACATGCAGCATTTTTTAAAATTTCTAAGCATTTTCTAATTCATGAACAAAATTTTAAAACACGAACACTTTTTAAATTTGCAAGCAAATTTTGAAACATGAATATATTTTGAATTTTTGAACAAATTTTGAATACGAGAACATATTTCTTAAACCGAACATTTTTTAATTTGTGAACAAAATTTTAAAAAGACGAACACTTTTCATAAAATATTCGAACAATTTGTGAAATTCTGAACTTTTATGAAAGTTTTGAACAAAAATTTGAAAACAGGAACATTTTCTGAAAAACGAACAAAATCTGAAAATTTCATTGTTTAAAAAATTCTGAAACATTCATTGAAAATAGAAAACAAATTCAAAAAGAAAAGTACAAGAGGAAAGAAAAAAAGACAGGAAAAATAAAATAGAAAAAACGAAAAAGTAAGGAAAATTTAAAACTAAAAACGAGAAAGAATTATAAAAAGAAAAGATCGGTTCAGGAACAAGGTTCCCAAAATCGAAAAAAAAACCCGGCTAGAAACAGGTATAGTTGGAACCCTTAACAGGCCGGCTCACGCGCGACCGCTCGGTCGATAGCCCCTTGTGCGGAACGCCGACTGTTTGCTCTGGGTTTTCCGATCTAAATTGGTAGCCAGGACCACAGGCCCAATTCCTCAAAGGCCCATATAACCCGGCCAGCCATCTATCTCTATCGCGCCTTCCCCACCGGCATCGACCTCTCTGCCCTCATTTCGGTTTCCCCCATTCCCCTTCGCACCCCCGCGGCGGCGGAGCCTTCCCGGGCGCTCACCGGACACGCGCAGTAATCTCTCCCTCCCTCCCTCCCTCTCCCTACACCCCCTCCCTGTCTCAGCATCCTCGCGAGCAATATTCGTATGTGCATGTTTGCTCGGCCGCTTGCGTGGTCTTTCCTCCGCAAACCCTAGAAGTCGTCGGCGTGCGTGTAGATCCGCGCGGGCTTCGTAAACGTTTGCCCAGCGCTTAAATGCTTCTCTCCTGCCACGTCGCAGTGCCAATCTTGAGCTTCCTCTGACCTGGGAGGGCGGTCGAAATCTGGTGCGCTACGGCGCCTTGGTGCTTTTCGCGTCAAAACTGCTGTCTTTGGCATGTGCTATCCGTGTGATTGTAGACACACATGGTTTATGCCAACCCATGAGTCGTTTAGTCCAATCCAATGGCGTAGTTATATCTTCAGATAGATTGAATGGTGATATGCGTATGCTGACAAATTGCATCTCCTATGTTTGTTGAGTAGCATTTCGCTGTCGCATATGTGAACTTTCGGTGGGATGTTTGTAGCTTTCAGACTTATCTGATGAACTGCGCAGAATATGTCAAGGTGGATTCAGTGTTGGATTATGCAAATTTTGATTGTGGATTTATTTTATTACATGCCTTGTCACACTACATGGTTGTGCTAGAGGACTGCTTTCGTTGTGATTGCATTAACCCAATGATATGTTCATTGGACTTTTTCTTTTGTGGGTGGTAAGGTTGAGGAAGTCCAAAATAGCAGATTTTACAGGTTTTCTTATCCAAAATTTCTGGTGCCAGTAAACATGATTGTTTTGATAAACCATCCTTGCTGATAAATCCGCTAGTTTTTCTTATTTGGTTCTATCCATCTCTATGTCCTGGACATGTCTTGTACTTATCTATAATATTGAATTATTAATTACAGAAAACACTATGAGGAGGTACAGCCCTCCACACCGTAGTCCCCCGAGGAGGGGATATGGCGGCAGCCCCGCACATCGTAGTCCCCCAAGGAGGGGATATGGTGGCAGCCCCCCGCACCGCAGCCCCCCAAGGAGGGGATATGGTGGCAGAGGAAGAAGCCCCCCTAGGAGGGGCGGATATGGAGGACGAAAGGAGCAGGGTTCTGGAAGTCTCTTGGTCCGCAACATCCCATTAAGCGCCAGGTGCATTGGCTTTGACATGGATGCCACTTGTCTTCTTTTTCCTCACTTAACAAACAATACTTCATTTTACAATTTCTTGACTTGTTTAACGTGGTTATCTCAACTCTGGCAGAGCGGAGGATCTCCGTGTTCCTTTTGAAAGGTTTGGTCCTGTTAGGGATGTTTACCTTCCAAAGGATTATTACAGCGGGTAAGTTTTAGTAAGTCAAATTGGGTAGCAGTTGCCAATATTTTATTTTGGCTCTTTTGCTATTAACCATGGGAAATGTACCAAGTTTGAACCCGTGCAGCATAAATTTTGAAACTTTTCTATAAGTTACATTACACCATATGCATAAGATTTTTTTCATTAAGGTAACTTGCGAACATTTTCCAGCTTACGAGCGGTGTCGACCTCTGCAACCACCTTTGTGCATTTAAGCTCCATGAAAATAGTCTAATCTTTTTTGGTCTGCTGATGTACATCACTGGTTTATTCCTGTCACTAGAGTACTTGATGTCAATTTCGAAATATTCAGTGTACTTTCTCCTACCCATTCATCGTTGCCATGTATGATTTTTTTCTGAAATGATTCCCA
Source organism: Triticum aestivum (assembly GCF_018294505.1). Taxonomy (NCBI): domain Eukaryota; kingdom Viridiplantae; phylum Streptophyta; class Magnoliopsida; order Poales; family Poaceae; genus Triticum; species Triticum aestivum. The sequence goes on along the minus strand of NC_057808.1, from coordinate 102,092,674 downwards.
GGGTTGTATTGGTTTGAAGTAAATACAAGCCCTTGATTTCTTGAAGAATGCTTTTTTAATATTCCTGCAATTCATTTGCTTGGCAAGATAGAGTCTTGTCCGAATCAAGACATTCTTCTACGAAGACAAAGATTTGATTGATTGAGAAAATTAATTCACGGAGAGAAGATAAAAGACTTGTACTGTGTGTGGTCCATGAGAAGATAAAATGGTGCGAAGTTGATTTCAAGTACTATCACGACTTTTCACATCGGGGAAGTGAAGCAAATGCTTCTATGAAGATGCTCTTTACGAGAACCGCCGTACGTAGTTGTTATACAAGAAACCTGGATACTAGAGCCTGGACATGCTGCTGCTTTTTGCAGCACTTGCTTCCCTTTTGACGGAAATGTTAGTAAGTTGTTGACTGTGCTTCGCCAAGAGTGCACATATAATTTTTTGACTGCCATGGTAACATAACATGCACACACTACATATGAGTACTTCATACACTCGACATTCTTATTAATTTGATGTTTCATCCTTTTTCTCTGCCCTACTTTGTGTAATGAATTCGACATGTACAGGGAGCCACGAGGGTTTGCGTTTGTGGAGTTTGTTGACCCTTATGATGCCTCTGAGGCCCAATACCACATGAATCGCCAGGTATTTTTTGGCCGGGAGATAACTGTTGTGCTTGCTGCTGAGTCACGGAAAAGGCCAGAGGATATGCGCACTAGAACTAGAGTCAGGTATATATTCCCAGTTTTGTGTGAAGATTTGCCTCGTCTTCTCTCGTGCTCACTTGAAATGACTGTTGCAGGGGGTACTCTGGAGGTCATGAAGGGCGCCGTTCCTCTCATTATGGTAATGCCTCTCAAATTTGCATATATAGAATTATGGAATCTGGAATCTTGTACATGCTTTTGAACGGACAAGTGTTGAGAATTGCTGGTCGTTCTGGTTTAAGTTTATCTCGGTTTGGATCTTGTTAGTAGATAGAACCATAAACACCAAATACCTATTTTTATCCAATGCGCACTATGGCTAATTCCCCTCTTGCAGCAAAAAATGCATTAGTTTTCCTGTTGTAGCTGATATTGGAAACTAATTGATTCTCTTACTTTCCTTTCTTTGTGTTTAACCAATGAACATAGCATGGGATTCCTTATCTATTTGCACATTTCAATTGTGGTAAACTAGCACAATTGAGTGCCTTCTGAAGAGACATCAGTTGCATATAGGCTTAATCTGATTCAGCGGAGTCCCTATATGATAATTAACATATGTGAACACCCATCCACTAGTGAACTTTTGGATTAACTGCTGCTCCTATGCTGGTAATGTCTGAAGTGAAGATCGTATAAGGCCCATCATATACAAGTTGTTTACATATAGGCTCCTGTGCTGTTAATGTCTGAAGCGAAGATCGTATAAGACCCATCACATACAACTTGTTTGCATATAGGCTCCTGTCCTGTTAATGTCTGAAGTAAAGATCGTATAAGACCCATCACGTACAAGTTGTTTATATTTCAGATTTTTGAAGGTGTGAAACCTGTAATTGCTGTGAACTTTTTATGCTGTAGCATTTCAAAATCATTACAAATTTTGCTTGGCACAGTATCAACTTACTAATAGCTTCTCATATTTGGTACAGGGAGGTCTCGTTCCCGTTCACGCTCCGCCTCTCCCCGCCCTCGTGGCGGTGGCCGTGCTCGGTCAAGGTAGGGCAATAATGATTTTTCAGCAGTTCTGCTTGGCATCCAACATTCGTAAAGTTTTGATATTTGATTCTTGAATTTTATTGTTCAATGTTGTGTTTGGGCAAAAAAAGGTCATACTCTCCTGCTCCAAGACGGCGAGATGACTACTCTGCTTCCCCACGGGGAAGGGAGTCTCATCGCACGAAATCTCCTGTGCGTCATCCAAAAGAACATGAGGAGGACAAAAGGAGATCCTACTCTCCCCCTGGTAGAGATGGTGACCAACGTGATGCTGATAACGGGTATGAGAAGTAAGTTGTGTTTGATTGATAACTACACACGTCTGCCTTCATTGCATTTGCATTAGAGAATTGTATAGAGCTGAGCACCAGCATCAAATTCTTGCTGTTTATACCTGTAACCTTGTTCGTCCATCGAAAGTATTACCTTGCCATTGTACTACATCTGTCCGGGTTTATTAGGCCCCCTAGTATTTTGAGCCAAACTTTGACCATTCATGACTAATAAAATATAGAATATATGCTACAAAAAGTACACTGTTGGATTTATATTTGAAAGAGCTTTCCTAAGGTATAATCTTTATGACATATAGTTTACATTTTATTAGTTAAGTTTGTTGGCCAAACTTTAGCCCAAAATGATAGGGGGCCTAATAAACCTGGATGGAGGTAGTAAATCTTATTTGAGGAATCAGATTGAAAATAACAATTATCAGCCTGGCATCGAAAGTTTTAGGGTCAGTTTGGTTTGCGTCCTTGTGGTATCCAGCCTAGCCTGGAGCTTGCCTGTAGTTCACCCGAAGGCGTTTGGTTTGCTTCCTCAAAAATTTGCTAGCAGCCTGGCCTGGATAACCAGGCATAGTGATTAGCCTGCCAGGCTTCCGGTTCCTCATGCCTGGGTACAGGCTAACAAGTGTCTGGTCTCTAATACTACTCCCTCCGTTCCTAAATACTTGTCTTTCTAGGCATTTCAACAAGTGACTACATACGGAGTAAAATGAGTGAATCTACACTCTAAAATATGTCTACATACATCCGTATGTGATATTCATTTGAAATGCCTAGAAAGACAAGTATTGAGGAACGGAGGGAGTACTATAGAAACTTGTGCCACCCAATAGCAACCTTTCTTTACATTTGTTGTTATATTTTATTCCTTGATAGCAGCACACCAGGCCAGGCAGTGACCAAACATGTTTCTTCCAGGCTAGCCTGGCCAGGCGGAAAGTTTATTTCTCACGTGTCCACGCCAGGCACCTACTTCTCCCAGGCATGAGCGTGTGGACATGAACCAAACATGCTCGTTGTGTGTACTGGAAGCTAAGTCTGTCGTTCTAGTGAAGAAAATCAAGAAACGAATGGTTGCAGTTCTTAGGGCATTCCTTCTCGTTAATCCAGACTCCTTTGCTGCATACCACAATATATGTATTTCGACAGTGCTTCTGTTAGATGCATATACTTGTCATAAAATTCCCTGTATATTAATCAATGGTTCATCTCTACAGGAGGTCGCCACCGGCCGACAGTGATGGATCCCCTTCACGCCCGAGGGTGGCCAGGCCATCCTCAGGATCGCCCCCTGGATCCCGCTCCAGGTCCCCCGACGCTTCTCCTGCCCGCAGCGACTGAGAAATTGGTTACATCCTCTGCGGTCGCCGCATCTCCATCTAGCTACTTCCATTGGTTCGAGTAAAACCCTTCGAGGTGTGTTGTATTGCTTGTTAGCGGTCACAGACGTTATGTTCCCGCTTGTTGCTGTTGAACCTTAAGGCCTGTAGCATGGCGTGTCTGTCATATCTATGTACCATGTGTGTGGAGTGTCAGGGACCCATTTTCCATGTACTTTGTTTGGGAAAAAGCTTGTGAGTTGATCCAACACTGATGAGTGAAGCGATCGGGCCAGTGGGTGGATGAGCGGCTCTGCATGCAGCAGCAGCTGCAGCGCACCCTCCCTTCAATCATGGAGGCCATTGCTTGGGCACCAGGTGCCATCAGTTTACTCTTTAGGTGGCGATGCTCATGGTAGGCAAGCAGACGTGGTGTGGCAGCAAGCGCATGCATGCGACCTATGGATCGCTTCGGGTGTGCAGCTGCCTTTTGTGGTTCCCAGCTTTTATTTGGCACTTTGACGAACAATACATATCTTTCGGCTAGGCGGGTGATGGGAAATTGTGACCATCAATCCGTTGCCCCATCCATCCATTATGAATGCTGTAGGTTAGAGCATCTCCAGCCATTGGCCCCCCAAGGAGGCGTAAAAATCGCCGTGTGGGGGCGAACCAGCACTAAAATCGGCTCTGGGGCGATTGGATTCCCAGCCGCCGTCCCTAGGCACCGATATCGGCGCATTTTTGGCGCAAATGTGCCCGCCTTTCGGTCCACTTTCGATGAAAAAAGGCCTGGTACCGACGCAAATCGGCCCATATTCATCGTGGTTCGGTGCAAATTTAACAGAAGTTGTATTTTTATCACATAGTTTATCACAGAAAATCAATAGAAATCAAATAGTTCAACAAATAGTTCAATACAAATTATATAGTTCAACAAACAAAAACTCATTTCATCACACGTCGAGCTAGGAGTTGCCCTTGAGCCTCCATAGGTGCTCCACCAAATCCTGCTGCAGTTGTCAATGCAACTGTGGGTCTCGGATCTCCTGACGCATATTGAGGAAGACAGTCCAGTTTGCCGGTAGCTGGTGATCAACTTGCGCAAGAGGACCTTGCCTGTAATATGGTTCAGTGTCAAACACTGACTCTTCCTGCTCGCTCTCAATGTTCATGTTGTGCAAGATGACACAACAAGTCATGATTTCCCACATTTGATCTTTCGACCAGGTCTGTGCAGGGTACCGGACAACAACAAGTCAAGATTGGAGCACACCAAACGCCCGCTCGACATCCTTCCTGCAAGCCTCCTGAACCTTCGCAAAGTGGGAGTTCTTGCCTCCTAGCGCAGGGCTTGAGATAGTCTTCACAAATGTAGACCATCTCGGATAGATGCCATCAGCTAGGTAGTATCCCTTGTTGTAGTGCCGCCCATTGACCTCGAAGTTCACCGGAGGAGAATGACTTTCAATAAGCTTGGCAAAGACAGGGGAGCACTGCAGCACATTGATGTCATTGTGAGTTCCTGACATACCAAAGAAGGAGTGCCAAATCCAGAGGTCCTGTGTGGCCACTACCTCAAGTACCACACTGCAACCACCTTTGGCGCCTTTGTACATCGCCTGCCAAGCAAATGGACAGTTCTTCCATTTCCAATACATGTAGTCGATGCTTTCAAGCATCTCATGAAATCCTCTTGCTGCATTCTGTGCTAGGATCCGAGCAGTGTCTTCAGCATTGCGTGATCGCAAGTATTGCGGTCCAAACACTGCCACCACTGCCCTGCAGAACTTGTAGAAACACTCAATGGTTGTGGACTCGGTCATGAGCCCATAGTCGTCGAGTGAATCACCGGGAGCTCCGTATGCAAGCATCCTCATAGCTGTCGTGCACTTCTGGATTGAGGTGAATCCAAGTTTGCCGGTGCAATCCTTCTTGCACTTGAAGTAGCTGTCGAACTCCCAGATGGAATTCACAATCCTTAGGAAAAGCTTTCGGCTCATCCGATAACGGCGCCGAAATACTTTGTCGCCGTGTAGTGAAGCGTCGGCGAAGTAGTCGGAGTAGAGCATGCAATAGCCTTCCAGACGATGCCGGTTCTCTGCTTTCAGCCGCCCCGGCGCCGAGCCACCTCGCCGCGGCTTTCCATTGCTCGCGAGCAGGCCGGCGAGGGCCATGAGATGCTCCTCGTCCTGGATGTCGGCATCGACTTCCTCCTCCAACAACGCCGCGAGCGCCTCCTCGTCGTCCGAGTCCATCGCCGAGCAGACAAATCGCCGAACACCTGGCGGGCGTAGTGGGCGCACAGCCGCCGGTATACCGCCCTGCACGGCCGGAGCGCCGGAAAACTCGCCCGGAAGGTGGTGGAGAGGTTGCCGCGGCGAAACCTTCTCTCTTTTCCGGCGGAGAATGGCCTATCTAGCGGTGCTGGGCAGTGGGCGGCGCGGAGATCGGCGGGGTGGTGGCCGAGCGTGCGGGGGTGGTAGGCGAATCTGGACGATTGCCTTGACTTTTCGCCTGACAGTGTGGCCCAGGCGTGTTTTCCCTTCCGCCGGAGCCCCCGAGCACCCCCAGTGCGCTGGGTTCGGCCTGGGATCGCCGGGCCTAAAAACGGGCCGAGCCGGCGGATTTCGGCGTCTTGATGACATGACTGGGATTTTTTTTCGGCGCCGGCGCAAAAAAAGTCGCCCTGAAGACATCTTGGGGGCGCGGCTAGAGATGCTCTTGCCTCTTAGCCTACATGACTGAAACCTCCCTCCCTCTTACGTAGGTGTTTCACGTCTCTACCCCTACGTTGATATGCGTAGCTGACCTGCAGTGGGAAACTCTACATCTACGTTGCTGCTGTCTGCCGTGCTTTTGCTCTTTTATTAGTTCCATGGCCCAGTTCGTAACGCGATAATTTGGCACCAGTTGTTAGCTCAGGTCCGATTTGATGTTGCTATACCACAAGATATGTTTAGTTAGCATGTGCAAATTCTTGTGAAATTTAGGTTCCATGGCCCAGTTCGTAACGCGATAATTTGGCACCAGTTGTTAGCTCAGCTCCGGTTTGATGTTGCTATACCACAAGATATGTTTAGTTAGCATGCGCAAATTCTTGTGAAATTTAGGTTCCATGGTCAAGTTCGTAACGCGATAATTTGGCACCAGTTGCAAGCTCAGGTTCGGTTTGACGTTGCTAAACCACAAGATTTGATTGGTTGGGATAAGCAAATTCTTGTGAAATTTAGGTGATTTTTCTGGTGGAGGAGAAACACTATATAAAATAGCTAATTCAATTGAAATTTTCCTGTGTGCTAGTTAGTTCCTTTTGTTTTGCTTCGACATGCCTTTTTTTTTCGTTTTACAGCACACGGACAGACTGACCCCAGCTTTGCTTTTTGCCGCACAACAACACAAGTATGTGTAACAAAAAACCAGTGGCGGCGATCGAAGAACAGAAGGAGAAAAGGCCGCGGCCCTTTGGCCGGATCAGCCGGCCCCGGCCGGCCGCGCGGCGACTTTTCCCGCCCGGCGGTCCTGGCCTGCGACGGTGGCCCTTGCGCCCTCGTGGTGGCAGCACGGCGCGGCACCCACGCGGCGCAGCGCGTGCGGCATTAAGGCCTCTTGTAATGCATGGGTGCTTAGATGAGGTGCTAGGTGCATTAAAAATCTTAGCAACTAGTCCCCCAATGCATAAGTGCTTAGCTTTTGTAGCTAAGCTTTCCTCATAGAATTGTTTAATAATTAATCTCCTTCATGTATTGGTTGGTAGTCACTTTACATAGGTTCACGTGCTTAGCACCGTTTCTTTCTGGAGTCACCATAATGCTCTCTCTCCTTTTTAATTGCTTTGCCACATCATTATTTTGCCTATGTGGCGTCCTTAGCACCTGTACACCTTGGAGCATTGGGAAGGGCCTAAAAGGAGACAAGACGCGTCCATCCAAACGCAGCAGCGCGAGACCACCACCACCCACCACCCTCTGCAGCTGCAGCTGCAGCTGCAGCTCCGCTCCCCTGCCGCGCCATCTGATTTCGCATCAGGGGGCACGGGAAGAAGAGGTAAAAGCATCCCAAATACCCTAACTTGCACAACATGTGACATTTTAGTCCCAAACTTGCAAAACTCAATCCCATCATACCCCAACTTGCACTGCATGTGACGTTTTAGTCCCAGGCCAATGACAGAACGACAAGTGGCAGCCAGGTGGCTGGCCCGGTCGTCACACGTACTTTTGCAAAAACACCCCTGCCGTTTTCTCTAATCAACCCGCAGTAGAGCACAACCCACGGTACAACTCTAATCAACCTAAGTACTTAGTTTCTTTTTCTTTTTCACCCTATCGCTAATCTTCACAAGCTGACACCACTGTGCTGAACTATCTAAACAAATCAAACATCCTCAATTCATTATAATGGATGCCTCAGATATCCGTTTATTATTTTCTGCCATTTCGAAAATGGAATATGAAATTCAAAAGTTTGCTCTTTGTGTGTGCATGTCAATATCTGAGAATCTGACGCTAATTGTGAGGCTGATGTACTGTCTCCATCTCCACCACCCTCGAGTTGTTCTTTTATTGGCTAATATATTTAAAGTTCTATTTAACCGTCATACTTTGATGCACCTGTTTTACAAACTGTTGCCCTTGACAGGTGGTCAGTAACCCAGACAAGACACCGATGCACACCTTCTTTTGCAACTATGATTTGAGTGGCATGCCTGCTGGAACCAAGGTATGCGAAGTTGGGAGTTGTTGTAAGGCCGTAACTGCTTACTATTTTCATTGTCATGTAGACCTAAATACTGAAGATAATCACATATTTTCTTTATCGTCATGGCTTGGATTTTCTTATTTCCATATGGGTTACCAGCAGAATATTTATTCTGTAGACTTGCTCTATTGTGATTCTCAATATTTTCGAGTTCCTATGGCATATTTATCAACTCTGTTGAGTTACGGGGATCCCATATCTGCAACTGTTTATAGCTGTTATATCAGAACTTGGAAATATATAGAATTTTATTATCATGCTGATTTACTCTATAGGAATTCTCAATTTAGTTGAGTTCCTATGATGGTGTATTTCTCAATTTTGTTAAGTTATTAAATGTGGTTGTATGTCAATGCCATTCATAAACTTCTATTTTCGGTAGATATAACAGGCAAAAGGTTTGGACATTTCATATCGGTAGTCTTACTGAGAGATGATAGTAGAATTGTCCCAGGTTTGTTTTGTATTACCAACACTGGTTGCCGCTGTGGCGACTAGGCCAGTAACTGAAAATGTTGCCATTTCATTGGATACCCAGTAAATTTGACCTGCAATATACTGATGCACTGGAAAAAGCTATCTTGACGTGTGTCAAAAGGAGCCATTTTGAAGCATTTCGAGTAATGGTGTTTGCCTATTTAGAAGGGCTCATAATTATTCGCCTTTTGTCCCAAACTTGCATCAAGACGTGCTTTATTTGTTTTGATGAATAAGAAAGTGTGTCATGATTATTCATCTTTTTTTTAACTTCTTTTCTCGAGTTCATCTTATTTCTTTTATTTTAAAATGAGACAGACTTTCGTGCGGCAAAAGGTCACTCTGTCATCTGTTCCTCCTTCTAATCCAGTGAAAGAAGGAAGCGATGCCAGTCACACAAAGGTCGAGTCAGTCCAATATGGAAGTGAACTTAGAGAATGCGGCACTCTGTTTTCTGAATGTAATGCCAATACCATTGATAGCTAAAGTGAAACTGTCGAGTTCAAGTTGCTGATGAATTATTTTAATTTTGCAGGCTGTGAACAGGGGCAGAACTGCTACTTGTTTGATGAATCAGAAAAGGGAGGTCACACTAACAGAATGTATTGCTCAATGGAATGTGACATTAGCGAATCAAATGAATCGAGTCCCATTGGGAGCTCAGAAAGTCGCACTAATGCTAATGGTTGCTGCTGTCAAATAGACAGTGAAAAGAAGTCTTGCTGCAGACCTTCCAAAGTGAATGATAGTTCAGCTGGAGGGGTTCTTCGTTATGCTTTGCACCTGCGTTTTCTGAGCCCCTTTTCCAAGAAATCATCAAGATCGATGCAGCGGACCAAACCTGGCATGTCATCAGAACTACTCAATCGAAGTACCGCGACCGAGGAAGAGAGGCGATTTTATCTCTACAATGATATTAGAGTTGTGTTTCCTCAAAGGCACTCAGATTCAGACGAAGGCGAGGTATGTAGAAACTGAGATCACTCTAGGTTGTGTAGCTATCTCTTTTCACACAACTTCCTTTTTGTTCCTTCCTGCACTAGTAAAACTGAGTAATTTTACCTATAGCACGTATAGTATGGCAGGGGGATTACAGCACAACACAGCATCCGCAGTACAGCACAATGGTCACACAATCTTTGTTATGGTGTGTGTTTTCTTTTATTCGGGAAATCGCCATTCTAGTGACGCACAACCACTGGATTCAGACAGAATTAATTCAGGTGTTGTGCTGTACTGCGGGTTGATTAGAGAAAACGGCAGGTTTTTTTTGCAAAAGTGTGTGCGACGACCGGGCCAGCCACCTGGCTGCCACTTGTCATTCTATCATTGGCCTGGGACTAAAACGTCACATGCAATGCAAGTTGGGTACGGTGGGATTGAGTTTTGCAAGTTTGAGACTAAAACATCACGTGTCGTGTAAGTTAGGGTACTTGGGATGCTTTTACCTCCGGAAAGAAGAGGATGGGCAACGAGACAAAGGAGCCAGCCCCCGCCAGCCCAGCCAGTGCTCTGGCGATCCATCGAGACGCCGCTACAGTCCCAGTCAGGGTACTACTGCTAGTACTGCAGAGCACCATGCCATTGCCCGTTGCCGCCGCTGCCGCATGCCATTGCCAGCGCACCACACAAGGTAGCCAGGGCCGGGGACGGGACCAGCCTAGCATAGCCTCGTTCTTAATTTCTTTTCTCTTGTGAAAAGGGAGGGAGGGAGGTCGTCGTCGATCTTTTGCAATTTGATGGATGGGGACGGATACTTGTTCCTTTGCTCCTCCCTACCTCAGGAGGCCGGCCGGAGCCCCCCGCTATGGCTATGGCTATGGCTAGGTGGTGGTGGTCCTCAGTCCTCTCCGGCTCTTCCCCTGCCTTGCTTCCCCTAATTCAGGGTGGCTGCATCTGCTTTGGTCCCCATGCAACTACCACTAGTTCAAAACAACAACAACAACATCAACATCAACAACGTCAACAAGATGGAAACACTTTCCTTCTAGTAGTACACTATCTTGTTATTACTGCTCAAGCTCAAGCCCAAGCCCGAGTTGTCAACTCAACAAAATCCACTGTCTTGTTATACGTCGCTGTTTGTAGTTACGAAAATAACCCACACAACCTAACGGAAACTTTCAAATACTCGCAGCGGTAAACAAGGTCCGTAGCCGTTCCTTCCGTCCACTTTACATTTACAGGGTGCATGCACGTGAGTATCCTTGCTGTCAAAAGAGAGCTAGCGTATCCTGCACCTGCAGGAAGATTGGTTGGTTGGTAGTACGTACGTAGGTACGTGCGCGGGTCACGTTGCAATCATGCGTGCGCGTAACAAGCGCACGTGTGGACCACCAGGGGTCCCCGATCGATCCAACGGCCGAGAACCAGGGCCACCCACAGCCCACCGGGAAAGCGAGATCGGTCGAGAAAGCCAAGGATCGACGGTCGATCAGGACCATACATGCATCTAGATGATCGGGTCGCACACACACACCTACACATAATCGAGCAGTTTTTTCAGGCGACGCGCGCCCCTGGTGACGACAGTGTACGTACGTACTGCATACGTGTACGTGTTTATTTCGTACTCGTATAGCCGTCGTCCGTCGCGTCCGCGTCGCTGTCGGAGAGGTTGAGAGACTGACGGTAACACCACCTCACCTATATACGATCGTATCGTACGTTTGCGATGCGCATTGCATGCACCCACCGCACGAGCGAAATGGCCGTTTGGAGTCATTGGCATGCATGCATCCGAGGCATCTCTGTCGACGGATCCATCGATTCGACGTGAGTGTTGCTACACGTACGATGAAATTCATCTAAAGTGGTGTACGATAAGACTGGTCTGGACTTGTGGGCCACATCAGATTAAACCAAGCCTCTCTTTTGTCGTACAGATGAGAAAAGATCATGTGTAAGGCAATTCCGATTCGACGTGTGGTCGAGGAAACCGTGACAAGGAAAGAAAGAACAGGTACTACATCGACTGCGTGTGCGGGCGTCTTTGTATGCTCCTGTATACACTAACAATACACATCTAGATCCAGGGTACTGCAGAGATGATCGAGAAAACAACGTGGAATCAGTTAAATGGTGTCGTACGCCAGCAAGTACATCATCGTTTGAACGTTGTTAGGGCTGCAAGAAAAGCTCGAGGCTCGTGAGCCGCTCGAGATCGACTCGTTTTTTGACTCGACTCGAGATCGACTCGAAAAGAAACAAGCTAAGTTTGAACACTTTATGTAGCTCGACCGAGAAACGAGTCGATCTTGAGTCAATGTTGGCTCGCTCGATTTTAGCTCGATAGCTCGACAGAATATCATTATGTTAAATGATCATGCCATATATTAAATGAAAATAAGATAATTTATTAACATATATGTTGTCCATAATTTTTCTCCATTTTATTTATCAATAAACATGCAAACTTAATTAAGTGCAGAGAAGATTTAGGCCTAATTATGACCCATGGTCAACTATGTGTTAAATATCCTATATTTTTGGCAAAGGTTCCCAGCATATTCACCTTAATTTTTTTGTTTTTCATCCGTAGATTTATAATTTTTACCATCTCATTTCGCTCGAAACTAGTTTGAGATCGACTCGAGATCGTTACAAGCTGAGCACGAGTCATATTCTACAGCTCGATCATGAGCTTCACTTAGTTTGAGCTCGCTCGAATTTTCATATGAGTTGAGCTGAGCCAACTCCAACTCGCTCGAGCTCGTCTCGTTTGCAGCCCTAAACGTAGTACACGTAATCATCTCCTCCAAGAAAGTTCTCTTTCCTGAGGAATTGTGAAAGCGTGTTTAAGGTGATCAAAGAGTGAGTTGCTCTAAATCATACGCATAACGCATGCATGTCAGGTTCTAGTCTGTATCTTCTGAAGAACACATACAGTTTTACTGTTTCCCACGCTCCTAATGACGCGCGCGTGTTCATTTTTCGTCGGTGGCTCTTCTGCAAAAAAGATAGGAAAACTATAGTCCACACATGTGGCATCTTGCACATCGTTCACACGCCTTCATTACCACTCATTTTGCCACGTGTCAACAGATGACATCAGCATGAATCTTTTTGATTTTCGGCTTAAATATGTTTTATCTTCTAATTAAAAAATCAAATTAAGAATCCGTTTTCACCATTAAATCCGTCTCGACAAGATCTTCAAAACTATACCCCATGTTGATATGTTTCGATGATTTTTTTCCCAAAAGTTGTCATGATGTTTACACTGTAGTTGCCATAGTGCTTAAACTATTTTAGTTTGTAGAGCATGACACTTTTAGTTTTTTTATGATGGCAATTCCATTAATTTGAGCATGAAAATTATTTTTTGTATGAACCATGGCAATTTTAAGTGCATGTATCATGGCAATTTTAGTTTATTGTTCATGGCAAGTCTAGTTTCTTAATTCCCCGTTTTATAATATGTCAAAATTTATTTTTAAATGTAGAAGAAAATAGCTGAAACATATCATGGCAACTTCAGTGTAAACATCATGGCAATTCATGTGCAATGGACATGACAACTTTTAACAAAAAAAATTCGTCGAAATATATTGATATGAGATCTAGTTTCGAAGATCTCGTCGTGAGGGATTTAATGGTGAAAACGGATCTTCAATCGGATTTTTCATTTAAGAGATAAAATATTTTAAAAACTGAAAATCCAAAAAGATTCCCACATGCATGCATGCGGTGACGTAGCACAGTCTCTGTGTTATAGGGCAAGGGGGGGGGGGGTGTTCGCTCCCACCACACGTGTGGGCGTTAGCGTTGTCCAAAAGATACCAGTTCTTCGGTCCTCCTTAGTTCTTGAACCGTTGGTCTACGATCGGATGGACATCCAGCTCCCGCACAACATTGTTCCTTTTCCGGCAACGTCTACTTTCTTCTACGTGTAGTTTAACCATTGAGACGGCGGAAGATGGCAGTAGTGGATTCTAAACTGTGCGCATGCAGTGCACATTGAGGGGTAGATGTCTTGGTGCTCTCGGCACATCGCTGGGCGGCTTGGTGAGCCCATCAGATTAGATGGTGCATGGTGGTGTGATGTCAGTGCACATCATCAAGTTTGTAGGTGTAGCAACAGAGGTCGCCAGGAAGGTGGCTTTGGGTTAACCATTGTATTTATTTTTTCAAGTTTTGTTGAATAATATAATAAAAATAGTTCTTCGCATCCTTGGATGCAAAGGTTTCAATGTCCTTTTCTTAAAAGAGATCAACAACGAGTTCCATATTAATCTTGTGCTGAGAGAGAGTGTGACTAATGCCCTTAAGATCATCAAAGGTATATCCAATAGCAGCTCGGTGCTTCTTCAAAATTTTCAATAATCTTTCTTCTTCATATTCTGAAAGGTTAGCACTAATAATAACATGATATATCTTTTTCTCATCAAGATAAGCATATTTCAAAGTGTCATGCAATTGTTTTATTTCAAACACATGATCACCTTGAGGTGGAGGAGGACATCCTAGAGTTTCAATAGGCAAATTTTGTTTGAGCAGAGGTTGTTGTTCAAAGAATATTTTATCTATTTCATTTCTTTCACGCAAGTGCATATATTTTCATGATCGATCAAATATTGTTCTAGTGGATCAGTAGGAGGCATGAAAATAGAAGCAAGACCAATTATTTCATACTTACTAGGTAATTCTTTATCACGGGGTTGTCTACTAAATTTAGAGAAGTTAAATTCATGAGACTCATCACCAAAGCTAACACTGATAGTTTGTTTATGACAATCTATAGTAGCATTGACAGTGTTCAAGAAAGGTCTACCAAAAATAATGGGACAAAAGTCATCTTATGGGGAACCAAGAACTAGAAAATCAGTAGGATATTTTATTTTTCCACACAAGACTTCAACATCTCTAACGATCCCCACTGGTGTGATGGTATCTCTATTAGCAAGTTTAATAGTAACATCTATGTCTTCTATTTCAGCGGGTGCTATATCATTCATAATTTCTTGGTATAAGGTAAAAGGAATAACAATCACACTAGCACCTAAATCACGTAGGCCATGATAACAATGATCTCCTATTTTAACTTAGACAACAGGCATGCCAACAACAATCCATGTTTATCTTTTTATCGGGCATCAGTTCTAGCAGCTCATCACAGAAGTAAATAACATGCCCATCAATATTTTCTACCAAGAGATCTTTAACCATAACAACACTAGGTTCTACTTTGATTTGTTCTGAGGGTCTAGGTGCTTTAATATTACTTGAACCATAGTTGAAACCTTAGCATGTTCCTTTATCCTAAAAGGGAAAGGTGGGTTTATAATATAAGCAGTAGGCGCAACTGGATCAACATTGTAAATGATAGTTTCATCTTTAGCTATTACCGGTTCTTTAATTTCTTCTTTAATAGGGGGATGGTATTTAAACCACTTCTCCTTAGGGAGATCAACATGAGTAGAAAATGATTTACAAAAAAGAGGCTACAACCTCGGTGTCAAGTCCATATTTAGTGCTAAAGTTGTGAAAAACATCGGTATTCATAAAAGATTTAACACAATCAAACTCAAGCTTAATACGTGACTCTTTACCTTCATCGAGTTCCCAATCTTTAGAGTTGCGTTTACTTCTTTCTAAAAGATCACACATGAATTCAATAGTGTTCTTCATAAAAGAACCAGTACAAGAAATATCAAGCATGGATTGATCATCATGAGAAAGCCTAGCATAAAAGTTTTGAATGATAATTTCTCTCAAGAGCTCATGATTGGGGCATGAATATAACAGTGAATTAAGCCTCCCCAAGCTAGAGCGATACTTTCTCCTTCACGAGGCCAAAAATTATATATATAATTCCGATCATGATGAAGTAGATGCATAGATATTTTTTTGGTGAAATTCCAATTTCAATCGATTCCAGTTCCAAGATCGAATATCATCGCACAGCCTATACCATGTCAATTCTTTTGCCTTCAAAGATAAAGGGAAAACCTTCTTCTTAGAGTCATCTCCGGGCAAACCTGCAAGCTTAAATAATCCACAAATTTCATCCACATAGATCAAGTGCATATCAGGATGTTCGGTTCCATCTCCTCCATAAGGATTAGCTAGCAGTTGTTCTATCGTACCCGAAGGAATTTCATAACCAATATGTTCAGTAGGTGCAGTAGGTTGAGGGGCAACTACTTGTGCTTCCGTTCGAGGTGAAGATACCCCTAACAAACCCCTCAAAGGATGGTCTTCCATAGTAGCAAGTGAAAATAAATTTCAGCATGTAGTATAAATGTTTCCTTACCAATTTCCACTTACCAAGAGCGCTTCACTCCCCGGCAACGGCACCAGAAAAGAGTATTGATGACCCACAAGTATAGGGATCAATCATAGTCCTTTCGATAAGTAAGAGTGTCGAACCCAACTAGGAGCAGAAGGAAATGACAAGTGGTTTTTAGCAAGGTATTTTCTGCAAGCACTGAAATAGTTGGTAACAGGTAGTTTGATAGCAAGATAATTTGTAATGGACAAGTAACGGTAACAATAAATAAAGTGCAGCAAGGTATCCCAATCCTTTTGTGGCAAAGGACAGGCCAAAACGGTCTCTTATAATAAGCAAAGCGTTCTTGAGGGTACACGGGAATTTCATCTAGTCACTTTCATCATGTTGGTTTGGTTCGTGTTCGCTACTTTGATAATTTGATATGTGGGTGGACCGGTGATTGGGTGTTGTTATTGCTTGAACAAACCTCCCACTTATGATTAACCCCCTCGCAAGCATCCACAACTACGAGCAAAGTGTTAAGATAAAATCTAACCATAGCATTAAACATTTGGATCCAAAATCGGTCCCTTAGGAAGTAGCGCATAAACTAGGGTTTAAGCTTCTGTCACTCTAGCAACCCATCATCTCATAACTACTCCACAATGCATTCCCTTAGGCCCAAATATGGTGAAGTGCCATGTAGTCGACGTTCACATGACACCATTAAGGGAATCACAACATACATATCATCAAAATATGGAACACATATCAAGTTCACATGATTACTTGCAACATGAATTCTCCCGTGACCTCAAGAACAAAAGTAACTACTCACAAGATAATCATGCTCAAGATTAGAGGGGTTTTAAATAGAATAATGGATATGAACACATAATCTTCCACCAAATAAACCATATAGTAATCAACTACAAGATGTAATCAACACTACTAGTCACCCATAGGTACCAATCTGAGGTTCTGCTACAAAGATTGAACACAAGAGATGAACTAGGGTTTGAGAGGAGATGGTGTTGTTGAAGATGTTGATGAAGATTGGCCTCCCAAAAGATGAGAGGGTTGTTGGTGATGACGATGACTTCGATTTTCCCCTCCGGGAGGGAAGTTCCCTTGGCAGAATTGCACCGCCGGAAGGCAAAAGTGCTCCTGCCCAAGTTCCGCCTCGAGACGGCGGCGCTTCACCCTGAAAGTTCTCTCCTTATTTTTTTTTCTAGGTCAAAATGACCTATATACTAGAAGATGGGCATCGGAGGTGGGCTGGGCTGAGCACAACCCACCAGGGTGCGCCTGGGGGGCCTGGCACGCCCTGGTGTCTTGTGCTCACCTGGTGGCCCCCCTCCGGTAGTTATTTGCTACAGTATTTTTTATTTATTCCAAAATAATTCTCCGTAGATTTTCAGCTCATTTGGAGATGTGCAGAATAGGTAACTCTGACGTAGTTTTTTCTGGTCCAGAATTCTAGCTGCCGGTATTCTCCCTCTTTGTGTAAACCTTGCATATTATGAGAGAAAAGGCAATAGAATTACTTCATAAAGATTTATTATGCATAAAAAAATTATAAATAACAGTAGGAAATCATGATTAAAAATGGATGTATCACATGCCGCCCAGGAGTGGCAATGTAGGCATGGTGATCTGCCTCATCAAAAGTGATTGGAGTCTTCGACCAATTCAGGAACTTCGTCGTCGCTGGCATGGCCATGTTCACTTTCCGATTGATAACTTTCAACCAACACTTCCTCTTGACATCAGCAAAGTCACACCAATCATGCTTCTATAAAATATCTTATGGAAAAGAAAGATGCTAAACCTAGACTCATTAGGTGGGCTCTCTTTCTACAAGAATTTGATTTACATATCATTGATAGGAAAGGAGCTGAGAACCCTGTAGTTGATAACTTGTCTAGGTTAGAAAATATTCTTGATGACCCACTACCTATTGATGATATTTTCCCTGATGAACAACTAGCTGTAATAATGCTTCTCATAATACTCCTTGGTATGCTGACTATGCTAATTACATTGTTGCTAAATTTATACCACCTAGTTCCACATACGAACAAAAGAAAAAGTTCTTCTATGATTTAATACATTACTTTTGGGATGACCCACATCTTTATAAAGAAGGAGTAGATGGTATTATTAGATGTTGTGTACCTGAGCATGAACAGGAACAAATCCTACATAAGTGTCACTCCGAAGCCTACGGAGGACATCATGCAGGAGATAGAACTGCGCACAAGGTATTACAATCTGGTTTTTATTGGCCTACTCTTTTCAAATATGCCCGTAAGTTTGTTTTATCTTGTGATGAATGTCAAATAACATTTCGGTAAGCGTTAGGAAATGCCTATGAATTATTCACTTGTTGTTGAACCTTTTGATGTTTGGGGCTTTGATTATATGGGACATTTTCCTTCCTCTAATGGGTATACACATATTTTGGTTGATGTTGATTATATCACTAAGGGGGTAGAAGCTATTCCAACTAGCAGTGTTGATCATAACACCTCCATTAAAATGCTTAAAGAAGGTATTTTCCCAAGGTCTGGAGTCCCTAGATACTTAATGACTGATGGTGGTTCACACTTTATTCATGGTGCTTTCCATAAAATGCTTGCCAAATATGATGTTAACCATAGAATTGCATCACCCTATCATCCTCAATCTAGTGGTCAAGTTGAACTTAGCAATAGCAAAATAAAATAAATATTACAAAAAACTGTCAATAGGCCCCAAAAGAATTGGTCTAAGAAACTTGATGATGCACTTTGGGCCTATAGAACAACTTATAAAAATCCTATAGGTATGTCTCCATACAAAATGGTTTATGGAAAAGCTTGTCATTTGCCTCTTGAGTTAGAACATAAAGCATATTGGGCAATTAAAGAACTCAATTGTGATTTCAAACTTGCCGGTGAAAAGAGGTTATTTGATATTAGCTCACTAGATGAATGGAGAACCCAAGCTTATGAAAATGCCAAACTGTTTAAAGAAAAAGTTAAAAGATGGCATGACAAAAGAATCCAAAAGTGGGAATTTAAAGTTGGTGAAAATGTTCTATTGTACAACTCTCGTTTTAGTTTTTTTTTGTGTAGGAAAACTTCTTTCCAAATGGGAAGTACCATATATTATCGAAGAGGTTTATCGCTCTCGAGCTATCAAGATTAATAATGCCGAAGGTACTAACCCGAAGGTGGTCAATGGACAAAGAATTAAGCACTATCTCTCAGGTACGCCTATTAATGTTGAAATCAATATTATCCAAACCATGAAACCGGAGGAACACATAAAAGAGACCTTCCAGAACTCTGAAAAGGAAGAGGTATGTGATACGGTAAGTAAACGGACTCCGAAAAATCCGCAAAAATATTTCCTGTCAGTTTTGGAATGTTAGAAAAAATAGGAAAATAAGAAATAACCGGGAAGGAAACCCAGGTGCCCACAAGACACGAGGGCGCGCCTGCCCCACTGGGCGCACCTTGGTGGGTGGTGGGCCCCTCGGGCACCTTCCCGACTCCGTTATCCTTCCATATACTTGTTTCCCAAGATAAAAATCTTTATATATACCCCTGAACGATTTGACGACCGTATCACGGAGAAATCTTCCGTTCTTGTTTTGTGATGTTTTCTGTCAGATCTATTAAGCCAGGCATCATGTCTTCTCCCCTCCCCAACAATGTGGAAGATGATGCTTGGTTGCTACAGGTAGAGTTAAGGGAAGAGGGAATTGAGGGGGTTGCCATGGAAGAGGATGAAGGGAACTTGCTTGGAGTTCACCCTCCGGCCTCCGAGAGGGGCACACAAGTCGGCATTCCACTATCCCTAATCCCCATCAAGCTATGAGATCAACAAATGATCACGAGATCCCTGAGGAGCAAGAAGGACTCCCTTGAAGGAGGCCTTTACACAGGTTACATCGAAACAGTTTTCACAATTTAATTCACAACTATGGGTTCGAAAATACTCCTCGTGTGCACATACCGTCCAATTGGGACATATTTCGTCGAAGAGAAAGTGATGCAGGAACAAACTCTTGGGGATCGGAGAATAAACATATCATGGCTGAAGTGAATAAGAACAATGAGTTGCTTCATCGAGCCCTCCGAGAGATTCAAAGTTTGAGAGAAGCACTCATACATATTTGGAGGGCAAGCCATCTTCATCTCCATCTTCACCACCAAAGGAGACTTGAGTACACGGGTATGGGCACTCCCCTGGGCATGTGCCAAGCTTGGGGGATATGCCCCGGTATCGTATCACCATCAATTTTATTACCTTTACCTATCTTAGTTTGATCCTTAGCCATTTCATGATTTGGTTGAATAAAAGTTTAGTATGATCTATTTTTGAGTGCTAGTTTCATGATCTATCTATCTATATAATCGAGTGAGAGTTATATAATGAAGTTTAGTTTGAGTTTTTGCTTCTTTACTTTTATGTTTCAACCAAAATAAAGAAAATAATGAAAAAGATCATATGCTAATCTTATGGTAAGTAATGACATCACATAACGAAAAGTATAAGTGGTAAAATTTGTTGAAAGTTGACAAACATAGCATTGGTCAATAATGCAATTCATGAAAGAATTAATAAGGGAAGAGAAGATTCACGTGCAAATACACTATCTTGGACATCTTTTATGATTGTGATCCCCCACTAAATATCTTATGCCAAACTGTTGACGTTGGACAAGGAATACAACGTAATGATTTATGTTTGTTCATATTCACATAGAAGTTACATTGTCATAGATCCTTCAACATGTGGTGCATTCTCAATATCTTAGCTAGCCAAAAATCCGCACTAAGTAGAGATACTACTTGTGCATCCAAAAACCTTAAACCCAAATTCATGCTTTGAGAGTCCACCATACCTACCTATGGATTGAGTAAGATCCTTCAAGTAAGTTGTTAACGGTGCAAAAAGGCAATAAAAATTGCTTCTAAATGTGTTTGATCCTTTAGTGTAAGGGAAAATAAGCGTTGTACGAACTTGTGATGGCAAAGTAATAAAAGCGACGGACTGCATACCAAAGGTTGCTATCATAAGGGGCAATATAACATGATGTTCTTTTGCATTAAGAGATTGTGCATACAAAACCAAAAAGCGCGTGACAACCTCTGCTTCCCTCTGCGAATGGCCTATCTTTTACTTTTATGTATTTACTATTTATGCAAGAGTCAAAGTATTTCCCTCTATTCCTTTTTATTTTCTCTTTGGCAAGCATCATGTGGTGGGGAAATATCTAGGCATATATACCAAGTTGGATGTGAGTGATCATGAGTTATTATTGTTGACATCACCCTTGAGGTGAATGAGTTGGGAGGCGAAACTATAAGCCCCTATCTTCCTATGTGCCCGGTTGAAACTTTTTGCGCGTTGTGGGGTGTTAGCAATCATAGAAGACTAAATGATGGTTGAGTATGTGGACTTTCCAAAAGGCTCCGATATGAGACCCTTCCTCAAAATATGATGAATTCTAGTTGCAAAGTTGACTGAGAACATCGTTTGTTAGTTTTCAATAAAGTTTATGCTTTTTACTTCGATGTTGTGATGAATTGTTACTTGTTCATGAGAATTTATATAATAAAGCTTTATGATAAAGTTTGTTGCTGTTATAATAATAAGCATGATGCTACTAAGTTTGTATTTTGTTTTTATTGACACCTCTCTCTCTAAACATGTGGACATGATTTTCGATATCGGCTTTCGCTTGAGGACAAGCGAGGTCTAAGCTTGGGGGAGTTGATACGTCCATTTTGCATCATGTATTACTACTGTTATTTATAATGTTTTTATGCATAATAACACTTTATGGAGTATTTCTAATGGATTTTCTCTCATATATGCAAGGTTTACACAAAGAGGGAGAATATCGACAGCTGGAATTCTGGACCTGAAAAAGCTATGTCAGAGATACCTATTCTGCACATCTCCAAATGAGCTGAAATTTTACGGAGAATTATTTTGCAATATATAATAAATACTAGAGAGAAGAAATACCAGAGGGGGGCTACCAGGTACCCACAAGAAACCAGGGCGCGCCAGGCCCCCCATGCGCGCCCTAGTGGGTGGTCGGCAGCCCAGCCCACCTCCGGTACCCATCTTCTGGTACATAAGGTATTTTGACCTAGAAAAAAATAAGGGGAGGACTTTCGGGACGGAGCACTGCCGTTTCGAGGCGGAACTTGGGCAGGAGCAGTTTTGCCCTCTGGCGGAGCGATTCCGCCGGGGGAACTTCCCTCCCGAAGGGGGAAATCGAAGCCATCGTCATCACTAACAACCCTCTTATCTTTGGTAGGCCAATCTTAATCAACATCTTGAACAACACCATCTCATCTCAAACCCTAGTTCATCTCTTATGTTCAATCTTTGTACCGGAACCTCAGATTGGTACCTGTGGGTGACTAGTAGTGTTGATTACATCTTGTAGTCGATGCTATATGGTTTATTTGGTGGAAGATTATATGTTCAGATCCATTATGCTATTTAATACCCCTCTAATCCTTAGCATGAATATTATTTGTGAGTAGTTACCTTTGTTCTTGAGGCCACGAGAGAAGTCATGTTGTAAGTAATCATGTGAATTTGACATTTGTTTGATATTTTGATGGTATGTTTGTTGTGATTACCTTAGTGGTGTTATGTGAACGTCGACTACATGACACTTCACCATCTTTGGGCTAAGCGAATGCATTGTGGAGTAGTTATTAGATGATGGGTTTCTAGAGTGACAAAGGCTTAAACCTTAGTTTATGCGCTATTTCGTAAGGGACTGATTTGGATCCATATGTTTAATGCTATGGTTAGATTTTACCTTAATACTTTTCTCATAGTTGCGGATGCTTCTGAGGGGGTTGATCATAAGTGGGAGGCTTGTTCAAGTAAGAACAACACCCAAGCACCGGTCCACCCACATATCAAATTAACAAAGTAGCGAACGTGAACCAAACCAACATGATGAAAGTGACTAGATGAAATTCCCTTGTGCCCTCAAGAACGCTTTGCTTATTATAAGAGACTGTTCTAACATGTTCTTTGCTATAAAAAGGACTAGGCTACCTTGCTGCACTTTATTTACCGTTACCGTTACTTGCTTGTTACAAATTATTTTGCTATCAATCTACCTATTACCGACAATTTCAATGCTTCCAGAAATTACCTTGCTGAAAACCACTTGTCATTTCCTTCTGCTCCTCATTGGGTTCGACACTCTTACTTATTGAAAGGAATACAATTGATCCCCTATACTTGTGGGTCATCAGCTGCGAGGCCCATTTCGAGTTATGGAGAAAGTACTTCTGCCTTTCCCCCCGTACCCGTGGGGGGTCAATTCTTGAAGTAGGCGGAGCCGAGGTATGGCGCATAGCTGGGATAGGGTATCCTATCGGGACCCCGAAAAATGATTCCGAAGAGTGGACCTCGGAATGGTTTTATGTTGAAGACGTTCCCCTATTCGAATCAGTTCGGAAGGGTCTGCTCGAATACTCGGACGCTCATTTAAAGAAGCGGTTCAACTGGCAGCCAAAAAGTCCTTCTTAAGAAGAAAGTGCCGAAGTGCAGCACCTAGCCGCCAAGGTGAGGCTGCTGGCACACAGTAAATTAACCATTATTGACGTAACGGCCGCATCCATTGCTCGATGTGTGCAGCCTCTTCAGCAAAGGATGCATCCTCTGTGGCGTTATAATGGGACAAATGATGTGACCTGTTACAAACGGAAGGGGCCTGATAACCAGGCGGCAATGGATGCCATACTAGCCGTTCTCTTCAAAGGAGAGGAAGAAGAGTTTGCTTGTCTAAGGAACAGGGACGGTACTTGAGCTATAACCCCATTGAATCGATAAGTTCAACTTTCGTTTCATAGTCCGGACATTACACCCCGCATCTATTGACCAGGTCTTCCATTTTTCCGAAAAGAATTGGAGGCGCTTGGTCGAGATCATCAGCTGCCCCTCTCGACAACCAGAGAGCCATTCCTGTGACGACGACCCAGGATTCCATGACGATCCAGAGACGTCAATCGATTTTGAGGACAAGGTCTTTTACCAGGAGAACCTTGATGGCTCTAAGGTGGCCCTTATAAACGATCACCCTGGGACCCTTCCTTCTTCCGCTGTAAGTAGCAAGAAGGCATTTTCCTGAAAAGGGTGTTTTCCTCGCGCCATTCCGAGTACGCTGACTTCTACTCCCCAGGGTCGCCGTACCACACATCGAACACCGACAAGAGCGACGCCGAATACGTCAGCATCGACCAATGCCAGAGCCTCTAAACGGAAGGTTGCCATGGGAGCTACATCGGCTGCACGCCCAACCAAGAGGTACTATATTTGAGCTTATAGTTCGGTCATTAATATGGCCGATGCGAGTACTCATAATCTTACTGGAACCTATAGAAGAAACTTGTCGCCAACAACGTCTAAAGACATAAAGGAGGCGCCAGGGGTAATCCCGAACTGAGATCCTCGGCACAGACTAGGAGTGAATGCGGGGACTCCTGCCGCACACCAGCCCCCAGAGGATCATGGGGATGTCTCGGTTACCAATTTTGAAGTCGAAAGTGTGATGAATCACCAACAGCGGAGGGAGTCCCTACGTCATGGAGCCTTTTCCGGCCAAGCGTTTAATGCTTTTAGTTCGGTAGACGCATACCTCGGAGCAGCCCGAGCTGGCCTTGAGGGGATTGCCACCCTTCTATCAACCAACATGCAGGTACAAGGTTGGTTTTTAGAACCAAACATCAATCCTAACCCAGTAGCCCCCGAGCCTTAATTTTTGCGGGACGACCGAGTTAAGGATCTGAAAGTATGTATATTGGTGGTTGTCGTGGGAAACCACAGCCACCTATGGGGCCATGAGCCCCTTGTGGTTTGGCAAGGGGGATGAGCACATTGCACAAAGAGCGGAGAACGTCGCGCAGCATGGCAGAGATCACACGGGCAATTTTACCCAGGTTTGGGCCGCCGCGAGGCGTAAAACCCTACTCCTGCTTTGGTGGATTGTGGTGGAAGCGCAGTGCTCTAGCCCCGTAGGGTTGCCTCGGGGCGGGAACGGCTACGCGCGTATGAGTGTACAAGGGTCTGAAGCCTTTCTATGGTTGCCACGGGCCTCCATTTATAGATTAAGGGGTCACCACAATGACAAATCAGTCATTGTGCACTGATTAGATAGCAAACAATGCTATCATACCAACTCTCAGACAGGGCAGAGCGCATTAAATGCGCCACTTAGTGTCACATCATGGCCTGCCCGGCAAGCCTTGCCGGGCTGTTCGGCCACCTTTTCTCCTGCCTGCATGACATGTCTCTGGACGGGTGTCATTTGGAGGTGATTTCCACAGGAAGTGGCTGCCATGTGGCAAAAAACAGCCACTTAGTCACTTGGGGGCTTCACACCGCACCGACCGATGGCTTGCGTCGCTGTGAGGTGGTGCGGTGGGGTATTGGTGGGGTAGTTCGCGTAGGGCCTAGCAGGCCTGCCGGGGCAGTCATGTTTGCTTGAACTACGTCGGTATTTCCCCAAAGAGGAAGGGATGATGCAGCACATCAATGGTAGGTATTTCCCTTAGTGATGAGACCAAGGTTATCGAACCAGTAGGAGAACCACACAACACTACGTGAACGGCACTTGCACACAAATAACAAATACTCGCTACCCGACGTGTTAAAGGGGTTGTCAATCCCTTTCGGGTAACGGCGCCAGAAATTGGCAAGTAGATGGGATAAAAATATGATAGATGGGATAAATAGATCTCAAATAAAATAAAGTGAAGCAAGGTATTTTTTTATTTTTGGTTTAATAGATCAGAAAATAAAAGCAAATAAAAGTAGATCGCATAGGCAAATATAATAAAGAAGAGAACCGGGGGCCGTAGATTTCACTAGTGGCTTCTCTCGAGAAAAATAGCAAACGGTGGGTAAACGAATTACTGTTGGGAAATTGATTAAACTTCAAATAATCATGGCGATATCCAAGCAATGATCATTATATAGGCATCACGTCCAAGATTAGTAGACCGACTCCTGCCTGCATGTACTACTATTACTCCACACATCGACCACTATCCAGCATGCATCTAGTGTATTAAGTTCCTGGAGACACGGAGTAATTCAATAAGAACGATGACATGATGTAGAAAAGATTTATTTATGTATAAATAGACCCCATCTTGTTATCCTTAATAGCAACGATACATACGTGTCGGTTCCCCTTCTGTCACTGGGATCAAGCACCATAAGATCAAACCCATCACAAAGCACCTCTTCCCATTGCAAGATAAATAGATCAAGTTGGCCAAACAAAACCTGTCGGGGATATATCCCGCGGTATGACC
Source organism: Triticum aestivum (assembly GCF_018294505.1). Classification (NCBI taxonomy): domain Eukaryota; kingdom Viridiplantae; phylum Streptophyta; class Magnoliopsida; order Poales; family Poaceae; genus Triticum; species Triticum aestivum. Next base: position 102,066,556 of record NC_057808.1, on the reverse strand, counting down.
CGTCCGGAATTGGCGACTCACTGGTGACCCGCCCGGAGCTTGGCGATTCACAGATAACCTGCCCGATCTTGGCGACTCATTAGTAACCCGGCGGGCGGATCAGACGGACGACAAGACCCAAGGCCCAGCAGGCTGGCTTATACTCTGGTGGGCTGGCTTAAGGAGAAAGGGATGACGAATATTTCCTTTACGAGGAAGCAAGACCCGGACTTGTATTCAACTTGTAAGAGAAGATAGACTAGTCCTAGTCCTACTAGGACTCCACATGTAACCCGCCCCTCTAACTTATATAAGGAGGGGCAGGGCTCCCCAAAAGAGGGAGAGGAAAGAAGAAACAATCTCTAGGGCTAGACACAAAGAGCCGGCTTACCGGCGACTCTCTCATAAGCATAATAAGACCTAGCCACAAATAGCATGTAGGGTTATTACCGGATGATGTTTCCCGGGGCCCGAAGCTGTCTAAACCCTTGTCTTGTGCGTTGATCCGCCCTGCGTCTCTCATCCCAATCAACCCCTCTCAAGCTACTACATAGATGTGTTGGCCTCACGACTAAGTCCTTACATCTAGGACATCTGACGTGTTAATTCCACGACAGTTGGCGCTCACCGTGGGGCGGGGTGCACGGTGGTGTTGAGTTCTTGGAGGGATCTTTTCTAGGGTTTCGAGAAGTTCGTGAATCTCTGGATGAAGAGAACCGGTTTGGAAGACGCGCAATTTGTGAGATTTGCGTTCAAGGAAAAAATTAGGGTTACTGTGCGCACCGCCGCATCGCGTGTTCCGCCGAGTCCAAGACAAGGACTGCAGCATAGATGATTTACCTACGGCGTTGCAAGTAATCAAGACAGACAGAAGCTCTGCTGCCCTCACGTCCTATATGCAGTACTGGAGATAGATCTCACCGGGAAAGCGCGCAAATCATCCGAGGCTACAGCCTAATCCGCCGAGCTCTACTACTGTCCCACGTCCATAAGTCTCTGGCTGCGGGAATCAACCATCCGCTACTACTTTTTTTCTTTTTCTTTGGCATGAAGAATAGTCAGATCCAAACAAACAACTAGTACTTGCACCAGTACGTGACCAAGACTAGTACTAATTGAGTACTAGTACATCATTACATCTACAGACGCGAAGGCACCTGCCAGATCACGGATAAAGTCATAAAGGCAATCCATTAATAGTACCAAATCAATATGGTGCTTGATGCTCGTGTTAGTATTTAGGTTATCACAATCAGAATCACCAGCGGACGTCCGTTTCAGTTCGCCTCGAGCACCGGCAGACTCCACCATTTACACTCGCATCCTTGCCTTCGAATAACCGGTTGCTCTTTCCCCGGTGGGCTGTCGCCGCCTTGACCTCACTGTGCCAAGTCCCGGACTGGCCACCGAGCCTTGCTACTATGCCTCCTGCTGGCTCGTTGCACCGCTGACTGCTGCTGCGCATATACCGGACTGCGCTGCCGCCTCTTATGCGCTTCCACGCTGCGCAGCTCTGCTCGACCTGAGTCGCCACGTGAGTCGCCTGCCGCTGTCGCTCTTTGCTGGGTCGTCCGTGAGCTGCTGCGAGCAGTCGCCTCTGCTCCAAGCCGCCCATGCCTCTGTTAGGGCCGCCGCTTTATCGATTTATTTCTTTGGCAAGGGAGCTTTGACAGGATTTCACCGCCGGTTTACCACTGCTTCCATGAGCATGGCCAGCTTCGCGCTGCCTTGCGCCTCCTCATCTCGCCGCTATAAGCCGCTCCGCCTCACCTCCGTTTTAAGTTGCTACTGCGGGGTGGGCCACGAGCCGCCGTTTCCTCGGCGTCGCCGGTCCTCGTCCGCGGCCACGGCCCTGGACAGCCGCCTCCCCCTCCGGGTTGGGCTGGCCCTATCGCCACAACTCGCCATCGGATCAAGGGTGGCCCCGAATCACTTCAGCGTGAGTCATCGTTTTTGCCGAGTCGCCTCAGCCCCTGTTTCAAGCGTCTGCGTATTACCTTTTGGTTCTGAGGCCGCGGTGGAGAAAGTGGTTACTGACCACGTGATGACCAAAGTCAGACAGAAAAGGACAAAAGGTGTCGGCATGCTTTGGCACTACATACACATTACACATTACGTGGAGCTAACAGCTACCCCTCCATCTCATGAAACAATTGGAGCTGGTAGTATTTCATGGAGAATCAAAAATAGCACGTCCATACTGCTGGTGCCGTCGTACATGATTTTGGATCTGCGTACGGGTCATCTGTCTTCGTCCGAAGAAATCAGGTGATATCCGTCTAGTCTGTTTTAATAATGCATATTCATTTTTATGTAAACAATTACTCTGGCCTGTAATATCTTTACGCAGGACGACTATTAAAAAAAAGGAGTGGTGTTATACCACGGATGCATGTTCGGCTGTGCTGCGCGGCCTCACGGACAGGCGTGTCGCAGTACACGGTCCGGTTTACATCAACACGCCCGCTGACTCGCCCATCCGCGCCAGCTTACAACACCGTGGCCGACTTACTCGTCCGCACCGGCTTACAACGTCGCGGCCGACTTGCCCGCGTCCGTGCCGTTTTCAACACCACGGCCGACTCTTTCATCCTTGCCGGTTTACAATGCCGCGGCCGAATCTCCCGTCGGCACTGGCTTACAAACGTCACGGCCGACTCACCCGTCTGCACCGGTTTACCACGCCGCGGCCGGTTCACCCGTGAGCGACTTCAACTTCACCTAGCAATCGTTAATTTCATGGCGGATTATTTCCGGCCTGGCACATCAGGTGATATCCATCTAAAATATGTTTTATTGATACATATTTTTTTATCAAAGAGCAGTTTATCTTTGTCTTGGTCTGCAATATTGTTGATGCAGGACAATTGTTCACTATATCAAAACGATGTGGTTAACTCGCTCATCCGCACTGGCTTACAACGCCACGGCCGGCTCATCTGTCTATGCCGCCTCTGATGCTACGGTTGTCTTTACCGTCCGTCTCTCGCGGCCTGGTCTACATCAACCCGCCGGGCCGTATCTGTCTGCATGAGTTGTTATTGAATATGAGCAAGTCACTGCTTGGGAAGCCCGGTTTTCTTCCAACAACTTGGAGGAAACTTATCATGTGTTATCAGCCGCTGTCTGCACTAGACGGCTCAATGGGCAGGCGCACAAGTCGCCGCCACTACGGTTTGGTTAACTTCAAAACATCCAGTTGGAAGGGACCATTGGCCGAGTTGCTGACACGGCTCATATGGGATCCTTTATAACCCGCCGCAGTCACTTCAACCTTCTGTGGATTCACATCGCACTATCAACACCAAAGATATACACCTTATGCTATGGTCAATATGGAGAATCTCAAAGCCAACTCCTCGAGTCGTCTTGAGATTCGGGGGCTACAATGATATGACTCGGCAACATTGGTCAGTTTCAATGCATTCAAGAATTCCGGGTCATTGGAGGGAAAAATAACCCGGTCCCGGAGGCTACCGCCATATGGGTGAAAAGTTTAAAGGCCATTAGAAAATTTCCGGCTTAAAAAGAAGGATTCCGGTTTAGATCCGGCTCAAGAGACTTGACATCTCCCACAAAGCACTGAAGCTCTTAAAATATCCGGTTTAAAATCCGGTTCAAGGGAAATTTATCCGCCACAAAGTTTTGAAACTCTCAAATCCGGTTCAAGGTAAATTTGTTTATCATAAAGCTTTGAAACACTCAATATACGGTTTTTTCCGGTTCAAAAGAATTTATCTCTCGCAAAAAGTTCGAGTTTTCAGGAAAAATTAAAGGGATCAAAGAGAGTTTGTTTCAAAGCACAACTCAAATATAGGTACCCTGCTTTAATGACCATTGGGAGCTGATCGTATTCGAATTTAGCTTAACCCTTTTTGTGTGACCCTGATCGTATTCAAATCAGAGTCGTTAAATATTCTCATGATCACTAGGGGGCTTCCTGTTCAAACATAGGTCGTATTCGAACCAAAGAGAACATAGCTGTCGATACCCTTTTGATCGGCACACTGCCGAGCTCATTGGGGAGTTTCTTGGTCATATTTGAACCATAGCTCAACCCCCTTTGAGAACCGACGTGGATCGTATTCGAATCAGCGTCGATAAACAACTCTCAAGGTCATTTGGGGGCTTCCTGTTCAAACATAGGTCGTATTCGAACCAAAGAGAACATAGCTGTCGGTACCCTCTTGATCGGCAACGCCAAAGCCACTGGGGGCTATATGATCGTATTCGAATCTTAGCTTAACCCCTTTGGGACGGTTTTCTGATCGTATTCGAATCAGAAGCCTCAAAATTTTTTGAAGTCTCTCTTTTGCAAACAATTTTTGGATTTTATTTGAAGCTCTTTTTCATATCTAAAGTGTATATGAGTGGTTGTTATTTAACCCGGCTTGATTTTCAATGATAAATCGCCAGCTTATGACAATCATCATCTATGTGGAAGCATTGGCTTCTAAGGATTGGGTTATCACCCTTACTACACAGATCACATAAACTGGCAGTGAAAATTCAATATCACAGGTATAATATTATTATTATAGTTATGTTTCAAAGTTATGATTCATAACAGGATTATCTGTGACTCCTTGTTACACATCAATGGTTATATGTGAGATATTATGACCCGCCCTGCGGTAAACCGCCAAGGGATCTTGTGATCTAATTATGTGCAGGATAATACTACATTTGCGTGGTTACCCGCCCTGGTTTTTTGACGTTAAGTCGCCAGGGCATATGTTGTTTAAATTCTGCAGGATTTACAGAGCTATGACTTACATAAATGATTAAATTTGAGCCCATCATCAAAGATTGAAATTGGTGTCTCAAAAGGGTTATCAATTCTTGATTTTCTCAAAGGCTATAAGCCGCCGGGTTGTACAAATTCCGGCTTGAATGGAGGCGTATTAAATCGCCATCGGCCAAGAGCCGCCGGGTATTTAAACTCCGGATTGACTTATCAACAGATGAGGTATTCAAAGTCGCTTTGGCGCAGTGGCTATTATTTTATCAACGGATATGATTTATTCTACAATGGAAAAGAATAGTCCCGAGTCGCTGCAGGCTTACGACCCGGCACTTGGGGGCTACATTATTTAAATTGAGATCACATCAAATATGCAAGTCCCATGTCACTGCCAGCATGCACCATGGCACTTGGGGGCTAATGTAAAGACATTTTTTTGCTCAACTTATTGAAGACCCGACTCATCACATTGTAATGAGCCGGCCCTTGGGGGCTACCATTTGCTCCTATCAATAATTCAAGGTACACAAGTTTTAATCCATTATATTCAAGGGTCCACTGCTCAGTTGGTAAAGCACAAAGCTCTTAACCTTGTGGACGTGGGTTCAAGCCCCATGGTGGAGTTACATCATATGAAGTTATTTTCAATGAAGCATGATCATATTTATAAAGTCCCTACTCATTATTGCATAATGACCCGGCCCTTGGGGGCTACAATGGTTGAAGTTTTTTGAGCATCAGGCAATTACAAGTCCCAGGTTGCTGCAAGCATGACAACCCGGTACTTGGGGGCTACATAATATGGAGTGTTCAGTTTTTACTAGTGACTGGGATGAACAACATGGATTTCTTCAAAAGTGGAAGTATTTATATCACTTTGTTCTGCTCAAGACTTGGGGGCTACAGGTGATATACATATAAGGGGAAAAATCTTCAAATTCTCAGTTTTGAGCAGATCAGGTTGACCCGGTGTTTGCAACAATCATGATCCGGTGTCACCAATAATTATGACCCAGCGTCGGCAACAGTTATGATCCGGTGCTATCAATATTTACAAACCGGCAATTTTGGTTATGATAAACCGGCAAGTTTTACCTCTTCAAGCCGGCTGAAAGTCAGATGAGTATTTCAAGACCAATATGTTTTAAGCCGGCGCTTTGGAAGCCGATTCAAGTGGATTATTTCTTACAATATTTCTCTACAAGAGACCAATGCTAGCAAATTGACTCTGAAGCTGGCCTATTGACCCGGATTTCTCAAAGGAAGTATCTGGATCTTTTTTGCATTCACAAAGTTTGAACATATCTACTAAAGGAGATTTGCTATGAGTTCATGGGCATGTATCAAGAAGGAAATGACAAGGATTTAAAAATGATCAGGTGCCGGCTTACAAAAATTTAACCCGGAGCACAACCTATCAAGTTTGTTCTTGTGTTTATTTTACAGGATCAGTTTAACATGGATAAATCCAAATTAAACTGGGGGCTAATGTCGGGGATATATCCCGCGGTATGACCCGGCGGGAATTGGCGACTCACTGGTGACCCGCCCGGAGCTTGGCGATTCACAGATAACCTGCCCGATCTTGGCGACTCATTAGTAACCCGGCGGGCGGATCAGACGGACGACAAGACCCAAGGCCCAGCAGGCTGGCTTATACTCTGGTGGGCTGGCTTAAGGAGAAAGGGATGACGAATATTTCCTTTACGAGGAAGCAAGACCCGGACTTGTATTCAACTTGTAAGAGAAGATAGACTAGTCCTAGTCCTACTAGGACTCCACATGTAACCCGCCCCTCTAACTTATATAAGGAGGGGCAGGGCTCCCCAAAAGAGGGAGAGGAAAGAAGAAACAATCTCTAGGGCTAGACACAAAGAGCCGGCTTACCGGCGACTCTCTCATAAGCATAATAAGACCTAGCCACAAACAGCATGTAGGGTTATTACCGGATGATGTTTCCCGGGGCCCGAAGCTGTCTAAACCCTTGTCTTGTGCGTTGATCCGCCCTGCGTCTCTCATCCCAATCAACCCCTCTCAAACTACTACATAGATGTGTTGGCCTCACGACTAAGTCCTTACATCTAGGACATCTGACGTGTTAATTCCACGACAAAACCCAAATATCGGAGAAGAAATATGAGGCTATAAGCAATCATGCATATAAGAGATCAAAGAAGACTCAAATAACTTTCATGGATAAAAAGATAGATCTGATCATAAACTCAAAGTTCATCGGATCCCAACAAACACACTGCAAAAAGAGTTACATCATATGGATCTCCAAGAGACCATTGTATTGATAATCAAAAGAGAGAGAGGAAGCCATCTAGCTACTAACTACGGACCTGTAGGTCTACAATGAACTACTCACGCATCATCGGAGAGGCACCAATGGACATGATGAACCCCTCCGTCATGGTGTCTAGATTGGACTTGGTGGTTCTGGAACTTGCAGCGGCTGGAATTGATTTTCGTCGACTCCCCTAGGGTTTATGGAATATTGGGGTATTTATAGAGCAAAGAGGCGGTGCGGGAGGCCACCGAGGTGGGCACAACCCACCAGGGCGCGCCTGGGCCTCCAGGCGCGCCCTGGTGTCTTGTGCTCACCTCGGGCTCTCTCTTTGGTACTTCTTTGGCCCACTGGATGTCTTGTGGTCCAAAACAATACACAAAAAGTTTCACTGTGTTTGGACTCCGTTTGGTATTGATTTCCTGCGAAGTAAAAAAACATGCAGAAAACAACAATTGGCACTGGGCACTATATCAATAGGTTAGTACCAAAAAATGATATAACATGATTATAAAATGATTGTAAAACATCCAAGAATGATAATATAACAGCATGGAACATTAAAAAATTATAGATACATTGGAGACATATCAGCATCCCCAAGCTTAATTCCTGCTCGTCCTCGAGTAGGTAAATGATAAAAACAGAATTTTTGATGTGGAATGCTGCCTAACATGCTCATCGCATATTCTTTTCTTTGTAGCATGGACATTTGGACTTTTATATGGTTCAAAGCAATAGTCTAGTTTTGACATGAGAATTTCAATACTCAAGCATATCAACAAGCAACCATGTCTTTCAAAATATCAATGCTAAAATAAGTTATCCCTAGCCCATAATGCTCAATCATTAATCCATTCATGAAACACACTCGTATATTAGCTACACCCAATGCTCAAGTACGATCTTAGTGCCCCTTAGTTGGTGCTTTATAAGAGAAGATGGAGACTCAAATAAAAAGTAAAAATTGCATAAAGTAAATGAAAGGACCTTCGCGGAGGGAAGTAGGGATTTGTAGAGGTGCCAGAGCTCAAAGCGAAAAAGATAGAGATAAAATATTTTGGGAGGCATGCTTTTCCTGTCAAAGAGAACGATCGAGTAGTTCCCAAAACTTTCCATGCTAGATATATCATAGGCGGTTCCCAAACAGAAGTTAAAGTTTATTCCTTTTTCAACCATACTTTCACTTTCCATGGCTAGCCGTATCCACGGGTGCCTTCCATACCAACACTTTCCAAGGAATTAATTATTTGACAACATAAAGTAAATTCATTTTTCTCTTCGGGAATGGGCCCCTAATACCTTCGACTTACTCTCGTGTAATGACAGGTGAATAAACACTCATCTTGAGAATAACATATCTAGCATGGAAATATATTAGCCACCCCTATCGTTTCATGAGCGGTACGAGCACACAAAAGAGAAGTTTATTTTGAAAATTAGAGATGGCACATACAAATTTGCTTAGAACGGCAAAAGAATACCGCATATAAGTAGGTATAGTGGACTCATGTGGCAAAACTGGTTTAAAGGATTTTGGATGCACAAGTAGTGATCATACTTAGTGCAAAATGAAGGCTAGCAAAAGATTGAGAAGTGACCAACCAAGAAACGAAAAATATCATAAGCGAGCATTAAGCATAATTAACACCAAATAATGCACCGCAAGTAGGATGTAATTTCATTGCATAACTATTAACTTTCGTGCTTGCATAGAGAATCACAAACCTTAACACCAATATTCTTACTAAAGCATAATTACTCATCAACATGACTCACATATCACATCATCATGTCTCAAAACTATTACAAGGAATCAAGTTTATTTTGTCCAATGATCTTCATGAAAGTTTTTATTATATCCTTCTTGGATATATATCACTTTGGGACTAATTTTCATATGTTGCTTTTAGCAAGCTCAAACAACTATAAGTGAAGATCATGAGCATAATATTTCTTTCTCTCAAATTAATTTAAGTGAAGCAAGAGAGAATTTCTTAATTTTTTTGCTAACTCTCAAATAAATCTAAGTGAACAATGAGAGCATTTCTTCAAAAATACTAAAGCACACCATGCTCAAAAAGATATAAGTGAAGCACCAGAGCAATTCCATAGCTCATAAAGATTTAAGTGAAGCATAGAGAGCAATTCTAACAAGTCATAGCATGATTTTGGCTCTCTCAAATAGGCGTGTCCAGCAAGGATTCATGACTTAAAATAAAAAACAAAACAACCAAAGACTCATATCATACAAGACGCTCCAAGCAAAACTCATAGTATGTGACAAATAAAAATATAGTTCCGAGTAAAATACCAATGGTCCTTAGAAGAAAGAGGGGATGCTACTCGGGCATCCCCAAGCTTAGTTGCTTGCTTCTCTTTGGATAATTGCTTGGGATGCCATGGGCATCCCCAATCTTAGGCTCTTCTTACTCCTTATTCCTTCATCCATCGTAACATCACCCAAAACTTGAAAACTTCAATCACACAAAACTCAACAAAACCTTCATGAGATCCGTTAGTATAAGAAAGCAAATAACTACTATAAGTACTGTTGCAAACCCATTCATATTTTATTCTTGCATTATATCTACTGTATTCCAACTTTTCTACGGCAAAAACTCTTCAAAGAAAACCATAGAATCATCAAAACAAGCACACAATGCAAAGAAAACAGAATCTGTCAAAAAACAGAACAATCTGTAGCAATCTGGATATTTTGAATACTTATGTAACTCTGAAAATTCTGAAAAATTAGGAACACATGAGGAATTTGTATATTAATCTTGGGCAAAAAGAATTGGTATTTTATGATGCTTCTGTTAAAAATGAGAATTATTTTCGTGAGTGCAAAATTTTCTATTTTTCAGCAAGATCAAATCAACTATCACCCATCATGATCCTAAAGGCTTTGCTTGGCACAAACACTAATTAAAACACAAAAAACACAATCATAATAGTAGTATAATTGTGCAAACACTCAAGAACAGAAAGCAAAAGAGAAAAATAAATTTTATTCATTGGGTTGCCTCCCAACAAGCGATATTGTTTTATGCCCCTAGCTAGGCATAAAGCAAAGGATATAAGTATTGTCATCTTTGTTTCTAGATCCATATGATGCCCTAGTGATTGATTCATATGGTGGCCTAATTCTTGTTCCAGGGAAGTGTTCCATACCCTTCCTTAGTGGAAATTGAAATTTAATATTGCCTTCTTTCATATCAATCACGGCACCAACAGTACGTAAAAACGGTCTACCAAGAATAATTGGACAAGAAGGGTTGCAATCAATACCAAGAACAATAAAACCTATGGGCACATAATTCATATTTGCAAGAATAAGAACATTATTAATTCTTCCCATAGGCTTTTTAATAGTAGAATCCACCAAGTGCAAATTCAAAGAACATTCTTCAATATCGGTAAGACCAAGCACATCACATAAAGATTTTGGAATTGTCGAAACACTAGCACCCAAGTCACATAAAGCAAAACACTCATAATTTTTAATCTTGACTTTGATAGTAGGTTCCCACTCATCATGTAATTTTCTAGGAGTTGAAACTTCTAATTCTAACTTTTTTTCCAAAGTTTTCATCATAGCATCAACAATATGTTTAGTAAAAGATTTATTTTGTACATAAGCATGGGGTGAATTTATCATGGATTGCAACAAAGAAATACAATCAATCAGAGAGCAACTATCATAATTAAAGTCTTTGTAATCCAAAAGAGTGGGCACATTCAGGGAGTCCTGGATTCGGGGGTCCTCAGGTGTCCAGCCTATTCGATATGGGCCGGACTGATGGGCTGTGAAGATAAAGAAGAAGACTATCCCCCGTGTCCAGGTAGGACTCCTGTATGCGTGGACGGCAAGTTTAGTGTACGGATGTACTATTTCCTTCTTCTGCAAACCGACTCTGTACAACCCTAGGCCCCTTTGGTGTGTATATAAACCGGAGGGTTTAGTCTGCAGAGGCCATCAGAATAATCATAGGCTAGACAGCTAGGGTTTAACCATTACGGTCTTGAGGTAGATCGACTCTTGTAACCCCTATACTCATCGAATATAATCAAGCATGACGTAGGGTTTTACCTCCTTTAAGAGGGCCCGAACCTGGGTAAACATCGTGTCCCCATTGTCCCTTGTTACCATTGATCCTTAGACTCACAGCTTGGGCCCCCTACCCGAGATCTGCCGGTTTCGACACCGACGTTGGTGCTTTCATTGAGAGCTCCGCTGAGTAGTCACGAAAAGCGATCTATGGCTCGCCTTGTCATCAACAACGATATCACTTTTGGAAGGAGCCTAACTTCAGGACAGGTCCTCCAGCTCTGCGGTTTCACTGTGGGTGCCCACATGGCCATCAAGCCAACGACATCCCCTGCGATCGCCAAACACCACCTCCGCATCGGTCTCGAACACTCCGAAAAGATGGATCCGGCGGACATCTCGTCCTTAAACAAGCCGCTAGATCCCATCGCTGCCCTGGGGTTCTCAACGGACTATGATCAGATCGGGCTTAAACCTGACCAGAGGGAAATCAATCTCTCTCCGATCACTCACCTCATGGCGGTCGTCGAGGAACGAGCTGAAAACACTTCTTCCCCTAAATTAAAAACCAGCTATGTTCGGATCTCCGAACCCCTTGAACCGGATACCCTTCCTTCGGATGAGACTCCGCATCCCCCGAACTCAGGGTCGGACCTAGGGTCCGGGGAGCACTTGGATCTTCTCGGACCCGAACCGGTGACCTCGGAGATTTTACAAGCTCCGGACACAATTTTGGGTCGGGATTCATGTTTTAGCCCACCCACCCGCCACAATCAATACTCTCCAAGTAATTCAGGCCCTCCAGACATATATGACCTGATGTATGTAGGGCAGCAACCTCAGGAAACGGTCCATCACTTTTGGGCCAGGTTCCTACTTGTTGAAAACAAGATTAAAGATTGTTGCGACGACGATGCAGTCTCGGTCTTTCACCGCAATTGTACCGACGAGGGACTTCAGAATGCCCTCGACCGCCGTCGCATACAGAGTTTCATGGAACTATCTGATACGTATCCAATGTATCTATAATTTATGAAGTACTCATGCTCTTATTTTATCATTCTTGGATGTTTTACAATCATTTTATAGCAACTTTATATCATTTTTTGGGACTAACCTATTGACCCAGTGCCCAGTGCCAGTTGCTATTTTTTGCTTGTTTTTTCCATCGCAGGAAATCAATACCAAACGGAGTCCATACGCAACGAAACTCCATGGGGATTTTTTATGGGCCAGAAGACATCCATTGGGCCAGAGCTGCACCTGGGGGTGCCCCCAGGGGGGCACAACCCACCAGGGCGCACCAGGCCCTCCTGGCGCGCCCAGGTGGGTTGTGCCCACCTCGGTGGCCTCTCGCACCCCTTCTTTGCACTATAAATTCCCAAATATTCCGAAACCCTTCGGGGTTAACCTAGAACAAAATTTCCGCCGCCGCAGGGCTCCGTAGCCACCGAAAACCAATCTAGACCCGTTTTGGCACCCTGCCGGAGGGGGGGAATCATCTCCGGTGGCCATGTTCATCATCCCAGCGGCCACTGTCGGTGTCAAAACCGGCGGATCTCGGGTAGGGGGTCCCGAATTGTGCGTCTAAGGTCGATGGTAACAGGAGACAGGGGACACGATGTTTACCCAGGTTCGGGCCCTCTCTATGGAGGTAATACCCTACTTCCTGCTTGATTGATCTTGATGAATATGAGTATTACAAGAGTTGATCTACCACGAGATCGTAATGGCTAAAACCCTAGAAGTCTAGCCTGTATGATTATGATTATCCCTATGGACTAAACCATCCGGTTTATATAGACACAGGAGGGGACTAGGGTTGTACAAAGTCGGTTACAGAGAAAGGAATCTTCATATCCGAACGCCAAGCGTGCCATCCACGCCAAGGAGAGTCCCATCCAGACACAGGTGAAAGTCTTCGGTCTTGTATGTTCATAGCCCATCAGTCCGGCCCACGTCCAACAGGCCGGTCGCCTGAGGACCCCTTAATCTAGGACTCCCTCAGTAGTCCCCGAACCAGGCTTTCAATGATGATGTGTTCGACGCGCAGATTGTCTTCGGCATTGCAAGGCGGGTTCCTCCTCCGATGACTTCAAAGAGCTGTATTCGGCCTTCCATTTAATGTCGTACCCATCGGCTTCTGTGCATCCATGGCTTCAGTTTCCACGTGTCGAGCGAATACGAGAGGTCAGGGTATTTTTTGCACATAACACCCCAGCCATGTAAGAGAAGCGTCTATTGAAAGATATTGGATCTCAGATCCGTTCCACACCACGCGGAAAATCCTCAGAGCTTGCTAGGAGGAACTACTCCAACATGGCTAGTGCTCCCAGTTCTTCCTCCCGTCCCCACGGCTCCGAAAAAGGCGATTGGGAGAGATGTTCCATATCCCACAGTCAGCTGGTAAAGTTGCAAACACAGGGATTTCTTCCCCCCGCGGATCTAGTCCCCGTTCGAGCAGGATTGACTTCCTTCAATGGCGGGGCTCAGGCTGAGAATTTCTCCAATCCATCCAGGGGGAATGAGCGTGCTTCGTTCCCTACTTTCTAAGAGGCGTCGGATTTCCAATCCACCCATTCCTCCGAGGACTTCTGGAGTATTATGGCCTCCAACTGCACAATTTCACTCCTGCCTCCATCCCGCACATCGCGGGTTACGTTGCTCTTTGTGAGCTATTCCTGGGCCGTGAGGCCCATTGTGAATTATTGATAGAGGCGAGGGTGTCCCGATCTTTCATGAGATGATAACTATCGATTTGGTGGAGTCGACTTTGACGATCCGACTACAAACGTGCACGATGTTGCGCCTTAGCAATCGCTAAACCAACTTCTAGAGGTTATTGACCACGCCGGAGCACGATCAACCTGACCACGAAGGTCTATTCCTGCACGCAATCGAAGAACAAGCAAGAATATGATAATGCAATCTGAATATTGCGAATATAGATGAAGTATTGATAAAGGTGGGGATCCGTAAGCGGTCATGGTCTGGTCGTTGGACACAAATGAAGTACACGAAGTTGCAATGGCTAACTTTTAACTAAACAAATCCCAAGGAAAAAGCTACTAGATGGATCTACTTATGTAGGAGCAAGGGGTGGCGGCTGAGGAGGTGGGAGGACGTCCCAAGGCAGCCTAAAAACAACCCTAGGTCGTACAAGGCTCATGGGCCCAAGTGGAGGTGATGCAACACCTTTGGACTTGTTGTTTGACTCGGATTCTGCTGTAGCGTCAGATTGTTTCGTCCATATCTCAATGCTCCGGACGAATTTAAAGGTGAATCCAGTTGGGTTGGAAAGAGGACGAAATCTACTTTCCAACAAAAAAACTATCACCCAATTTGGAGTCCGTATGAAAAAGTTGTTGGCGTTTTGAGTCAGGTATGTCTGTGCAGTCCGAATCTGAATCCAGAACGTGAGAGACTTGGACTCTATCTTCTCTTGGCCCAAAAGTGACGTGAGAGGACTTTTTGAACAGAACCTAAACTTCTCCTGTTGCCTTATCTTCATATGTGGATTGTACAAATGTCCCATACACCTACAATTAGACAAAACACAAAAGTGTGTGAAGTATTTTTGTTCTGGACAACATAAATAGATTATTGAATAGTTTGCACTAGAAATCACTTGACAAATATGCATGTATGCAATGTTTTTGGTCGTATCCAAGGTAGTCATGTCCTCATCATCCTCCCCTTCTTGAAAACAAAGCCGTCCTCGGCGTTGCTTAATCTGAAATCTGGCTAACAAGAGAGACAAGGTGTACACGTTGTATATGTATATGTCATCCGTTTTTACTGATCTCATTTAGTGCACATGTGACACAGTTATACAAGAGCACCCTTCAAAAGTCATGAAATGTAAAGCCAATATATTATCACAAGAAGTCAAAGGCATGAAAATATTGCAACTCAGTTTGCACATATAAGTGAAGCTCTTATTCATATCAAAAGATTGACAATGCTTATCATTAAACCATCCCAACATTGATGAACCATCACCAAGATTAGAGGTCATATCAAAATGATTAAACATTGGCACAATTATTTTCAAACATATTTGATCCAAATCTGATTTATTCCCTGATTCACTTGATTCTTTTGCATCGATAGTTTATTCAATGGGTTCACTCAAAATTGTTTGATCACATGGCAGAGTCAAATCATCAATGTAGTCCTCTAAAGTAGCTGGTGTGATCAAAGTAGTGGGTAGCTCACAGCATGGTGCACTTAAATTGACAAGACATTCATCATACTCATGTGGAGGTGGAAGATTAGTACCTTTGTCATTACCTCTTATGATCAACTCAGATGATGTAGGCACTCTTGGTGATGATGTGTCACATGGTGGAGGTGATGTAGTCCTCACAACAACGGATGTGGTTGTCATACTATGCCTAGTAGTTGAAGGGCCAACCGTATCAACTCTTGGAATGTGCATCTCGTGCTTGTTCTCCTTGTGGGCAACACGTCGTTTTATTTCCTGTTCAGCTTTGCAAGCAAGATGAAACAAATGGCCCATAGGATAACACTCTTCATGAATTAGTATCTCCTGAATGTCACGATTTAATCCTCCCCAAAATCTATCCATAAAATCGTCTTCACTTTCTTCTAAAGAGGAATGCAGCAAGGTAGTTTGTAAAGTATCATAATATTTCGTTACTGTGTCACTACCTTGTTTTAAATGTTGCAACTTTGTAATCTTGTCACGAGTATAATAAGAAGGAACGAATGTATGTCGCATGGCAAGTTTTAAATCATCCCAAGTAGTAGGTATATAATCAGGGTGTAACCGACAATATTCACTCCACCAAACTAAAGCATAACCAGTGAACGAACCAACCGCAACCTTAACTTTTTTATATTCATCAAAATTATGGGAAGCAAATATATTATTTATGTCAAACTCCCATTCAATATATAAAGCAGGTCTAAAACGGCCATTAAATGGTGGTATAGAAACATTAACCTGATCATGTGCATTTGGATGTTTGTGCAACTCTCGTGACGGTTGTGGTATTTGCATAGGTGATGGCACGTCTCCCACGATCGACAAACCCCATGAATTGATTCTAGATCCTGTCATGATTAGTAGAAACAAGAAACAAAATTCAAGAATAATGTTCCTATGAACTACTAGGATGTGGTGGTAAAGCTCTCACAGTAAAGCAAATATCAATATCTTACAAGTTCTTACCAAGCAGCAGGTGGTGACAGGCAACCAACGGTGTCAAATAACTCCGAAAATTGAGTAAAGCGATTACTAGGGGAACGTACGTATACACGGTGTAGAAATATGTGGAGCTTGGAAGGCTTAAATATATGGTAGCAAAAGATTAGCAATAATCAATTCAGAGATGCAATGCTGAATAAACGCTCAACGACGGTACTGTGCTGGTCCTAGACTAGACCGGACTAGAGATGCGAGCCTAGAACACTAATGAGGTCATGGCCTAGCACAACTAGCATCAATGAAGGATACTAAGTAGCTCTAGACAGCAAGATATAAGTGAAGATCACAATGGCAGTAAAGATAATGATGAAAAACAACTGCCAAGCAGGATATACAACAACTATCTCTCCAACTTTCCTCTTGAAAAGTTTGAGCCAATTTTCTGATAACTTTTTTCAAAGAATGCTACTAACTCAATCTTTCCAATGCAAAAAGAATCACTCAATTTCGAGTTGATATGAGGAGTCAAAGAATTCTAAAACTGGCTTGAAAAACTGGAACAAGCTGTGTTCACGAACTTCGGAGGACGAAAACATCTATTTAGAAGCCGATTTTGAGGTGCCAAATATTGAACTAGCTTCTGAAACTATTTAGATGCGACTCGTCGCTAGCTTTCATTTGAGTACTTGCGGAGTAAAAATGGACTTTGTATGAGGAAGTTACGCCTGTTTTACTGATCAATGCACAAAACAGATTCCAATCCGAATTCAACTACGAGATTGGGTCTAAATAGATCCGAATTTTGTTTTTTTCTCTTTTCTCTTTTTTTCCTCACACTTTTTTTCTTTTTCTTTCTCTCTTTGTTTTCTCTGACTTTTTCTTTTTTTTCTCTCTTTTTTCTCTGTCTTTTTTTCTCTCCCTCTTTCCAAGACAAACTAGATAAGATGCAGATTGGATCAAGCGAAGACGTGAACGACCTCAACTATGATTGTGACAATGAACTATGGGTAGCATGTGGAGGAAATTGGTGGATGGTGTGGTGGACAGCGAAAGGGATAATGATGCAGCGGCGACGTGACTAATGTGAACAGAACTCAAAACTCTAAATGAGCTAGACACTAAGACCAGCAACTCGACACGACGATGCAACCGATAATTCAATAATGCAAACAATGAAAAGAAAATTGCAAAGGCTCATACTGGCTTGGACAAAAGGATGAATAGATCTAACTTTTTTGTGGCTTTTTCTTGGACAATAGGTAAGAAAATAAATCTAATATAGGGGAAACTGGAAATTCTCACCGAGCAACCTGAAAACTGATACCACTTGATAGAGGCGAGGGTGTCCCGATCTTTCGATGAGATGATAACTATCAATTTGGTGGAGTCGACTTTGACGATCCGACTACAAACGTGCACGACGTTGCGCCTTAGCAATCGCTAAACCAACTTCGAGAGGTTATTGACCACGCCGGAGCACGATCAACCTGACCACGAAGGTCTATTCCTGCACGCAATCGAAGAACAAGAAAGAATATGATAATGCAATCTGAATATTGTGAATATAGATGAAGTATTGATAAAGGTGGGGATCCGTAAGCGGTCTTGGTCTGGTCGTTGAACACAAACGAAGTACACGAAGTTGCAATGGCTAACTTTTAACTAAACAAATCCCAAGGAAAAAGCTACTAGATTGATCTACTTATATAGGAGCAAGGGGTGGCGGCCAAGGAGGTGGGAGGACGTCCCAAGGCAGCCTAAAAACAACCCTAGGTCGTACAAGGCTCATGGGCCCAAGTGGAGGTGATGCAACACCTTTGGACTTGTTGTTTGACTCGGATTCTGCTGTAGCGTCAGATTGTTTCGTCCATATCTCAACGCTCCGGACGAATTTAAAGGTGAATCCAGTTGGGTTGGAAAGAGGACGAAATCTACTTTCCAAAAAAAAAAGAATCACCCAATTCGGAGTCCGTATGAAAAAGTTGTTGGCGTTTTGAGTCAGGTATGTCTGTGCAGTCCGAATCTGAATCCAGAACGTGAGAGACTTGGACCCTATCTTCTCTTGGCCCAAAAGTGACGTGGGAGGAATTTTTGAACAGAACCTAAACTTCTCCTATTGCCTTATCTTCATATGTGGATTGTACAAATGTCCCATACACCTGCAATTAGACAAAACACAAAAGTGTGTGAAGTATTTTTGTTCTGGATAACATAAATAAATTATTGAATAGTTTGCACTAGAAATCACCTGACAAATATGCATGTATGCAATATTTTTGGTCGTATCCAAGGTAGTCATGTCCTCATCAATTATGGAGGAAACTATTCTGCCTCGTCCCTCGTAACCAAGAGGGATCAATATTCGAAGTGGGTGGAGCCGAGGTATGGCGCATCGCCGGGACCGGATACCTGTCCGGCACACCGAAGAAGGCGTCCAAAGAGTGGCCTTCCGAGTGGTTCTATATTGAGGACGTCGCCCTTCCTGACCGAGTCCGAATGGGTCTTCCCAAATTTTCAAACGCTCCGTTGAAGAAACGCCACAGCTGGCGCCCTCGGAGCCTCGAGGAGGAAGATAGCGTAGAAGTTCGTCAATTGATGGGCAACATAAAGACGCTCGCCCAGTCCGGACTATCAATAATCGAGGTAATGGCGACTTCCATAGTGCGGGGGGTTCAGCCACTCCAATACAGAGGGCTTCCCATGTGGCACTATAATGGGGAAGATGACGCCTACCGCTGCGGTCGGAAGGGTCCGGAGACCCCCGCCACTTTGGCCAAAATATTGGCCGAACTGTACAAAGGGGAGAAAGAGGAGTTCACTCGTATTAAACATCGAGATGGATTTTCCATGTACAATCCTCCTAGTTGGGTGAGTTCTAATCCCACCACTTTACTCAATCCTCTCCCTGAGTCACTTTTAATGGATATTAACCCATCCATTTGTAACAGGAATGGCGGAAGGTTACCAAGGGGATCCATAGCCCCGCCCCACAGGCAGAGGATCACAACCGGGACCTTGACCCCGGATTCGAAGAGGATCCGGACATATTCGTGGAGCTCGATGTTGGGGTGTTCTACCAGGCGAACTCTGACGGCACGGAAGTGGCCATCACCGCCGACTATCCCGGTCTCCTCCTTGCCTCGCATCTAAGTGATCAAGAGACACCTTATTCGAGAGAGCTCTCTCATTACGCCCCACTCACCGCACTATTTCGTGCTCCAAAGGGGAGGCGCCCGACGCCTCAACGTGCGCCAGAGGCATCTCCTAAGAGAGCAGCGCCCGCACCAAGCAAATCTTCGAAGAGGAAAGCAAACGACAACACGGCAGAGCCTTCAACAAAGAGGTATGGGTTTTGATCATGCCCCCTGGCAGTCACATCAAACTGTGACATTATCCGCTGTGTCTTATCAGGAAAAGCGTTCGTCGGACTATGTCCGGGGATCTTGCCGGCCGCGCCTCCACAAGTCAGGTTCCCGACCCTGCTTTAAAGGCGAGGGATGATACAGGAGTGACGCCGGATTATCCTTCGGCAGAGGAGTCAGATGATGTATCCATCACGAACTCTAAAGTGGAAAGCTCCATGAATCATCGGCGCCGGCGGGCCGCTCTTCCCGACCCCGGCTTTACAAAGGAGGCATTCAACACCTTCAGCTCGGCTGATGCATACATCCGAGTTGCTCGAGACGGGCTTACTAGAGCCATAGACCAGCATTTGAAAGATATGCGGGTAAGTACACATTTGTACAAATCTGATAATTATATACCAGTAGCCCTCGAGACTTGAAGCAGTTGATACAACTGTTTTAAGGATCATTGTATAACTAGGTGCTCACAGAGAAGAACAACCTGTTGTCTCAAGAGCTGGAAAAATGTCGGACCCAGCTGGCTGCTGCTACTGCCGAACTGGAGAAATCTAAGGAGGCATCGCCTGGTAATGTTCCCCTCCGTCGAGAAAATATAATCATATACCAATAATATTAAAACTTTTTGTACTCCCCATGGCAGGATCGTCAGATCAACTGCAGGAAGCCCTGCAAGTCGCGCAAGAAGCCAAAAGGCAACTGGCCGCGGGCGATCGTGTGCTAACACGGGTCAGGGATGAGAAGAATAAGCTGCAGGATTCCAACACTCTGCTGGGCGAAGAACTAAAAGATGTGCGAGCCCAGCTAGCTGACTCCGTGAAGGAGAATAAGAAGCTACGAGGCGGCATATTCAGTATGCTTTTCGAACTTGTCTCCCTGTAATTCGGCGAGGGCAGGAATTGACAGATTTATGTCTGCAGGTATGCTGTCTGGCCGCCCCGAAGAGGAAATGTCCGGATCTCAAGGCGACCTGCTACAAGAGCTTTCCCAAAGGCACGAGCGAGTTCGGCAAGCAATGCGGAGTGTTGCCAAGGCTTTATGGCCATCTGCCTTCCCTCCAGGAAGTATGGCGGAGCTCGTGGAGCTATTCAAAATAGCCCGGCGACGTATTCGATTATGGAAGATATCAGCATGCCGAGAAGGTGCGCGAGAGGCCTGGCCCATGGTGAAGACACGGTACACCAAGCTTGATCCAAATCATATGGCCCGGGTTGGACCTCTAGGGTCGGACGGAAAGGAAACTCCCGTTAGTTTGGTATATGACCAGGTAAAAGTAGCCACAAAGTATTCCCAACAGGATTGTAAGTTAGACAGCCTGTTAGATGGCATAGAGGAGGAAATTTTTGAGTCCTAGTGACTATGTACTTTCCTTGGCATATTTGTCCCTAGCCGGATTGTAAAACGATCGTCATGGCAGACCTTTTCGCTTCGACCTCTGTACCCAAAGGTATGGAGTGTTTCTGAATACCTGAGAGGCAAGATAGACCGGGGTATGCGTGGAAACCATGCGTAGGGGTCATAGTTGCTTGAACAGACAAGTTGTATCCGACTAGCTATGTTATATTACATTGTAATTGTAAGAAACATCTTCCAGAGAGAATAGTTCCGTTAAGGGTTCCTTTCCCTGGGTGAACATGCGTAAATGTGCATGCCGGAACTATGATTGAGAAAATCGCAGTATGAGCAACATCTGGGGATTCATACTGTAATGAGCGTGAAAACATCTTTAGTCCACCGATTGAATATTCCCTTAAGAACGCTAGCTTTCGGCTTCACCCAGTCTGAGGTACACATCCGGATGACCCGGCAGTAACAATCGCAGAGGTGCTCCCTTTATGCCCTAGCCGAACAAACGGGAACGTAGGGCATAAGCACAGGAGCCAGGCAACCCAGCTTGGCCAAAACTTAAGTCATAACGATGCATATAATGGCGAAGAAAAGGTACATATGAGGAAAAAACACATATGTGGTGAGCTTGATGCCCGGAAAATAAATAATAAGCTTCTGTACAAGAAGCCCCCAGGTATTATGGGCGTACATATTTAAGGATGTGCACGTCGTGGGTGCGCGGTTTAGCCGCACGAAAGCTTTAAAGCTAAAAAGCGAAAAGAGAGGAAAAGGTAATTGAAAAAAAGGGGGAAGAAGACGAACAAAGAGTTCGGCTCTAGGCGTAGAATCTTCGGAGTATGGCCGCATTCCATGGGTTTGGCTCTAAGCGGTTATCTCATGCATCACGCAGGCGGTACGCTCCTCCGGTGAGAACTTCGTCAATGATGAAGGGACCCTCCCACTTGGGCTTGAGTTTGTCCTTTTTCTTCTCTGGCAAGCATAGAAAGAGTTTGCTGACATTATAAGTCTTGGCCCGCACTTCTCTACTTTGATATCTGTGAGCCTGTTGTTGATAAAATGCGGAACGGGCTTTTGCGACGTCGCGCTCCTCCTCCAGGGCATCTAGGCTGTCCTGCCGATCAAGCTCGGCCTCTCTCGCTTCATACATGCGCATTCGAGGTGAGTCATGAATAATGTCGCAAGGCAACATAGCCTCTACGCCGTACACCATGAAGAAGGGTGTATATCCGGTAGTGCGATTGGGCGTGGTCCGCAGCCCCCAGAGTATGGAGTTGAGCTCCTCAACCCAGTGCTTGTCTGATTCTTTCAAAGACTGCACTAGTCTAGGCTTGATGCCGCTCATAATTAAGACCATTGGCTTGTTCGACTTGACCGTTTGTTTGCGGGTGATAGACGGAGGCGTAATCGAGCTTAATGCCCAGATTAGTGTTGGGGAATGTAGTAATTTCAAAAAAATTCCTACGCACATGCGAGATCATGGTGATGCATAGCAACAAGAGGGGAGAGTGTTGTCTACGTACCCTCGTAGACCAAAAGCGGAAGCGTTATGACAACGCGGTTGATGTAGTCGTACGTCTTCACGATCGACCGATCCTCAGTACTGAACGTACGGCACCTCCGCGTTCAGCACACGTTCAGCTCGGTGACGTCCCGCGAACTCACGATCTGGTAGAGCTTCAGGGAAGAGCTTTGTCAACACGACGGCATGATGACAGTGCTGATGAAGTTACCGACGCAGGGCTTTGCCTAAGCACCGCTACGATATGACCGAGGTGGATTATGGTGGAGGGGGGCACCGCACACGGCTAAGAGAGATCAATGATCAACTTGTGTGTTCTAGGGTGCCCCCCGCCCCCGTATATAAAGGAGCAAGGGGGAGGCCGGCCGGCCCTTGGGGCGCGCCAAGGAGGGGGGAGTCGTCCTCCTAGTAGGAGTAGGACTCCCCTTTCCTAGTCCAACTAGGAAGAGGGAAGGGGGAAGGAAAGAGAGGGAGAGGGAGAGGGAAAGAGGGGCCGCGCCCCCCTCCCCTAGTCCAATTCAGACTCCTCATGGGAGGGGGCGCGCCACCTCATGGGCTGGTGCCCTCTCTCTCCCCTCAGGCCCACTAAGGCCCAATCCTTCCCCGGGGGGTTCCGGTAACCCCTCCGGCACTCCGGTTTTCTCCGAAACCACCTGGAACACTCCCGGTGTCCGAATATAGTCGTCCAATATATTAATATTTACGTCTCGACCATTTTGAGTCTCCTCTTCATGTCCATGATCACATCCGGGACTCGAACTACCTTCGGTACATCAAAACACATAAACTCATAATACCGATCGTCACAGAACTTTAAGCGTGCGGACCCTACGGGTTCGAGAACTATGTAGACATGACCGAGACATGTTTCCGGTCAATAACCAATAGAGGAACCTCGATGCTCATATTGGCTCCCACATATTCTACGAAGATCTTTATCGGTCAAATCACATAACAACATACGTTGTTCCCTTTGTAATCGGTATGTTAATTGCTCGAGATTCGATCGTCGGTATCTCAATACCTAGTTCAATCTCGTTACCGGCAAGTCTCTTTACTCGTTCCATAATACATCATCCCGCAACTAACTCATTAGTTGCATTGCTTGCAAGGCTTATAGTGATGTGCATTACCGAGAGGGCCCAGAGATACCTCTCCGACAATCGGAGTGACAAATCCTAATCTTGATCTATACCAACTGAACAAACACCATCGGAGACACCTGTAGAGCAACTTTATAATCACCCAGTTACGTTGTGACGTTTGGTAGCACACAAAGTGTTCCTCTGGTATTCGGGAGTTGCATAATCTCATAGTCATAGGAACATGTATAAGTCATGAAGAAAGCAATATCAATATACTAAACGATCAAATGCTAAGCTAACGGAATGGGTCAAGTCAATCAGATCATTCTCTAATGATGTGATCCCGTTAAAAAAATGACAACTCATGTCTATGGCTAGGAAACTTAACCATCTTTGATTCAACGAGCTAGTCAAGTAGAGGCATACTAGTGACACTCTGTTTGTCTATGTATTCACACATGTACTAAGTTTCCGGTTAATACAATTCTAGCATCAATAATAAACATTTATCATGATATAAGGAAATATAAATAACAACTTTATTATTGCCTCTAGGGCATATTTCCTTCAGTCTCCCACTTGCACTAGAGTCAATAATCTAGTTCACATCGTCATGTGATTTAACATCAATAGTTCACATCACCATGTGATTAATATCCATAGTTCACATTGCCATGTGGCCAACACTCAAAGGGTTTACTAGAGTCAATAATCTAGTTCACATCGCCATGTGATTAACACCCAAAGAGTACTAAGGTGTGATCATGTTTTGCTTGTGAGAGAAGTTTAGTCAGCGGGTCTGCCAAATTCACATCCGTATGTATTTTGCAAATTTCTATGTCTACAATGCTCTGCACGGAGCTACTTTAGCTAATTGCTCCCACTTTCAATATGTATCCAGATTGAGACTCAGAGTCATCTGGATCTGTGTCAAAACTTGCATCGACGTAACCCTTTACGACGAACCTTTTATCACCTCCATAATTGAGAAACATATCCTTATTCCACTAAGGATAATTTTGACCGCTGTCTAGTGATCTACTCCTAGATCACTATTGTACTCCCTTGCCAAACTCAGTGTAGGGTATACAATAGATCTGG
Organism: Triticum aestivum; assembly: GCF_018294505.1. Taxonomy (NCBI): domain Eukaryota; kingdom Viridiplantae; phylum Streptophyta; class Magnoliopsida; order Poales; family Poaceae; genus Triticum; species Triticum aestivum. The sequence continues at coordinate 102,041,899 of NC_057808.1, read as the reverse complement.
TACACAGCATGTCATACTTTATAGAACCTATGGCTGAGGCATAGGGAATGACTTTCTTTCTCTTTCTATCTTCTGCCGTGGTCGGGCTTTGAGTCTTACTCAATTTCACACCTTGTAACACAGGCAAGAACTCTTTCTTTGACTGTTCCATTTTGAACTACTTCAAAATCTTGTCAAGGTATGTACTCATTGAAAAAACTTATCAAGCGTCTTAATCTTATCTCTATAGATCTTGCTGCTCAATATGTAAGCAACTTCACCGAGGTCTTTCTTTGAAAAACTCCTTTCAAATACTCCTTTATGCTTTCCAGAAAATTCTACATTATTTCCGATCAACAATATGTCATTCACATATATTATCAGAAATGCTGTAGTGCTCCCACTCACTTTCTTGTAAATACAGGCTTCACCGCAAGTCTGTATGAAACTATATGCTCTGATCAACTCATCAAAGCGTATATTCCAACTCCGAGATGCTTGCACCAGTCCATAGATGGATCGCTGGAGCTTGCACATTTTGTTAGCACCTTTAGGATCGACAAAAAACTTCTGGCTGCATCATATACAACTCTTCTTTAAGAAATCCATTAAGGAATGTAGTTTTGACATCCATTTGCCAGATTTCATAAAATGTGGCAATTTGCTAACATGATTCGGACAGACTTAAGTATCGCTACGAGTGAGAAAATCTCATCGTAGTCAACACCTTGAACTTTGTCAAAACCTTTTTTGACAAGTCTAGCTTTGTAGATAGTAACACTACTATCAGCGTCCGGCTTCCTCTTGAAGATCCATTTATTTTCTATGGCTTGCCGATCATCGGGCAAGTCAACCAAAGTCCACACTTTGTTCTCATACATGGATCCCATCTCAGATTTCATGGCCTCAAGCCATTTCGCGGAATCTGGGCTCATCATCGCTTCCTCATAGTTCGTAGGTTCGTCATGGTCAAGTAACATGACTTCCAGAACAGGATTACCGTACCACTCTGGTGCGGATCTCACTCTAGTTGACCTACGAGGTTCGGTAGTAACTTGATCTGAAGTTACATGATCATCATCATTAGCTTCCTCACTAATTGGTGTAGGAGTCACAGGAACAGATTTCTGTGATGAACTACTTTCCAATAAGGGAGTAGGTACAGTTACCTCATCAAGTTCTACTTTCCTCCCACTCACTTCTTTCGAGAGAAACTCCTTCTCTAGAAAGGATCCATTTTTAGCAACGAATGTCTTGCCTTCGGATTTGTGATAGAAGGTGTACCCAACTGTCTCCTTTGGGTATCCTATGAAGACACATTTCTCCGATTTGGGTTTGAGATTATCAGGATGAAACTTTTTCACATAAGCATCGCAACCCCAAACTTAGGAAACGACAACTTTTGGTTTCTTGCCAAACCACGGTTCATATGGTGTCGTCTCAACGGATTTAGATGGTGCCCTATTTAACATGAATGCAGCTGTCTCTAATGCATAACCCCAAAACAATAGTGGTAAATCGGTAAGGGACATCATAGATTGCACCATATCTAATAAAGTACGGTTACGATGTTCGGACACACCATTACGCTGTGGTGTTCCAGGTGGCGTGAGTTGCGAAACTATTCCGCATTGTTTCAAATGAAGACCAAACTCGTAACTCAAATATTCTCCTCCACGATCAGATCGTAGAAACTTTATTTTCTTGTTACGATGATTATATGAACTTTTCTCCTCCACTTCACTCTGAAATTATATGAACTTTTCAAATGTTTCATACTTATGTTTCATCAAGTAGATATATCCATATCTGCTCAAATCATCTGTGAAGGTCAGAAAATAACGATACCTGCCGTGAGTCTCAACACTCATCGGATCGCATACATCAGTATGTATTATTTCCAATAAGTCTGTTGCTCGCTCCATTGTTCCGGAGAACGGAGTCTTAGTCATCTTGCCCATAAGGCATGGTTCACAATCATCAAGTGATTCATAATCAAGTGATTCCAAAATCCCATCAGCATGGATTTTCTTCATGCGCTTTACACCAATATGACCTAAACGGCAGTGCCATAAACAAGTTGCACTATCATTATTAACTTTGCATCTTTTGGCTTCAATATTATGAATATGTGTATCACTACGATCGAGATTCAATAAACCATTCGCCTTGGGTGTATGACCATAGAAGGTTTTATTCACGTAAACGGAATAACAATTATTCTTTGACCGGAATGAATAATCATATTGCAATAAACATGACCAAATAATATTCATGCTTAACGCAAACACCAAATATCACTTATTTAGGTTCAACACTAATCTCGAAAGTATAGGGAGTGTGCGATGATGATCATATCAATCTTGGAACTACTTCCAACACACATCGTCACCTCGCCATTAACTAGTTTCTGTTTATTCTGCAACTCCCGTTTCGAGTTACTACTCTTAGCAACTGAACCAGTATCAAATGCCGAGGGGTTTCTATAAACACTAGTAAAGTATACATAAATAACATGTATATCCAATATACCTTTGTTCACTTTTGCCATCCTTCTTATCCGCCAAGTATCTAGGGTAGTTCCACTTCCAGTGGCCATTTCCTTTGCAGAAAAAGCACTCAGTTTTAGGCTTGGGTCTAGCTCTGGGCTTGTTCACGGGAGCAGCAACTTGCTTGCCATTATTTTTGAAGTTCCCCTTCTTCCCTTTGCCCTTTTCTTGAAACTAGTGGTCTTGTTAACCATCAACACTTGATGCTTTTCTTGATTTCTACCTTCGTCGATTTTAGCATCACGAAGAGCTTGGGAATCGTTTCCGTTATCCCTTGCATATTATAGTTCATCACGAAGTTCTAGTAACTTGGTGATAGTGACTAGAGAACTCTGTCAATCACTATCTTATCTAGAAGATTAACTCCCACTTGATTCAAGTGATTGTAGTACTCAGACATTCTGAGCACATGCTCACTAGCTGAGCAATTCTCCTCCATCTTGTAGGCAAAGTGCTTGTCAAAGGTCTCATACCTTTCGACATGGGAATGAGTCTAAAATACTAATTTCAACTCTTGGAACATCTCATATGCTCCGTGGCGTTCAAAACGTCTTTGAAGCCCCGATTCTAAGCCGTAAAGCATGGTGCACTAAACTATCAAGTAGTCATCATATCGAGCTTGCCAAACGTTCATAACGTCTGCATCTGCTCCTGCAATCGGTCTGTCACCTAGCGGTGCATCAAGGACATAATTCTTTTGTGCAGCAATGAGGATAATCCTCAGATCATGGATCCAATCCGCATCATTGCTACTAACATCTTTCAACTTAGTTTTCTCTAGGAACATATCGAAAATAAAACAGGGGAGCTAAACGCGAGCTATTGATCTACAACATAGATATGCTAATACTACCAGGACTAAGTTCATGATAAATTTAAAGTTCAATTAATCATATTACTTAAGAACTCCCACTTAGATAGACATCCCTCTAGTCATCTAAATGATCACGTGATCCAAATCAACTAAACCATGTCCGATCATCATGCGAACTCATGATCTGGTAGAGCTTTGGGGAAGAGCTTCGTCAGCACGACGGCGTGATGACAGTGTTGATGAAGTTACCGACGCAGGGTTTCGCCTAAGCACCACTACGATATGACCGAGGTGGATTATGGTGGAGGGGGGCACCGCACACGGCTAAGAGAGATCAATGATCAACTTGTGTGTTCTAGGGTGCCCCCGGCCCCCGTATATAAAGGAGCAAGGGGGGAGGCCGGCCGGCCCTTGGGGCGCGCCAAGGAGGGGGGAGTCCTCCTCCTAGTAGGAGTAGGACTCCCCTTTCCTAGTCCAACTAGGAAGAGGGAAGGGGGAAGGAAAGAGAGGGAGAGGGAGAAGGAAAGAGGGGCCGCGCCCCCCTCCCCTAGTCCAATTCGGACTCCTCATGGTAGGGGGCGCGCCACCTCCTGGGCTGCTGCCTCTCTCTCCCCTCAGGCACACTAAGGCCCAATACTTCCCCGGGGGGTTCCGGTAACCCCTCCGGCACTCCGGTTTTCTCTGAAACCACCCGGAACACTTTTCGTGTCCGAATATAGTCGTCCAATATATCAATATTTATGACTCGACCATTTCGAGACTCCTCATCATGTATGTGATCACATCCGGGACTTCGAACTACCTTCGGTACATCAAAACACATAAACTCATAATACCGATCATCACAGAACTTTAAGCGTGCGGACCCTACGGGTTCGAGAACTATGTAGACATGACCGAGACACGTTTCCGGTCAATAACCAATAGCGGAACCTCGATGCTCATATTGGCTCCCACATATTCTACGAAGATCTTTATCGGTCAAATCACATAACAACATACGTTGTTCCCTTTGTAATCGGTATGTTAATTGCTCGAGATTCGATCGTCGGTATCTCAATACCTAGTTCAATCTCGTTACCGGCAAGTCTCTTTACTCGTTCCATAATACATCATCCCGCAACTAACTCATTAGTTGCATTGCTTGCAAGGCTTATAGTGATGTGCATTACCGAGAGGGCCCAGAGATACCTCTCCGACAATCGGAGTGACAAATCCTAATCTCGATCTATGCCAACTGAACAAACACCATCGGAGACACCTATAGAGCACCTTTATAATCACCCAGTTATGTTGTGACGTTTGGTAGCACACAAAGTGTTCCTCCGGTATCCGGGAGTTGTATTATCTCATAGTCATAGGAACATGTATAAGTCATGAAGAAAGCAATAGCAATATACTAAATGATCAAATGCTAAGCTAACGGAATGGGTCAAGTCAATCACATCATTCTCTAATGATGTGATCCCGTTAATCAAATGACAACTCATGTCTATGGCTAGGAAACTTAACCATCTTTGATTCAACGAGCTAGTCAAGTAGAGGCATACTAGTGACACTCTGTTTGTCTATGTATTCACACATGTACTAAGTTTCTGGTTAATACAATTCTGGCATGAATAATAAACATTTATCATGATATAAGGAAATATAAATAACAACTTTATTATTGCCTCTAGGGCATATTTCCTTCAGTTAGCACAGCAGGTTTTCACCTCATCGGCTGTGAAATTGGAGCCGTTATCGGTGATGATGCTGTGTGGGACACCATAACGGTGCACGACACCGGATCTGAAGTCTATCACTGGTCTGGCTTCGGCCGTTTTAACTGGTTTGGCCTCTATCCACTTAGTGAATTTATCGACCATGACGAGCAGATATTTTTTCTTGTGGCTTCCTCCTTTAAGGGGTCCGACCATATCAAGCCCCAGACCGCAAAAGGCCTAGTGATGGGGATTGTTTGTAGAGCGGTGGGTGGCATATGGCTTTGGTTGGCGAAAAGCTGGCATCCGACGCAATGTTGGACAAGGTCCTGTGCATCTGCTCGGGCTGTCGGCCAATAGAAACCTGTGAAAATCTCAAAGCCGCGCAATCGCGCCAGAAGAGTTACTATGATAGCAAGCACCGTGACTTGGCTTTGAGATCGGAGACCATGTCTACCTCCGCGTCTCTCCAATGAAAGGCACTCGTCGCTTTGGTATCAAAGGGAAGCTTGCCCCTAGATACGTGGGTCCTTTCAAGATCATTGGCAAAAGAGGCGACCTCGCCTATCAACTTGAGCTTCCCTCCAACTTCGCGAACGTGCACGATGTGTTCCACGTGTCACAGCTTCGCAAGTGCTTCAAGACTCCTGAGCGCACCATCAACTTCGAAGAGATTGACCTCCAAGAAGATCTGTCTTATCATGAGCACCCCGTTGCTATTCTTGAAGAAACTGAGCGCAAGACTCACAACAAGTCAATCAAATTCCTGAAAGTGAAGTGGTCGCACCATTCCGACCGAGAAGCCACCTGGGAGCGCGAGGACCACCTCCGTTCTGAATATCCGGAGTTCTTTCAGTCCTAGATCTCGGGACAAGATCCTCTCGTAGTGGTGGAATGTTGTAACACCCCGGATGTAACTTACCATATTTGTAACTCCAACTCTTGCCATTTTCGGCTATGTGTTATGATATTCCCTTCGTGGTTGGGTCTTGTCTTTCGTTTTGCATTTTGTTCATGTCATGCATTTCATATCATGTCATCATGTGCATCTCATTTGCATACGTGTTCGTCTCATGCGTCCGAGCATTTTTCCTGTTGTCCGTTTTGCATTCCGACACTCCCACATGCACCGGCGCACCCCCCTTGTTTCTTTTTGTGAGCGGGTATTAAACATTCTTGGAATGGACCGAGGTTTGCCAAGTGGCCTTGGTACACCACCGTTAGACCACCTGTCAAGTTTCGTACCATTTGGAGGTCGTTTGATGCTCCAACGGTTAACCGGGTAACCGCAAAAGCCTTTTGTGTGTTGCAGCCAAACCCCCTTCCAAACAGCCCAATAACCCACCTAAGTCCCCTCCATGCTCTCGGTCGTTCGATCACGATCGTGTGGGCGAAAACCGCACTCCATTTGGAGTCTCCTAGCTCCCTCTACCTATAAATAAGTGCTTCCCCCGGAATTTTTTGCGCAGATCAAACCCTAGCCCCGCTCCCTCCGCACGCCGGACACGTCCGCTCCGCACCAGACAAACCGCGCCGCCGCCCGCAGCCAATCGCGCCGCGCCACGTGGCAGCCGCGCCGCCCCCGCCGTCGAAGCCCGCCGGGCCCGTCCGCCGGCCCACGCGGCCCGCGTCCCCGTCGCCCGTGCCCCAGGTCTCCCGCCGCCGCCCGCCGTCTTCGCCCTCGCCGCCTCCTCCACTCCCGCCGGTGCCGCGCCCCCGAGCCCGCCGTCGCCGACCCCGGCGCCGTCGCGCCGTCCGCCGCCGCCTCCTCTCCCTCACCGCGCCGCCCTCGCGCCCGGTCAACGGACCCGCGCCGTCCCCGACCGCCGGCGCCTCCTCCCTCTTCCCCGAGCGCTCCTCCGGCCGGCTCCGTCTGAGCTCCGGCGAGCTCGCGCCGCACCTCGGTTCGTGTGCCACGGATCCAGATCTGGGAGAGGTTGACCTCGAAAAATCTTCTAAGTCCCGAATATTTTCACAATATGTTTTGCTCTGTTCTTCATGGCATATCTCATTGCATACTGCTCCGTTTTGCGTGCATGATATATCGAAATGTTCATTACAAGATGCTCTTCATTTTGTTCTATTATGCCATGCTCATTTGAGTTCATCTTGATGCCCAAATCTCTGGTGCAAGAGTGCTATATGATGTTTACTGTTGTTACTTATCAGAACTTGGTGTTTTGTTATTTTTGCTACATTTGATGTGTTCATCTTTTGGGCATGAGCTCTACAGGTGTTTTGATCTATGCCATGCAATATCTATAGAGGTGTATGCCATGTATTTTTGTGATCTATGTGATGACTAGCACAAGCATGCAAACTAGGCTTCGTGATGTTTCTGTTTCCAGGGACTTAGAATTTTGCCAAGTCTGTTACTGCTTTTATTTTGTTGCCATGTATCCATGTGTCTACAGTGAGATCCATGCTTTGTTTGAGCATGTTCAGTTAGGATGGTTTATATATATAGTTGTGCTCTATCCATCCATGCCCCTGGTTGCAATTATGGAGTGCCCTAGCATGTCATAATCGTGCTGTATTTTTGCTATAAAATATTCCTGGCAGATTGTTAACATGATATTCAATTTTGCCAAGGTTGTTGTAGTTGATCCATACATGATATGAACTTGCTCTTGCCATGGTTAGCTTCATGAACATGCCATGTTGCTGTAGGTATGCTTGTTTTGTCATGCATTTCTTTGTGATGAGTGAATCAAGCTCACCAAGATGCCTTCATAATTCTGTTAATGCCATGTCCTGTTTTCTGCAAAGTCTGAAACCTGTTAACGAAACTTGCTATGTTTACATGGGTGCCATCGTATCTTATGATCCTTTTTGGCTTATGGTCAGTAAGGTACTTTTGTTCTATGCATTTATTAGATTCATGCCATGCCTCGTTTTGATTTGTTAAGTTACTGTAGCATGTTAATTGCTTGCTCTGAACATTGCTACCTGATACTGTTTCAGCCATGTTCAGTATTTTCACCAAGTCTGTGAAGCTGATATCTTTTGCACTTTTGCCATGCTTGTTTAAGCCTGTTATTGTGTGATCTAGCCGTAGCTCAGTGTTAATCTTTTGTCAAGCATCTCCTGTAGATCACTGCTATATTATTTGTTGCTATGTTGGGGTGCTGTAGCATAGTTACTTGATGTATTCTATGTGCTATCATGCTGTTAATCACAGATTTATATCATTCTTGTTTTGCTTGCCATTTGCAAACCGTGCATCCGTTTCCGATGATCTTTATATCGATTTCGACCGAAATCATCTTATCTTTCTAGTGGCATACTTGTTTTGCCAAGTTGCTGCCTTGTTTATCCTTTTTCTTCCGGAGCACGCATATGCATCGCATATCACATCTCGCATATCATGCATGTATTGCATCATGTTGCTTGTGCATTTCCCGTGATTGATTGTGGTTCCATTGCTTGTGTTCTTGCTGTGGGTAGAGCCGGGAGATGAGTTCGTGAACGAGGAACCTGTTGAGTACGCTTACGAGAATCAAGCCTTCGACAACTATGAGAACCTTGCACGCAAGATGACCATACCCTCGAAATCACTTCTATCTTTGCTTTGCTAGTTGTTCGTTCTATTGCTATGCTGCGCTACCTACCACTTGCTATATCATGCCTCCCATTATTGCCATGTCAAGCCTCTAACCATCCTTTCCTAGCAAACCGTTGTTTGGCTAAGTTACCGCTTTTGCTCAGCCCTTCTTATAGCGTTGCTAGTTGCAGGTGAAGTTGAAGTTGGTTCCATGTTGGAACATGGGTATTTTGGCATATCACAATATCTCTTATTTAATTAATGCATCTATATATTTGGTAAAGGGTGGAAGGCTCGGCATTATGCCTGGTGTTTTCTTCCACTCTTGCCGCCCTTGTTTCCGTCATACCGGGATTATGTTCCTTGAGTTTGTGTTCCTTACGTGGTTGGGTGATTTATGGGACCCCCTTGACAGTTCGCCTTGAATAAAACTCCTCCAGCAAGGCCCAACCTTGTTTTTACATTTGCCTACCTAAGCCTTTTTCCCTTGGGTTTTCGCGAGCCCGAGGGTTATCTTTATTTAAACCCCCGGGCCAGTGTTCCTCTGAGTGCTGGTCCAAACTAGAGCCCTTTGCAGCGCCACCTCGGGGAAACTTGAGGCCTGGTTTTAGTTGTACGGACTTCTCATCTGGTGTGCCCTGAGAACGAGATATTTGCAGCTCCTATCGGGATTTGTCGGCACATTCGGGCGGCTTTGCTGGTTTTGTTTTACCATTGTCGAAATGTCTTGTAAACCGGGATTCCGAGACCGATCGGGTCTTCCCGGGAGAAGGTTTATCCTTCGTTGACCGTGAGAGCTTATAATGGGCTAAGTTGGGACACCCCTGCAGGGTAGTATCTTTCGAAAGCCATGCCCGCGGTTATGAGGCAGATGGGAATTTGTTAATGTCCGGTTGTAGAGAACTTGACACTTGACTTAATTAAAATACATCAACTGTGTGTGTAGCCGTGATGGTCTCTTTTCGGCGGAGTCCGGGAAGTGAACACGGTTTGGGTTATGCATGAACGTAAGTAGTTTCAGGATCACTTCTTGATCATTTCTAGCTTCGCGACCGTTGCGTTGCTTCTCTTCTCGCTCTCATTTGCGTATGTTAGCCACCATATATGCTTAGTGCCTGCTGCAGCTCCACCTCATTACACCATCCTTTCCTATAAGCTTAAATAGTCTTGATCTCGCGGGTGTGAGATTGCTGAGTCCTCGTGACTCACAGATTCTACCAAAACAGTTGCAGGTGCCGACGATACCAGTGCAGATGACGCAACCGAGCTCAAGTGGGAGTTCGACGAGGAACGTGGTCGTTACTATGTTTCGTTTCCTGATGATCAGTAGTGGAGCCCAGTTGGGACGATCGGGGATCTAGCATTTGGGGTTATCTTATTTTCATTTGGATTTGACCGTAGTCGGTCTATGTATGGATTTTGGATGATGTATGAATTAATTTATGTATTGTGTGAAGTGGCGATTGTAAGCCAACTCTCGTTATCCCATTCTTGTTCATTACATGGGATTGTGTGAAGGTGACCCTTCTTGCGACAATACCACAATGCGGTTATGCCTCTAAGTCGTGCCTCGACACGTGGGAGATATAGCCGCATCGTGGGCGTTACACTCCCCTTGCCACACCACGGATGGCTTGAAGAGCCTTTCCAGGAATATGTTAGGCGGGACGGGGTCGCGCTTGGCGCCGATGCGAGCAAGGACATCCACCGCTTGATTACTTTCTCGAGCCACATGATGAAACTCGAGCCCCTCGAACCAAGTTGACATTTTGAGAACGACGCTACGATAGGCTGCCATCTTCAGATATTTGGCGTCGAAGTCTCCATTTATTTGGGATATTGCAAGGTTTGAATCCCCGCGCATCTCCAGGCGTTGTATGCCTATGGAGACGGCCATCCGAAGACCATGCAGTAAGGCCTCATATTCGGCTGCTTTGTTGGAGTCTCTGTATAATATTTGGAGTACGTACTGAACTGTGTCTCCAGTGGGGGATGTTAAGACAACGCCCGCTCCTAAGACCGCCAGCATTTTGGAGCCATCGAAGTGCATGACCCAGTTAGAATATGTAACGTACTCTTTAGGGAGTTCGGCCTCTGTCCATTCGGCGACGAAGTCGGCGAGTACTTGGAATTTAATGGCCCGACGCGGTTTGTATGTTATGTCGAATGGAAGGAGCTCAATGGCCCACTTAGCAATCCGGCCTGTGGCATCGCGGTTGTTTATTATGTCATTCAGTGGTACTTCGGAAGCCACCGTGATCGAGCACTCTTGGAAGTAGTGTCGCAGCTTCCGGGATGCCATGAAGACCGCGTATGCTATCTTTTGGTAATGAGGGTACCGGGATTTGCATGGTGTGAGGACAGTGGACACGTAGTATACCGGCTTCTGAAGCAGGAATTTGTGTCCGTCCTCCTCTCGCTCGACGACGAGCACCGCGCTCACCACTTGGTGCGTTGCCGATATGTATAATAGCATGGGTTCACCGACGTTCGGTGCGGCCAGGATTGGGTTGCTCGCTAAAAGAGCCTTTATTTCTTCCAGTCCGACTGTTGCCACATCCGTCCACTCGAAGTGGTCGGTGTGTCGGAGAAGGCGATAGAGTGGCAGTGCTTTTTCTCCTAGTCTGGAGATAAACCGGCTTAAAGCTGCCACACATCCGGCTAGTTTTTGGACCTGTTTAAGGTCTGTTGGCGTAGCCAATTGTGACAAAGCTCGGATTTTGGCTGGGTTTGCTTCAGTTCCTCTACTGGGAACGATGTAGCCCAGCAATTTTCCAGCGGGGACGCTGAAAACACACTTTTCCGGATTAAGCTTGATGTCGTATGTACGGAGGTTGTCGAATGTGAGACGCAGATCGTCTATCAATGACTTGATGTGTCTAGTTTTGATGATGACATCATCCACATCTGCGTCAACTGCCTTGCCGATCTGTTTCTCCAGGCATGTTTGAATCATGCATTGGTAGGTGGCCCCGGCGTTTTTGAGCCCAAAGGGCACAGTGTTGAAGTAGAATGGCCCATATGGGGTAATGAATGCCGTTGCGGCTTGGTCGGACTCCTTCATTTTGATTTGATGGTATCCGGAGTATGCGTCGAGGAAACACAGTGAGTCGTGTCCTGCGGTAGCATCAATAATCTCATCGATGCGAGGGAGGGGGAAGGGATCCTTAGGGTAGGCCTTGTTGAGGTCTTTGAAATCGACACATAGGCGCCAGGATTTATCCTTCTTTGGCACCATCACCAGGTTTGCTAGCCAGTCCGGATGTTTTATTTCCCTGATTAATCCGGCCTCGATTAACTTGGCTAGATCCTCCCACATGGCTTGTCGTTTGCGTTCGGAAAAGCGCCACAGTGCTTGCTTGACCGGTTTATATCCCTTCAGAATGTTGAGGTTGTGTTCGGCCAACCTGCGTGGGATTCCTGGCATATCAGAAGGGTGCCAGGTGAATATGTCCCAGTTCTCACGCAGGAACTCTCGTAGCGCGGCGTCAACCGTTGGGTCGAGCTGTGCCCCGATGGATGCTGTCTTCTTGGGATCCGTCGGGTGGACTTGAAATTTGACTATTTCATCTGCTAGTTTAAAGGAGGTGGATTTGGGTCACTTGTCCAGGATTACGTCATCCCTATCCACAGTGGAGCGCACCGTGGTTAGCTCTTGGCCGCGAGGGCTTCAGACAGTGCCTCGAGGGCCAGGGATGCGGTTTTGTTTTCGGCGCGAAGTGCTATGTTCGGATCACTGGCAAGAGTGATGATACCATTGGGCCCAGGCATCTTGAGCTTCATGTACCCGTAATGAGGTATAGCTTGGAAGCGTGTAAATGCATCTCTCCCCAATAGGGCGTGATATCCGCTGTTGAAAGGGGCTACTTGGAAGGTTATCTCTTCGGACCGATAATTCTCCGGCATGCCGAATACCACGTCAAGTGTGATTTTTCCCGCACACTGCACCTCCCGACTGGGAATGATTCCTCGGAAGGTCGTGCTGCTTTGCTCGATGCGGCTCATGTCTACTTCCATTTTGTTGAGTGTATCCTCGTAGATGAGGTTTAGTCTGCTGCCGCTGTCCATGAGCACTTTGGTGAGCCGAAAACCGTCCACAATTGGATTGAGGACCAAGGCGGCTGGTGCCCGGACTGTCCGGAATTTTGGTTCGTCACTGCCATTGAAAGTTATGGCCGTGCCGTTCCAAGGGTTTGTTGCCGTGACTTAGCAGACTTCGGCGAGGTCGCGGAGGGCCCTTTTGCGCCGATTGTTTGAAGCAAAAGTCTCGAAGACTGTCAATACGCTGAGGTCGTCGTCTTCCGGGGGTGTTGCTCTGGGGTATTTTTGGTGAGGATATCCTCGCCGCTCTTGGCCACTTGCCGGAGTATCCAACATGCTCTAAGGCTGTGGGTTGGTATGGTATCCGGTGTTGTGTGTATTTTGCATGGCCTATCAAGCCATCCCTCTAGAACGGTTCCACGCCCCGTAATGTGCTTAGATTTCTTTACTATTGGTTCGGGTGCCCCGCGAGGGTGCATCCTTTTTGCCCGGACGAAGGGTTGAGTGGAAACCGGTGGTTCCCAGAGGGCTGCCTAAGTTTTCCAGGCGCTTTCCATTGCGCAGTACTTCTGTACGATGGTTGCCAAGTCAGAGAAGTGTAATACACAATGGCGGTTGATGGCGTTGAGGATTCCTACGTTCGTGCAATTATTGCAGAATGCTGAGATCGCGTCTTCGTCGCGGCAATCTTTAATCTTGTCTTTGACAAGGAGGAATCAGGCCCAAAAGTGATGGACTGTTTCCTGAGACTGCTGCCGTATGTACATGAGATCGTGTATATCTGGGTGGGTGGGTGGCTTTAAATCCAAACCCTGACCCAATTTAGGATCCGGAGTTTGAGAAATATCCAAGCTTAATGGTTCGGGCTCCGGGATATCAACTGATTTTTCAGGCCCATCATCCGATTCTTGGTTTGGAGGATAGGGCACATCATTCCGCGGACAGGTATCCGGCTCTTCGAGCTCGGAAATCCGAACATACTTCATCCTCAATATAGAGGAAGAGTTGTTGTTTTGCTCCTCTACTACCGCTATCTGATGGGTGATCGACGGAGATTTGATTTCTCTCTGATCGGGTTTAAGCCCAATCCGATCATAGTCTGTAGCGACCCCCAAGGCAGCGATGCGATCTAGGAGTTTGTTTAAAGATGAAAACTCCGTCGGATCCATCTGTTTGGAGTATTCAGAGTCAACACGGAGGTGATTTTCGATGACCCGAGAAGTCATCGTCGGCTTGACGGTCGTACGGGCGGTCATGGTAAAACTACCCAGCCGGAGGGTTTGGCCTGAGGCCAGGGCTCCTCCCGTGGTGATACCGTCCTTGATAACAAGGCAATGCATCAATCCTGTCTTCGACGTCATAGCGGAACTCTCAATGAAAGCACCAATGTCGGTGTCAAAACCGGCGGATCTCGGGTAGGGGGTCCCGAACTATGCGTCTAAGGTCGATGGTAACAAGAGACATGGGCATGATGTTTACCCAGGTTCGGGCCCTCTCTATGGAGGTAATACCCTACTTCCTGCTTGATTGATCTTGATGAATATGAGTATTACAAGAGTTGATCTACCACGAGATCGTAATGGCTAAAACCCTAGAAGTCTAGCCAGTATGATTATGATTATCCCTATGGACTAAACCCTCCGGTTTATATAGATACCGGAGGGGACTAGGGTTGTACAAAGTTGGTTACAGAGAAAGGAATCTTCATATCCGAATGCCAAGCTTGCCATCCATGCCAAGGAGAGTCCCATCCGGACACGGGTGAAAGTCTTCGGTCTTGTATCTTCACAGCCCATCAGTCCGGCCCACGTCCAACAGGCCGGATGCCTGAGGACCCCTTAATCCAGGACTCCTTCAGCCACCACGATGAGGAGGGAGTAGTCCACCCTCAGGGCTGAGGGTTTGTACCAGTAGCTATGTGTTTTATCTCTCTCTCTCTCTCATGATCTATATCATGGGCTTTGTTAATATAGTCGGATCATATGATGTTTCTACCCTCTATACTCTTGTTAGGGTGAACTGAATCTTTACCCTTTGAAGTTTTCTCTTGTCGGATTGAATATTCAGATATGAGAACACATGATATATGTCTTGTGGTATGAATACTTGAGGTGACAATTGGGGTATCTTATTGATTCACTTGATATATGTTATGGCATTCAACTTGCGTATTCCCGCGGTGATATTGGGGTAATCTATGCATAGGGGTTGATGCACGTTTTTCTCCGACCGAAACTTCGGGGTCTCTTTATAGTTCTTTGTGTGGATTGAGTATTATGAATATGAACTTTGTTTGGTGTTATCTTAGTACGAACTCTAGGATAGATCGAACGGAAAAATAGCTTTGTGTTATTTTAGTACGAACTCTTGAATAGATCGAACGGAAAGAATAGCTTTGAGGTGGTGTCTTACCCTACAAACAATTTATATCTTTTGTTCTCCGCTAATAGGAACTCGGGAGTGATTCTTTGCTGCACTTTGAGGGATAATCATATGATCCAACTATGTTAGCACTGTTGAGAGATTGCACTAGCTAAAGTACGGACCCTAGGCCTTGTTTTCAAGCATTGCAACACTGTTTTTGTGCCCGTTTAATATTTTCTACCTTGCTTTTTTATTTATTCAGATTATAAAAATATATTTCCACCACTCATATTACACTTTTATCACCATCTCTTCGCCGAACTAGTGCACCTATACTTTTTGCCATTGTATTGGGTGTGTTGGGGACACAAGAGATTTCTTGTATTTTGTTGCAGGGTGGGTCGTTTGAGAGAGACCATCTTCATCCTACACCTCTCACGGATTGATAAACCTTAGGTCATCCACTTGAGGGAAAATTGCTACTGTCCTACAAAACTCTGTGCTTGGAGGCCCAACACGAGTCTACAAGAATAAAGTTGCGTAGTAGACATCAAGTTCTTTTCTGGCACCGTTTCCGGGGAGGTGAGTTATTGAAGGTATATCTTTAGATCTTGCAATTGAATCTTTTAGTTTCTTGTTTATCACTAGTTTGGTCTATAAAGGAAAACTACAATAAAATGAAATTGAGGTTGCATCATATTATTGATCATCTTTATAATATCTTTATTGAAAATGATGGTTCAGAAAATTGTGCTCAATTGTTAGAAGAAGAAGTCAATAAAATGTTTGGCACAAAATATTTGAATGATGAGCATGATTGCAATGTTGTTAGTATGAATTCTTTGAATATTTGATGAATATGATATTTTTAGCCCCCCAAGTTTTGATGAGAATATTTATTATGATGAAAGCATGCCTCCTATTTATGATGGGTATGGTGATGACATGTATGCTATAAGAAATAATGATATCCATGAAACTTGTCATCATGATTTTAATTTTCAATCACATGATAGTTATTTTGTTGAGTTTGCTCCCACTACTATTGATGAGAATAAATTTGTTTATGTGGAGAGTAATAAATTTTTTATGCATGTGGATCATGAAAAGAATTATTTATGTGATGGTTATATTGTTGAATTTCTTCATGATGCTACTGAAAATTATTATGAGAGAGGAACTTATGCTCTTACATATCTCAATAATATCAAGTTTCTTCTCTATGCGTTGATTGTTTTGAAGTTGCACTTGTTTTGCCTTCCTATGCTAGTTGATTCTTGCTCCCATAAGTTGTTTTCTCACAAAATTCCTATGCATAGGAAGTGGGTTAGACCTAAAGGTGCTAGTCATATGCTTCATGATGCTCTCTTTATGTTTCAATTCTTTACTTTTATACGAGCATCATTGAAATCATCATGCCTAGCTAGGGGCGTTAAACGTTGGCGCTTGTTGGGAGACAACCCAACAATTTTACCTACAATTTTTGTGTCCTGACATCATTATGCTACTGTATTTATCATGTTTTATTGCTTTTGTTTCAATAAAGTGCCAAGTAAAGCCTTTGGGATCATGTTGGGTGATAGTTGATTTGACCTTGCTGAAAAACAGAAACTTTTGCGCTCACGAAAATAAGTCTCATTTTTAACATAAGAGTGCTATTGAGTTGATTCTTTTTGAATCAGTTTAATATACAAATTTCTCACATGTTCCTAATTTTTTCATAATTTTTTGAGTAGCATAAGTATGGTTGGAGTCCAGATCATTACAGACTGTTCTGTTTTTCACAGATTCTGTTTTCAATGCATAGTTTGCTTGCTTTCTAGTTTCTATGGCTTATATTGCTCAATATAAATTGTGGAAATGTTATGCTACAGTAGGAATTGTGTGGAAACAATTATTAATCTTGTCTTTGACAGTACCAAAGTGAAATGGTTTGCTCTTTATCATACTAACCTATCTCACGAAGTTCCGCTAAGTTTTGTGTGATTGAAGTTTTCAAGTTTTGGGTGAGATATTGATATGAGGAGAATAAGGAGTGACAAGACCCTAAGCTTGGGGTTTCCCAAGGCACCCCAAGGTAATATTCAAGGAATATCCAAGCAACTAAGCTTGGGGAGGCCCCGGAAGGCATCCCCTCTTTCGTCACCAACATTATCGGTAACCTCACTTGGAGCTATGTTTTCATTCGTCACATGATATGTGTTTTGCTTGGAGCGTCAATTTATTTTGTTAGGATTTTCTTGCTGTTATTTATAATAATGTTTTTCATCTTTTATTTCAATATAAAAGTGGCACTGATAGCCTTTACTATGCTTATTTTACAAATCTACATGTTGCTGTTTGAAAACAGAAAGTTTATCGATGTTGCAAAAATTCCCGGGGAAAGTCAGAATGTGATAAAATGTTGAAACTTTTTGAATAATAACCTCTGATAAATTTTCTACAGTGTGGTATAATTTCATAATGTTTGGAGTTAGGAAAGTATTGATACTCTTGCATTCTTTACAGACTGTACTGTCTTGGCAGATTGCTGTTATGTTTGCATTGTTTGCATATGTTTGCTTGTTTAATGATTCTATTTGAGGATAGGAGTAAATATGCAGAGGCATTTAGTATGCAATGTTGAATAATAATTTTAGTGATTTGCTACAGTAGATAATGATAAGGTTTTTGCATTGGTTTATACTAACTTATCTCACGAGTTCTTGTTGAGTTTTGTGTGGATGAAGCTTTTGAGATTTAGGAAAACCGTGATATGAGAAGAATTAAGGAGACACAAAAGCTCAAGCTTGGGGATGCCCAAGGCACCCCAAGATAATATTTCAAGAAGTCTCAAGCATCTAAGCTTGGTGATGCCCCGGTAGGCATCCCACCTTTCTTCTTCAAACAATTATCGGTTAGTATGGGTTGAGCCTAAGTTTGCTTCTTCACATGATGTGTGCTATCCTTAGAATGTCATTTTATTTTGTTTTGCTTGCTGTTTTAATAAAATACTTAGATCTGAAAGTTTTAAATAAGAGAGATCCTCACATAGCTATCTATTTACTCAACTACTCATTTGATCTTCACTTATATCTTTTTGGAGTAGCTTGTCATTTACTCTTGTGCTTCACTTATATCCTATGAGTAAATTGTTGAATAAATTGAATTTCATGAAGTTGAAATCATATCATGCCTAGTGGTAGCTTCACATTGGGTTTAGAAAGTGAAATCTTTTGAGGCTTGACAATCACAATATTGGTCATACAAGCAATTCACGAATAATTAGTATAAGGAAGAGAACTTTCACATATAAATACACTATCTTGGAAATCTTTTGTGATTGTGAGCCCCCATCAAAATATTATATGCCAAAATTGTTGACGTTGGACAAGGAAGACAACGTAATGATTTATGTTTTCTCATATTCACATAGAAGTCATATTGTCATAGATCCTTCAACATGTGGTGCTTGCCCCCCATCTTTGCTAGCCAAAAATTCCGCACCAAGTAGAGATACTACTTGTGCATCCAAAAACCCTTAAACCCAAATCTTACTTTCATGAGTCCACCATACCTACCTATATGCGGTATTCTTTTGCCATTCTAAGCAAATTTGTATGTGCCATATCTAATATTCAAAATAAATTTCTCTTTTGTGTGCTCGTACAGCTCGCGAGGCGGTGAGGGGTGGCCAATATTTTCCATGCTAGATGTGTTATTCTCACGATGAGTGTTTATTCACTTGTCATTGCACGAGATTAAGGCAAAGGTTTTAGGGATGCCCTGTCCCGCAATGGAAAAATGAATTTATTTTATGTTGTCAAATAATAAATTCCTTGGAAAGTGTTAGTATGGAGGGCACCCGTGGATACGGTTAGCCATGGAAAGTGAAAGTATGGTGGAAAAAGGAATAAACTTTATTTTCTGTTTGGGAACCGCCTATGATATCTCTAGCATGGAAAGTGTTGGGAGCTCTAAGTCATTTTCGTTGGTGGGAAAAGTATACCTCTCAAAATGTTTTTATCTCTCAATTTTCGCTTTGAGCTCTAGCACCTCTACAAATCCCTACTTCCCTCTGCGAAGGGCCTATCTTTTACTTTTCAGTATTTATTTTTATGCAAAGAGTCAAAGTTATTCTCTCTATTCCTTTTTATTTTTTTCTTTTGGCAAGCATCATGTGGTGAGGAAAGATCTAGGCACATATGTCCAGTTGAATATGGGTAGCATGAGTTATTATTGTTGACATCACCCTTGTGGTGAATACGTTGGGAGGCAAAAAAATAAGCCCCTATCCTTCTATGTGTGCAGTTGAAACGTTTTTCTCATGTGTACAAGGTGAGTGTTAGCAATCATAGAAGACTATATGATGGTTGAGTCTGTGGAGCTCTTACTTAAACTCTGCTGAATAAGTTGAATTGCAATTGCTTGGTGACTAAGAACATAGGTTGTTGAGTTTCAACAGAGTTCATTGTTTGAACCTTAACATGTGAATTGGTTGCTACTATAACATGAGAAGTTTTATAAGAAAGAATTTCTGTTATGATGCTAGAAAAAGTGATTGAAATTATCATTGATCAAACTTATGCACTTTGCTAACATTCACACTTCATATTTATTTTATCATTTACCTACTCGAGGACGAGTAGGAATTAAGCTTGGGGATGCTGATATGTCTCCAATGTATCTATAATTTATGAAGTATTCATGCTGTTATTTTATCATTCTTGGATGTTTTACAATCATTTTATAGCAACTTTATATCAATTTTTGGGACTAACCTATTGACCCAGTGCCTAGTGCTAGTTGCCATTTTTTGCTTGTTTTTTACATCGCATGAAATCAATACCAAACGGAGTCCAAACGCAACGAAACTCCACGGGGATTTTTTATGGGCCAGAAGACATCCATTGGGCCAGAGCTGCACCTAGGGGGTGCCCCGAGGGAGGCACAACCTACCAGGGCGCGCCTCGGTGGCCTCTCGCACCCCTTCTTTGCACTATAAATTCCTAAATATTCCGAAACCCTTCGGGGTTAACCTAGATCAGAAGTTCCGCCGCCGCAGGGCTCCGTAACCACCAAAAACCAATCTAGACTCGTTCCGGCACCTTTCCGGAGGGGAGGAATCATCTCCAGTGGCCATCTTCATCATCCCGACGGCCACCACGATGAGGAGGGAGTAGTGCACCCTCGGGGCTGAGGGTTTGTACCAGTAGCTATGTGTTTTATCTCTCTCTCTCTCGTGATCTATATCATGGGCGTTGTTAATATAGTCAGATCATATGATGTTTCTACCCTCTGTACTCTTGTTAGGATGAATTGAATCTTTACCCTTTGAAGTTTTGTCTGGTCGGATTGAATATTCAGAGATGAGAACACATCATATATGTCTTGCGGTATGAATACTTGAGGTGACAATCGGGGTATCTTACTGATTCACTTGATATATGTTATTGCATTGAACTCGCGGATTCCCGCGGTGATATTGGGGCAATCTATGCATAGGGGTTGATGCACGTTTTTCTCCGACGGAAACTTCAGGGTCTCTTTATAGTTCTTTGTGTGGATTGAGTATTATGAATATGAACTTGCTTTGGTGTTATCTTAGTACGAACTCTAGGATAGATCGAACGGAAAAAATAGCTTTGTGTTATTTTAGTACGGACTCTTGAATAGATCAAACGGAAAGAATAGCTTTGAGGTGGTCTCTTACCCTACAAACAATTTCTATCTTTTGTTCTCCGCTAATAGGAACTCGGGAGTGATTCTTTGCTGCACTTTGAGGGATAATCATATAATCCAACTATGTTAGTACTGTTGAGAGATTGCACTAGCGAAAGTACTGAACCTAGGCCTTGTTTTCAAGCATTGCAACACCATTTTTGTGCCCGTTTAATATTTTCTACCTTGCTGTTTTTATTTATTCAGATTATAAAAATATATTTCCACCATCCATCTTACACTTTTATCACCATCTTCGCCGAACTAGTGCACCTATTCAATTTTCCTTTGTATTGGGTGTGTTGGGGACACAAGAGATTTCTTGTATTTGGTTGCAGGGTCGTTTGAGAGAGACCATCTTCATCCTACACCTCTCATGGATTGATAAACCTTAGGTCATCCACTTGAGGGAAAATTGCTACTGTCCTACAAAACTCCACGCTTGGAGGCCCAACACGAGTCTACAAGAATAAAGTTGCGTAGTAGACATCACTATCGCAAGTAGTACGGAAGTACTGCGCGATGGAAAGCACATGGAAGGCCCAGAAAACCCAATTGGAACCTGCTGCCTTTAAGCAGTACACTGCCCGGGCAAAACGGATACATCCTTACGTGGCATCCGATCATAACCCCGTCGGCAAGAAAAACAAACCCTTTGCGGGATATAGGTCCGTTCTTGACGAACTCCTGGACAAATCCGGTCCGATACATGCGACGCCAAGCACAGACTCAACTCACAGCCTCCGAGCATGTTGGGTACTCCGGCAGGTAGCCAAAAGTGGGGAGGCCATCCTCACCACCGCAACTCCAGAGAAGCACTCTTCGAAAGACAACAGTTTTAACGTCCTTACAGTCTTTGAGACTTTCTCTTCAAATAATTGGCGTAAGAGGGCATTTCGCGACCTCGCCGAAGTCCACCAAGTAACTGCAGGGAGCCCATGGAACGACGCGGCAATAACCTTCACCGCTGACGAGGAACCAAGGGCCCGATCAGTCCGAGCACTCGCCGCTTTGGTACTAAACCCAATTGTGGACGACTTTCAACTTACTAAAGTGCTCATGGACGGCGGTAGTGGGCTTAACCTCATATGCGAGGACACGCTCGACAAAATGCAAATAGATAGAACACGCATCGAGCAAAGCAGTACCACTTTTCGAGGCATCATCCCCAGTCGAGAAGCACGATGTTCGGGGAGAATTAAACTTGATGTAGTATTCGGCACGTCTAAAAATTACAGGTCAGAGGAGTTGCTCTTTCACATCGCCCCCTTCGATAGTGGATATCACACCCTCCTAGGGCGAGGCACTTTTTCACACTTCCAAGCCGTACCCCATTATGGGTACATGAAGCTTCAATGCAAGGGCCCAATGGAATAATCACAGTTACGAGTGATCCGGATAAAGCACTCCGCGCCGAAAACAAAACCGCATCCTTGGCTCTTGAGGCACTACCCGAAGCCCTTGCGGCCGAAGAACTAACTACCCTACATTCCACGATGGACAAGGATGATGTGATTCTCGATAAGAGACCTAAATCCACCTCTTTCAAGCCAGCAGATGAAATAATTAAATTTCAAGTGCAGCCGACGGATCCTAATAGAACAACGTCCATTGGAGCACAGCTGGATCTGACGTTAGACGCCGTCTTACACGCGTTCCTACATGAAAATTGGGATATCTTTGCCTGGCACCCTTCGGGCTGAAGGATATATGCCCTAGAGGCAATAATAAAGTTGTTATTTATATTTCCTTATATCATGATAAATGTTTATTATTCATGCTAGAATTGTATTAACCGGAAACTTAGTACATGTGTGAATACATAGACAAACAGAGTGTCACTAATATGCCTCTACTTGACTAGCTCGTTAATCAAAGATGGTTAAGTTTCCTAGCCATGGACAAAGAGTTGTCATTTGATAAACAGGATCACATCATTAGAGAATGATGTGATTGATTTGACCCATCCGTTAGCTTAGCACGATGATCGTTTAGCTTGTTGCTATTGCTTTCTTCATAACTTATACATGTTCCTATGACTATGAGATTATGCAACTACCGAATACCAGAGGAACACTTAATGTGCTATCAAACGTCACAACGTAACTGGGTGATTATAAAGATGCTCTAGAGGTGTCACCGATGGTGTTTGTTGAGTTGGCATAGATCGAGTTTAGGATTTGTCACTCAGAGTATTGGAGAGGTATCTCTGGGCCCTCTCGGTAATGCACATCACTATAAGCCTTGCAAGCATTGTGACTAATGAGTTAGTTGCGGGATGGTGCATTATGGAACGAGTAAAGAGACTTGCCGGTAATGAGATTGAACTAGGTATTGAGATACCGACGATCAAATCTCGGGCAAGTAACATACCGATGACAAAAGGGAACAACGTATGTTGTTATGCGGTTTGACCGATAAAGATCTTCGTAGAATATGTAGGAACCAATATGAGCATCCAGGTTCCGCTATTGGTTATTGACCGGAGATGAGTCTCGGTCATGTCTACATAGTTCTCGAACCCGTAGGGTCCGCACGCTTATCGTTCGGTGACGATCGACATTATGAGTTTATGCGTTTTGATGTACCGAAGGTTGTTCGGAGTCCCAGATATGATCACGGACATGATGAGGAGTCTCGAAATGGTCGAGACATAAAGGTCGATATATTGGATGACTATGTTTGGACATCGGAATGGTTCCGAGTGAGTTCGGGCATTTACCGGAGTCCGGGGGGGGGGGGTTACCGGAACCACCCGGGGAGTATATGGGCCCTAATGGGCTTTAGTGGAGAGAGAGAGGGGTGGCCAGGGTAGGCCGCGCCCCCCTCCCCCTTGGGTCCGAATTGCACTAGGAAGGGGGGAGGGCAGCGCCCCCTTTCCTTCTCCCTCTCTCCTCCTTCCTTCTCTCCTACTCCAACTAGGGAAAGGGGGAATCCTACTCCCGGTGAGAGTAGGACTCCTCCCAGGGCGCGCCATAGAGGGCCGGCCCTCCCCCTCCTCCACTCCTTTATATACAGGGGAGGGGGCGCCATAGACACACAAGTTGATCTCTTAGCCGTGTGCGGTGCCCCCCTCCACAGATTTCCACCTCGGTCATATCGTTGCACTGGTTAGGCAAAGCCCTGCATCGGTAACTTCATCATCATCGTCATCACACCGTCTTGCTGATGAAGCTCTCCCTCGACACTCAGCTGGATCGAGAGTTTGTGGGACGTCTCCGAGCCGAACGTGTGCAGATCACGGAGGTGCCGTACTTTCAGTACTAGGATCGGTCGGATCGTGAAGTCATACGACTACATCAACTGCGTTGTCATAACGCTTCCACTTGCGGTCTACGAGGGTACGTGGACTACACTCTCCCCTCTCGTTGCTATGCATCACCATGATAGATCTTGCGTGTGCGTAGGATTTTTTTTTGAAATTACTACGTTCCCCAACAGTGGCATCAGAGCCAGGTCTATGCGTAGATGTTATATGCATGAGTAGAACACAAAGAGCTGAGGGATGTCATAATTTGATTCGGCAGTATTGTTGGATGAAGAGGCTCAGACCGACATTACGCGTACGCTTACGCGAGACTGGTTCTACCGACGTGCTTCGCACATAGGTGGCTAGTGGGTGTCAGTTTCTCCAACTTTAGTTGAATCGAGTGTGACTACGCCCGGTCCTTGTTGAAGGTTAAAACAGCAAACTTGACGAAAAATCATTGTGGTTTTGATGCGTAGGTAAGAACGGTTCTTGCTAGAAGCCCGTAGCAGCCACGTAAAACTTGCAACAACAAAGTAGAGGACGTCTAACTTGTTTTTGCAGGGCATGTTGTGATGTGATATGGTCAAGACATGATGCTAAATTTTATTGTATGAGATGACCATGTTTTGTAACAGAGTTATCGGCAACTGGCAGGAGCCATATGGTTGTCGCTTTATTGTATGAAATGCAATCACCATGTAATTGCTTTACTTTATCACTAAGCGGTAGCGATAGTCGTAGAAGCAATAGTTGGCGAGACGACAACGATGCTTCGATGGAGATGAAGGTGTCAAGCCGGTGACGATGGTGATCATGATGGTGCTTTGGAGATGGAGATCAAAGGCACAAGATTATGATGGCCATATCATATCACTCATATTGATTGCATGTGATGTTTATCCTTTATGCATCTTATTTTCCTTAGTTCGATGGTAGCATTATAAGATGATCTCTCACTAAATTTCAAGGTATAAGTGTTCTCCCTGAGTATGCACCGTTGCTACAGTTCGTCATGCCGAGACACCACGTGATGATCGGGTGTGATAAGCTCTACGTTCACATACAACGGGTGCAAGCCAGTTTTGCACATGCAAAATACTCGGGTTAAACTTGATGAGCCTAGCGTATGTAGATATGGCCTCGGAACACAGAGACCGAAAGGTCGAGCGTGAATCATAGTAGATATGATCAACATGGTGATGTTTACCATTGAAAACTACTCCATCTCACGTGATGAAAAGACATGGTTTAGTTGATATGGATCACGTGATCACTTAGATGATTAGAGGGATGTCTATCTAAGTGGTAGTTCTTTAGTAATATGATTAATCGAACTTTAATTTATCATGAACTTAGTACCTGATAGTATTTTGCATGTCTATGTTATTGTAGATAGATGGCCCGTGCTGTTGTTCCGTTGAATTTTAATGCGTTCCTAGAGAAAGCTAAGTTGAAAGATGATGGTAGCAATTACACAGACTGGGTCCATAACTTGAGGATTATCCTCATTGCTGCATAGAAGAATTACGTCCTGGAAGCACCGCTAGGTGAGAAACCCGCTGCAGGAGCAATGCCAGATGTTATGAACGTCTGGCAGAGCAAAGCTGATGACTACTCGATAGTTCAGTGTGCCATGCTTTACGCCTTAGAACCGGGACTTAAACGATGTTTTGAACGTCATGGAGCATATGAGATGTTCCAGGAGTTGAAGTTAATATTTCAAGCAAATGCCCGGATTGAGAGATATGAAGTCTCCAATAAGTTCTACAGCTGCAAAATGGAGGAGAATTTTGTCAGTGAACATATACTCACAATGTCTGGGTACCACAACCACTTGACTCAACTGGGAGTTAGTCTTCCTGATGATAGTGTCATTGACAAAGTTCTTCAATCACTGCCACCAAGCTACAAGAGCTTCATGCTGAACTATAATATGCAAGGGATGGATAAGACAATTACCGAGCTCTTCGCAATGCTAAAGACTGCGGAGGTAGAAATCAAGAAGGAGCAGCAAGTGTTGATGGTTAACAAGACCACCCGTTTCAAGAAAAAGGGTAAAGGAAAAAAAGGGAACTTCAAGAAGAACAACAAACAAGTTGCTGCTCAAGTGAAGAAGCCCAAGTCTGGACCTAAGCCCGAGACTGAGTGCTTCTACTGCAAAGGGATTAGTCACTGGAAGCGGAACTGCCCCAAGTATTTGGCGGAGAAGAAGGATGGAAAAGTGAAAGGTATATTTGATATACATGTTATTGATGTGTACCTTACTAATGCTCGCAGTAGCGCCTGGGTATTTGATACTGGTTCTGTTGCTAATATTTGCAACTTGAAACAGGGGCTACGGATTAAGCGAAGATTGGCTAAGGATGAGGTGACGATGCGCGTGGGAAATGGTTCCAAAGTTGATGTAATCGCCGTCGGCACGCTACCTCTACATCTACCTTCGGGATTAGTTTTAGACCTAAATAATTGTTATTTGGTGCCAGCGTTGAGCATGAACATTATATCTAGATCTTGTTTGATGCGAGATAGTTATTCATTAAAATCAGAGAATAATGGTTGTTCTATTTATATGAGTAATATCTTTTATGGTCATGCACCCTTGATGAGTGGTCTGTTTTTACCAAATCTTGATAGTTGTGATACACATGTTCATAGTATTGAAGCCAAAAGATATAAGTTTAATAATGATGGTGCAACTTATTTGTGACACTGCCGTTTAGGTCATATTGGTGCAAAGCGCATGAAGAAACTCCATGCAGATGGACTTTTGGAATCACTTGATGCTTGCGAACCATGCCTCATGGGCAAGATGACTAAGACTCCGTTCTCCGGAACAATGGAGCAAGCAACAGACTTGTTGGAAATAATACATACTGATGTATGCGGTCCGATGACTGTTGATGCTCGCGGCGGGTATCGTTATTTTCTTACCTTCACAGATGATTTGAGCAGATATGGGTATATCTACTTGATGAAACATAAGTCTGAAACATTTGAAAAGTTCAAAGAATTTCAGAGTGAAGTGGAAAATCATCGTAACAAGAAAATAAAGTTCCTATGATCTGATCGTGGAGGAGAATATTTGAGTTACGAGTTTGGTCTTCATTTGAAACAATGCGGAATAGTTTCGCAACTCACGCCACCTGGAACACCACAGTGTAATGGTGTGTCCGAACGTCGTAATCGTACTTTACTAGACATGGTGCGATCTATGCTGTCTCTCACTGATTTACAGCTATTGTTTCGGGGTTATGCTTTAGAGACGTCTGCATTCACGTTAAATAGGGCACCATCTAAATCCGTTGAGATGACACCTTATGAACAGTGGTTTGGCAAGAAACCCAAGTTGTCGTTTCTTAAAGTTTGGGGCTGCTTTGCTTATGTGAAAAAGCTTCAACCTGATAAGCTCGAACCCAAATCGGAGAAATGTGTCTTCATAGGATACCCAAAGGAGACTGTTGGGTACACCTTCTATCACAGATCTGAAGGCAAGATATTCGTTGCTAAGAATGGATCCTTTCTAGAGAAGGAGTTTCTCTCGAAAGAAGTGAGTGGGAGGAAAGTAGAACTTGATGAGGTAACAATACCTGCTCCCTTATTGGAAAGTAGTTCATCACAGAAATCAGTTCCAGTGATTCCTACACCAGTAAGTGAGGAAGCTAATGATGATGATCATGAAACTTCTGATCAAGTTACTACCGAACCTCGTAGGTCAACTAGAGTAAGATCCGCACCAGAGTGGTACGGTAATCCTGTTCTAGAGGTCATGTTACTTGACCATGACGAACCTACAAACTATGAGGTAGCGATGATGAGCCCAGATTCCGAAAAATGGCTTGAGGCCATGAAATCTGAGATGGGATCCATGTATGAGAACAAAGTATGGACTTTGGTTGACTTGCCCGATGATCGGCAAGCCATAGAGAATAAATGGGTCTTCAAGAAGAAGACTGACGCTGACGGTAATGTTACTGTCTACAAAGATCGACTTGTTGCGAAAGGTTTTCGACAAGTTCAAGGAGTTGACTACGATGAGACCTTCTCACCTGTAGCGATGCTTAAGTCCATCTGAATCATGTTAGCAATTGCCACATTTATGATTATGAAATTTGGCAAATGGATGTCAAAACAGCATTCCTTAATGGATATCTTAAAGAAGAGTTGTATATGATGCAACCAGAAGGTTTTGTCGATCCAAAAGGTGCTAACAAAGTGTGCAAGCTCCAGCGATCCATTTATGGACTGGTGCAAGCCTCTCGGAGTTGGAATATACGCTTTGATAGTGTGATCAAAGCATATGGATTTATACAGACTTTGGGAGAAGCCTGTATTTACAAGAAAGTGAGTGGGAGCTCTGTAGCATTTCTGATATTATATGTGGATGGCATATTGTTGATCGGAGATGATACTGAATTTTTGAATAGCATAAAAGGATACTTGAATAAGAATTTTTCAATGAAAGACCTCGGTGAAGCTGCTTATATATTGGGCATCAAGATCTATAGAGGTAGATCAAGACGCTTAATTGGACTTTCACAAAGCACATACCTTGACAAAGTTTTGAAGAAGTTCAAAATGGATCAAGCAAAGAAAGGGTTCTTGCCTGTGTTACAAGGTGTGAAGTTGAGTCAGACTCAATGCCCGACCACTGCAGAAGATAGAGAGAAAATGAAAGTCATTCCCTATGCTTCAGCCATAGGTTCTTTCATGTATGCAATGTTGTGTACCAGATCTGATGTGTGCCTTGCTATTAGTTTAGCAGGGAGGTACCAAAGTAATCCAGGAGTGGATCACTGGACAGCGGTCGAGAATATCCTGAAATACCTGAAAAGGACTAAGGATATGTTTCTCGTTCATGGAGGTGACAAAGAGCTCGTCGTAAACGGTTACGTCGATGCAAGCTTTGACGCAGATCCGGATGACTATAAGTCACAAACCGGGTACATATTTTTATTGAATGGTGGAGCTGTCAATTGGTGCAGTTCCATGTAGAGCGTCGTGGCAGGATCTACGTATGAAGCGGACTACATAGCTGCTTCGGAAGCAGCGAATGAAGGAGTCTGGATGAAAGAGTTCATATCAGATCTAGGTGTCATACCTAGTGCATCGGGTCCAATGAAAATCTTTTGTGACAACACTGGTGCAATTGCCTTGGCAAAGGAATCCAGATTTGACAAGAGAACCAAGCACACCAAGAGACGCTTCAATTCCATCCGTGATCAAGTCAAGGAGGGAGCCATAGAGATTTTCAAGATACATACGGATCTGAATGTTGCAGACCCGTTGACTACGCCTCTCTCATGAGCAAAACATGATCAACACCAAGATTCCATGTGTGTTAGAATCATTACAATGTAATCTAGATCATTGACTCTAGTCAAAGTGGGAGACTGAAGGAAATATGCCCTAGAGGCAATAATAAAGTTGTTATATATATTTCCTTATATCATGATAAATGTTTATTATTCATGCTATAATTGTATTAACCGGAATCTTAGTACATGTGTGAATACATAGACAAACAAAGTGTCACAAGTATGCCTCTACTTGACTAGCTCGTTAATCAAAGATGGTTAATTTCTTAGGCATGGACAAAGAGTTGTCATTTGATAAACGGGGTCACATCATTAGAGATTGATGTGATTGACTTGACCCATCCGTTAGCTTAGCACGATGATCATTTAGTTTGTTGCTATTGCTTTCTTCATAAGTTATACATGTTCCTATGACTATGAGATTATGCAACTCCTGAATATCGGAGGAAAACTTAGTGTGCTATCAAACGTCACAACATAACTGGGTGATTATAAAGATGCTCTACAGGTGTCTCCGATGGTGTTTGTTGAGTTGGCATAGATCGAGATTAGGATTTGTCACTCTGAGTATCGGAGAGGTATCTCTGGGCCCTCTCGGTAATGCACATCACTATAAGCCTTGCAAGCATTGTGATTAATGAGTTAGTTGCAGGCTGATGCATTACGGAACGAGTAAAGAGACTTCCCAGTAACGAGATTGAACTAGGTATTGAGATACCGTCGATCGAATCTCGGGCAAGTAACATAGCGATGACAAAAGGGAACAACGTATGTTGTTATGCGGTTTGACCAATAAAGATCTTCGTAGAATATGTAGGAACCAATATGAGCATCGAGGTTCCGCTATTACTTATTGACCGGAGATGAGTTTCGGTCATGTCTACATAGTTCTTGAACCCTTAGGGTCCGAACGCTTAACGTTCAGTGACGATCGGTATTATGAGTTTATGTGTTTTGATGTACCGAAGGTTGTTTGGAGTCCCGGATATGAACACGGACATGACGAGGAGTCTCGAAATGGTCGAGACATAAAGATTGATATATTGGATGACTATGTTTGGACATCGAAATGGTTCCGAGTGAGTCCGTGCATTTTCCGGAGTACCGGGGGGGTTACCGGAACCCCCCGGGGAGTATATGGGCCCTAATGGGCTTTAGTGGAGAGAGAGAGGGGCGGCCAGGGCTGGCCGCACGCCCCCTCCCCCTTGGGTCCGAATTGGACTAAGAAGGGGGGGGGGCGGTGCCCCCCTTTCCGTCTCCCTCTCTCATCCTTCCTTCTCTCCTACTCCAACTAGGGAAAGGGGGAATCCTACTCCCGGTGGGAGTAGGACTCCTCCCAGGGCGCGCCATAGAGGGCCGGCCCTCCCTCTCCTCCACGCCTTTATATACGGGGGAGGGGCAAACCCATAGACACACAAGTTGATCTCTTAGCCGTGTGCGGTGCCCCCCTCCATAGATTTCCACCTCAGTCATATCGTTGCAGTGCTTAGGCGAAGCCCTGCGTCGGTAACTTCATCATCACCGTCATCACGCCGTCATGCCGACGAAGCTCTCCCTCGACACTCAGCTGGATCGAGAATTCGTGGGACGTCACTGAGCCGAACGTGTGTAGATCGCGGAGGTGCCGTACTTTCGGTACTAGGATCGGTCGGATCGTGAAGATGTACGACTACATCAACCGCGTTGTCATAACGCTTCCGCTTAGAGTCTATGAGGGTACGTGGACTACACTCTCCCCTCTCATTGCTATGCATCACCATGATAGATCTTGCGTGTGCATATGATTTTTTTGAAATTACTGCGTTCCCCAACACGGGTATGCCCGGGATCCCACGCAGACTGGCCAAGCATAGCCTCAACATAATTAAAGGGTTCAAACGAGTCAAGCAAACTCTTCGGCGATTCTCCGAACCAAATGACAAGCTATGGGAGAGGAGCTAGCCAAACTACTCGAGGCCAGGTTCATCAGAGAAATCAAACACCCAGATTGGCTAGCCAACTTGGTCATGGTGCCAAAGAAGGATAGATTTTGGCGCCTCTGTGTTGATTTCAAAGACCTCAATAAGGCTTGCCCTAAAGACTCTTTCCCGTTGCCCCGCACTGACCAGATCATTGATGCAACCGCAGGACACGGCTCATTGTGTTTCCTCGACGCTTACTCGTGATACCATCAGATTAAAATGAAGGAGTCCGACCAGGCCACAATGGCGTTCATCACCCCGTATGGGCCTTTTTGTTTCAACACTATGCCTTTTGGGCTTAAAAACGCTGGTGCCACTTACCAACGCATGATTCAAACATGCTTGGAAAAACAAATTAGCAAGACAGTTGAGGCATATGTGGACGACATGGTCATCAAGACTAAATACATTGAATCATTGGTGGACAATCTCCGCCTCACGTTTGACAACCTCCGAACATACGACATACAGCCCAATCCGGAAAAATGCGTCTTCGGCGTCCGAGCCGGAAAGCTACTAGGGTTTATTGTCTCCCATAGAGGAATTGAAGCAAATCCAGCTAAAATCCGAGCCTTGTCGCAATTGGCTATACCAACAGACTTAAAGCAGGTCCAAAAACTAGCAGGGTGCATGGACGCTTTGGGCCGCTTCATCTCCAGATTAGGGGAAAAAGCATTACCACTTTACAGGTTGCTTAGACGCACCAACAACTTTGAATGGACGGAAGTGGCTACAGCCGGATTGGAAGAGATAAAAACCTTGCAGGTAACCCAATCCTAGCCGCCCCAAGCATTGGCGAGCCTATGTTACTTTATATCTCCACAACTCACCTGGTAGTGAGCGCTGTACTCGTCATCGAGAGAGGAGAAGAGGGACATACATTCCTCATCCAAAAGCCAGTGTATTACGTATCGCAGGTTCTTACACCATGCAAATCCCGATACCCTCACTACCAAAAGATAGCTTACGTGGTCTTTAAGGCATCCCGAAAACTCCGACACTATTTTCAAGAGTGTTTGATCACAGTGGCATCCGAAGTACCAGTTAACGACATTATAAACAACAGGGACGCCACCGGCTGCATAGCTAAATGGGCCATTGAGCTCTTACCGTTTGAAATAACATACAAGCCACGCCGAGCTATTAAATCTCAGGTGCTGGCCGACTTCGTCGCCGAATGGACGGAAGCCGAGCTCCCTAAAGAGTACAACTCATACTCCAACTGGATCATGTACTTCGACGGCTCTAAACTGCTAGCCAGGCTGGGGGCTGGCGTCATCTTGACATCCCCTACGGGGGACATAGTCCGCTACATGTTGCAAATCATGTATACAGACTCCAATAATGCAGCCGAATACGAGGCACTTCTACATGGTCTCCGCATGGCTGTCTCCATGGGCATACAATGCCTAGAGGTGCGCGGCAACTCAAACCTTGCAATATCTCAGGTCAATAGAGAGTTCGATGCAAAAGATCCAAAAATGGCGGCATATCGAAACGCCGTATTAAAAATATCAGCTCGGTTCGAGGGGCTTGAATTTCATCACGTCGCTCGAGATAGTAACCAGGTAGCGGACATCCTTGCTCGCATGGGCGCCAAGTGCGACCCCGTCCCACCAAATACCTTTGTGGAAAGGATCTTCAAGCCATCCATGGAATGGAAGAATGAGAGCAGAGACGCCAGTAAGGACCTGATCACTGCCCCGGCAGCCAAACACAATACAGATATCATCGGGGGTTCGGATACCGAAATAACACCCTCTGCTCATGAGATCATGGCCGTTATTGCTCCATGGACCGAACCCTTCCTGGCCTACCTTAATAGGCAGGAGCTTCCTGATGATCAAAATGAGGCCCGTCGCATAGTTCAGCGTTCTAAAGCCTATAAAGTTCATGAAGGTGAACTGTACAAGAAAAGCACCACTAGAGTTCTCCAAAGGTGCATCTCCGAAGAGGAGGGGCGGAAACTCTTGGCTGAAATACATGCTGGTCTGGGTGGCCATCACACCGCAGCTCGGGCCCTTGTAAGTAAAGCCTTCCGGACAGGTTTTTTCTGGCCAACAGCCCGAGCAGATGCACAAGCCCTTGTCCAACGTTGTGTGGGATGTCAGCTTTTCGCCAATCAAAGTCACATGCCTCCCACTGCCTTAAGAACAATCCCCATCACTTGCACTACAAAAAATACACTTCCATGATGATACGTGTTTGTCACAGTAGGTCACGTTTTCTGTCATGCATGTACATCCATGACGATTTTATGACAGAATCAAGATAGTCATACCTGTGCTGTCGTAGAAGTGTTCCATGACATTACCAAAATTATCATCACGGAAGTGTCCACTTCCATGACGATAAATGGCGCGTAATGGAATTGTTTTCGTCAAGAGTAACCGACACGTGGCATCCACCATAACGGGTCGCCGTTAAGCTATCGGGTCCGGTTTTGGATCTGATAACCCGTTAACAGCCCGGACCAATGGGGATTTTCCACGTGTAAAATTCTCATGTGCCGGAGGAAACACGTGTCGGCTCACCATTGGGACAGATGTCATCCACTCATTGGACAGGAGGCGCCTATGATACGTCGACACATGGCACGACCCAACAGAGGCCCATTCCAGTGAAAAGGCCGACCCGTTTGACATGGTCAAAAGGTAACGGGCCAGCCCACAGAAAGCCTGTTAATGGCCTGTTCGTATATAGCCCATTTACGACCTGCTAACTCACGACCCGTTACGGCCTATCGGAATTAAGCCCAATAGCTTCATCTGGGCCGTCCAATATGATTCCATCCCGTTGTAACTTCTGGCCCATGTATGGCCCATGATGTCTTTCGGCCCATATGAGGCCCTTTGTAACTCTTGGCCCATTAACGACCCGTGGTGAATCTGGCTCGTAATGAACAGTGTACCGCTTTATACCCATTAACGCCCCATTATTCCATTGGGCCGTTTCCAACCCGTGTTATCTTTCGGCCTTCTCAGGGCCCATTTATTCTTGGGCTCATTTCCAGCATTCGGTTACTTAGGACCCGTTACTGGCCTTTTCTGCTTGTGGGCCAAATTCAGCCCATGGTTACAATCGGCCCGTTGATCCATTGGGCCGTTTTCATAGCGTCATCAAATATGGCCAATTAACGACGACCCGTTATGGTCGGCCCATGAACGGACGATTCCAACTCTAGCCTGTTTACGGCCCATAATGCGGTCTGTTATTGGTCCATGTTTGGCCGATCGATCATACGGCCTGTAGAAGGCCCATTGATGCTATGGCCAGTAGAAGGCCCATTGATTCTACGGCCCGTAGAAGGCCCATTGATGCTACGGCCCATAGAAGGCCCATTGATTCTATGGCCCATAGAAGGCCCATTATTTCTACGGCCCTTAGAAGGCCCATTGTTTCTACGGCCCGTAGGAGGCCCATGGTAACTACAGTAAATATGTAGCCCATGGTTATTGTGGCCTAGTTTTAAATATTATGGTTATTGCGGCCACTAGCAAACCACGGAAAAAGAACTGCACTGACTACAAGCAAACAAATAAACAAGACAAGAAGGAAATAAATAAGCAAGCAACTTACGCTAGGCTATCACGGCTATTACACATATTACATCCACTTGGCATTAAAGTTCGCCACCAGTGCAAATATAGGGAACAAAGCAGCATATCATATACACTGGTTGTCAAAGTTGGCGACCAGTGCAAATAAATGCCACAACAAAACAAGTCCAGAACTGAAACCACTTCAGAAGAGCTCAAGAAACAATATCCTGGGTGCCCATAATGCTGGCAAGATGGTTAGCAAGCTTATTAACTTTCTCTTGTTTGGCACTTAAATCCTCCAGCGCTTGTTGTTGCACCAGAAAGTATGGATCTGAATTCTGCAGGGACTTCCTCAGTCCTTCAGTTTCCTCTCGCAGCACATCTGATCGATGTCTTTTAACTTGAAGTTGAGAGTCAAGAAGATAAACTGATTCAGGCAGCGAGTTCGAAGAGCTTGTGCCAACAGTAGTGGCTAGTAACTCAAACACTACGTTAAGACAAGACTTTTGGGTTGTCTCACTGTCGTCAAGATAGTTTTTATTAGCTTTCTTGGAGACCAATAGGGATGTCTCACTTTCTTGAACCTTATCTGCATTACTTCCTTTACCATTGCATAACGGGGTACTGTTCTCCAATATTTTGTCCGCATTCTAAAAGAGAAACAAGCAGACACATCACAGGTTTACCATGTTGTATAGGAAACTCATTTTGGTAAATCAGTTTAGTAGTAAAGTGGAAAGGATAACAACATGAAACAAACATATATCTATGTACCATGGTCACTTTATGGTCTATATCATCTAGTTTTTGTTGCCAAATCAAGATAGAGACACAGTTAAAGTAATATTTGTTCAAGGCAAAGAAGAATTGATAGAATATAAGTGTGGGAAACTACAGAGCAATAACAACACTTGTAATGTGCATGACATGAGAACATAACTATTTATTCAATTGAAACTGAAATCAACATAGAGCAAGTTACAACAGCAAACCAGTTAAAGAAACAGGTTTAAAACATACCTGTTGCGCCATTGGAGTTTCAATTCCATCCTTCAAATTTGAAAATAGTTGGTATGAGTAAATACAATGATGCAAGAGCAAAGGAGTATGAACCATAGCTACAGAACCTGACCTGAGAACAATTCTTCTTCTGCTTTAAGCGTTGAGTTGGGATTCGGAGTTGCGGTACTCGTGCTTTGGGCACTGCAGTTCCGTTACTAACTGCTCGTGTTTGGTTGCTCTGTGGTGGACACAGTGTTGTGTCAACTAGAATTGGGTTACTATCTACTGGGGTTGGGGTTAGAAGGGGTGTAGCTGGTTCTCTGTCCAACTGGGTAGGGGTACAATCTGCGAGAGTCTGGGTTATGGGTGGTTGGGCTGGTTCTTGGGAAAGTACAACCGTGGTTCTATCTGCATCAACTGGTAGCACTATCTTTTCTAAAGACCATGTTGTTACTCCCTTAGATACTGCCATCACCCTCTCCAATTCAAATGGCTGATAAACAAGAAAAATAATTGAATGTACAGGCATTGTATGATAGATAGGTGCAATGGATAGTGGGGAATAAAAGAGGGCATGAAATAATTCACATTTATGTTGTCTAACCAAACATGATAGCATGACACAATTTCACATATATGATGGCTAACTAAATAGGATAGCATGACACAATTTCACATATATGATGGCTAACTAAAAAAGATGGAAAGACATATAGTTCAAAATATGATGACTATGTAAACAGGATGACATGATATAACTAAATAATGTGTTTATTAAATAGGTTGGCATGCCATAATTCACATACATGCCGCCTATGGAAACATGATAGCATGATATAATTCACGGATAGAATGACATAAATCAAAATATGATGACTGTAAACACTAAACAGGATGAGATGATATAACTGTATGATGTCTTCATTAAGGGATTTTTACATCTGTGCCCCTGGTTCCTTAGCTCTACTCATCCATCCCCACGCTCTTAACTTTTGCTCAGTTTTCCCCACTCCCCACTCCCTTGCCCGAAACCCTTAGAAGAGGTCACAACGGACGTCGCCGTCGGGTCAGTGCTTTGACCGTTAACTCTGACGAGTGGGGCCGCGTTAGGGCTGTAGCTGTTCGACCATTGGGCCGTGGTTTCGTTGGGCCGTCCCTTGCATTAAACGCCTGCGCGCGCCGCCACGACAGAAGCCTGCTATGCATGCACCCAACAAGCCTGCCTGCATGCGACAATGCGCCGACCGAGTCTGCATGCGCTGATGCGTACCTCCACGATGCACTGACCGAGCCGCTTTTGTGCACGCCAGCCGCCACGGATGCAGCGACGGTCGCTGCCGCTGGTTCCTCTCTTCTCGCACACTTCTCTCCTCGATTTAGAACCCGTTTTGCTACGACAAATAAATTGAACAAATATGTTGTGGCTTCATGCACTAGCTAGGTGTCTACATATTTGTGGCTTGTGTAAGAAAAGAAGGGTTCGTTGTGTCTGCATGCACTAGGTGGTTACTAACAATGCGAGCTCTCTAAGAAAACAATCAACATACATGTAGATAGTGCCATCAAGCCCATAGCACGATCACATAGTTGAAACTAGGAGTAACATCATGATAGAACAGATAGAAAACTAAATAATAGAACTTGATAAAAGGGCCAACAAGCCCATAGCATCTCTCACATAGTTCAATGGGATTACAACTTAACATAACATAGACTAAAAAAATAGGATGACCTCCTCGACACGGAACATCCTTGGAGATCCCCGCGGGAGGTGGTGGTAGCCGGACGTGAGGAAGAACTTGGTGAAGTTCCTTGCGGTGCTCCACCTTGATATTGCCCACACACGTAGTGTGCGCTCAACGTACACGCCAGGAGGGTAGAGCCTCTCTGGCACGGTGGGTGGGAAGTGGTAGGTTGGTCCGGTGTACTGCATGGCAGAGGATGTGCTAGAAGGAGAAGTGGTCGAAGAGCAAGAAGGGCAGATGGTAGAGAGGATGGGAGATGGATAAGGGATGGCAGCGGCAGAGGGTGGCTTAAATAGCCGTAGTGCTACGTGCTATTTGGCCATGGCAATAACCGGGTCAAATGTGAAGTAACCCGTTTTCAAACCCACCGCAACATCGGGAGTGTACACGCGTGGGAAACGGTGGTTTGAAAAAGAAGAAGAAAAAGAAGCTAATTGCACGCGTGGGAATCCGTGGTCATATATATTATATGAACAAAAAGAGACAATTTTTGAATAGTTTGTGGCCATTTTGCATGATAAAAATAAATTTGGCCCTTAAAAATTGGTCATTTGCTACGCAATGTTAATTGATTTCAAATGGTGCAAAAATATAGAGCCAGCACGTTCACAAAAAATAGAGCAAACGATGCAAAAATACAGAGCCAGCACGTTCACAAAAAACAGAGCAAACGATGCAAAAAAAATGACGCAATTCGACGGCCCAACCAGAGCTTGGTTTCCTTTTGGGCCCAATAACGGTTTTTTTTCACGGAGTCAGTGGTGGGCGAGCAGCCGAGTACAACGAATAGGATCATCTCTCGTGGATCGCCCCATGATCCAACGATGTGGAGCCTTCCTTATGATCCAATGGCGCGGAGCCTGCACACAGCCAACCCACGGAGCCTGCACACAGCCAGCCCACCTAGTTCCTTCTAGAAGGCCAGATCCGAGGGCTGTCGCTTGGCGCGAGGGTATGATCGGACGGCTTACGTTGGGAGCTAGGGTTAGGCGAAACCCTGCGGGGTTTAGAGGGGTTTTGAGCTGGTCAACGGGGTTTTGAAGGCTTT
This sequence comes from Triticum aestivum, assembly GCF_018294505.1. Taxonomy (NCBI): domain Eukaryota; kingdom Viridiplantae; phylum Streptophyta; class Magnoliopsida; order Poales; family Poaceae; genus Triticum; species Triticum aestivum. The sequence continues at coordinate 102,003,342 of NC_057808.1, read as the reverse complement.
GACTGAGCATAACTAATTTAAAAAAATCAAAAAAATATGAAACCTTCGCCGTTCGTCGTTTTATAAGACACACTGACGAGGAAAAATACTAAACTTGGTCTATGGTCATTTTCATGAAAAAACCCTAGCTGGCACGATCGAGGTCAAATGAGCACCATTAATTTAAAAAAAATCAAAAAACATATAAAACCTGCGCACAATGTTGTCTTATGTGACATGTTACCAAGCAAAAATCATAAACTTGGTCTATGGTCATTTTCATGAGAAAACCTTCACACATATGAGCTATCACCTACATGATTTCATAGAGTTCAAGGAGAGGAGGTGGTGTTACCTTCTGTTTTTGAAAAATAAAAAAAATAAAAAAATCACTAAACCTATATTTTAAAGTGAATAAGAAGGATGTGAAGTTAGTTTTCCATTTTCATATTTCAAAACGTGTTTTTAATAGTTTTTATATTAAAGCATATGTTTTCAAAAGAAAATGTAAAAATATGAAGATTAATTCAAAAATTATAAACTTGGCCTATAGTTTTTATATTAATGTTGTCTTTTGCTCTATTATTGGAATATTTGATAAAAGGGAACCCTTGATAAAATGATGGATTGCAGCATATTTGCAGCATATGTGTGATCATTGCAACACCTGAACTTTCAAAACACTGAAACAAATCATAGCAGATAAATTTAAAAACACAAAAATACCCAACATAGATAGCCACATGCATATAAAATTCATCCAACCACCAAAAGGTAACCCACATCTTGTTCACAAACATAGTTCACCCACATAGTTCAGCAAACAACCTAAAGTACTTAAAACACATCATAACATCAGGGAAGGGGAGACATGACTTTGGCTAGGGCAGCATGCTGCCCCATGATCTTGTAGTCCTCGCCGTGGATGGCCACATCTTCTGCATGAGCTAGAAGGTGAACGAAGTGGCCGGACTTTGGCTTTGGCTTGGTGGTGCAGTAGGGGCAGCGCCAAGTTTTGGTCCTGCTCTTGTAGTAGTAATCCACGCCCTTGACCCTGATCTTCTCCTCTTCCTTCTCTTTGAAGGAGGCGAAGTTGCCGCGGTCCACATCCACATCTTCCCCAGAGACATACTACACACACGAATGAATTACATTAGTACATTATAGATTCATGGGAATACACCATGTCAAACGAACTAAATGAACAACCTAAATTTCAAGTAGGCTTACCTCATACTCTTCGTCGTCACCATACGCTCGATCGTACGGGTCGTCGAAAGTATAGTCTATCTTCCTCCTCTTCCCCCAACCATCATCCTCCTGAATATACAATTACATCCATCACTAGTAAATACATAAGCCAATTGAAAATTTAGATACGCACAGATGACACATTGATCATAGGGCTAATATACTATGATCCTATTTGCATTTTCCATTGTCATTCACACACATTGAACAACAGAGCTAATATAACTACATATTGAAATTTAGATATGCACACTTGATCATAGGGCTAATATACTATGATCCTATTTGTATTTTCCATTGTCATGCACACACATTGAACAACAGAGCTAATATAACTACATATTGTGAACAACAGAGCTAATATAACTTGAATCAAATAACTTGAGTAGCATTAAAAACCAAAATCTGTGAGCACTAAAAACAAATCTAATAAGCATCATAGCATTAAAAAGAACCAATCTATTCACAACATCTAGCATTTTTGCAACGAATCTATCCAAATCTAAAAACCCCAGTCATTGCAGCACCTAAAATCATAGTTCACAACATCTAGCTAGCATTTCTGCAACGAATTTATCCACCAAACCCTAGTCCAAAAACCCTACACCCCAACCCATACAAAAAACCCCAGCCCATCCGTCAAACCAACTACTCTAACCATGTGAACTACTGTATGAATCACAATCGAACTAACTCTACAAGCTAAGCAAGTGCAAATACCTGCTCCTCCACGGCAGGCGGCGCAACGGGGGCATCGGGATGGACTGCGCCGCTCGACGCCGTCACCTTCTGCAGTGATGAGCTGGAGCCCGCCACATTCACAGCGGTTGCGAGTTTCCCGCACCGCCGTCGACGCCGCCGACATCCGCGGTCACCGCGCCATGGCCTTGCAGCTCCACCACATCTCAGGCCGCTGCGCCGGCGTCGCCACAAGCGTCGGCCATCTGACAGATGGAGGCGATGAAGGTGAGGAAGAGGATGCGGTGGGGGAGAGCGAAACGGTGCGGTGGAGGCAGTGGAGGAGAGCGAGACGACGCCGGTGGGGGAGAGGAAGATGATGCGGCAGCGAGGGGATTTGGGGGAAAATGGTAGGCGCAATGGAGGTGGTTGCCCTCTTTATATGTTGGGACGTTTCAGGCATGTCCATGGACACGTGCTACCCCACGACCGCGGTCTTGCATGCGCCCACGTATACGCGGCCCCACTCGTCAGCTAACGGCCAAAGCAATTGACCCGACGGCAACGTTCGTTATAACCAGTTATGAGGGTTTCGGGCAAGGGAGTGGGGAAAAGTGAGCAAACGTTAATAGAGTGGGGATGAATGAGTAGAGCTAAGGAACCAGGGGCACAGAAATAAAAATCCCCTTTATTAAATGGGTTGGCATGCCATAATTTAGATAGATGCTGTCTATGTAAACATGTTGGCATGATATAATTCAAATATATGATTTATATAGTAAGCAAGTAAGCAGATGGCAATCACATATATGATGTAAAAACTAAGCAATGCAAGACAACATGCATGACATGAGTAATATAACCCTGCTAAGTTTGAGCATAGACCTCAGGTGGGAAATAGGACTGGTCATCAGTCTCTGAATCCTCCTCTGAGGAGCTATCTGTAACCAGCAAGGCGTCTGCTTCAGCCGGTAGCATTGTCTGCTCTGAATACCTTGTTTTCACTCCAGATACTTCCATCACTGCTTCAAATGGCTGATGCACAGGAAGAGTAGTTGAATATACAAATGTTGTCGACAAATGGAACACGTAATACAAAAATAGGATAGCATGATATAATTCACATATATGATGATTGGCTAAACAACATGGCATTGCATAATTCACATATATAATGCCTTGCAACAAGATGGCATTGCATAATTCACATATATCATTTCTTGCAACAAGATGGCATTGCATAATTCACATATATGGTAATTACACACTAAACAGATGGCATTCACACAAAGCATGTCTAAACTAATCAAATGACATAGCAATGCAAGACACCATGCGCACGATATGAGCAACATAACCCTGCCAATTTAGAGCATACACCTCGGGGGGCGGGGATAGGACTGGTCGTTTATCTCTGAATCCTCCTCTGAGGAGCTATCTGTAACTAGCGAGATATGCGCTTCGTCAGATAGCATAGTCTGCTTTGAAGACCTTGTCTTCACTCCAGAATTTTCCATCACCGTGTCAAATGCCTGATGCACACGAAGAGTAGTTGAATGTACTAACATGTTGACAAATGTTATACATAATGAAAAAAAGGATGGCCCGATATAATTCACATATAAGATGACTGGCTAAGCAGGATGGCATTGCAAAATTCACATATATGATGCCTGGCTAAAGAAGATGGCCTTGCATAATTCACATATACGATGAAGAAACTAAACAAATGGCATTCACACAAAGCATGTCTAAACTAAGCAGATGACATATTTTATGTATAAAGTAAGCAATGCAAGGCACCATATGCATGATATTACCAACATCAGTATGCCAAGTTAGAGCGAAGACCTCAGGCGGTAAATAGGAGTGGTCTTCTCCTTCTGAATCCCCCTCAGAACAGTTATCTTCCTCTTGATTACAATCCGAAATGGGTGGAGGGGGGCTGCCTTTGCGCCTACCATGGAGTGATGCTGCATGAAATTTTATTGCCATGCAAGGCTCGTCTCTTTTGCTCTACATGTTCAGTTCCATTGTGTACAATAACTGACATGCATAGGAATAAAACATAGTGAGATTATGTAAGGAGTGCATGCAGAAATCCAGAGTGATGGTAGCAACCTGTGGATAGACCCAAAACCAATGATAGTAGGCACATAATGGCTTCAGTTAAAAAATACAGATAATGGCTTCTTTACTATTTGTTTCCCACCCAACATGAAACTCACAGTAGACATCCGAGATTAACCAGATAGTAGATAGATACTATTGATTGCGGCCCCGATATGTACCCCACAACCATTTAAAAACTCAAGTTTGACCATTAGTTTGGAGCTGACTCAGAGTCTAATTGGTGAACATGACGATAAAGTAGCATGTAATATTAAGCATGCATAACGTAAGTAGACACGAAAGAGAAGTAATTTTGTAAGTGCTCGTTTGAATTGATGATGGTAATGCAGTTGTCGTGGCTGCCGGCGGCGGGGAAGAAGATATGAGGCGGCGAAAGACAGTCTAGAGGCCAGATCCCTGCCGTGCTGGACCCTTCTGTCGTTGGAGCAGCTGAGCTGGGGTGGACGACGGCACAGCAGGAGCGGGACAAACCACACAAGGTTTTCTTTGACAACTATTTGTAAGAGAAGTAATTTTGCAAGTGCTCGTTTGAATTGGAGGATTCTAACAATGCAGGGATAAAAATACACAGTAATAGGATAGGAATGCACGTGCAAAACAAAGAATTTAAAAAACAGGATTTCTGCCAATCTGGGTGTTTGGTTCACAAGAATTGGAAGATCACAGGATGCAAAGAAGCATGGTGAGATTAAGTCAAACCACAAGAAAATGTACGGTTATAATGCTATTATGCTACTATCTCTTAGTCTTGTGCTTCATGAATAGGAATTTTAAAAACGAGGACAAGTAGATATTAAAATTCCTACGGTTTTTCTTTCAAGGAGACACTAAAGGAACAAATCCTACAGTTTTACTTTGCTCCATTCCTTTGAACCAAATGCATGAAAAGTAGTACCATAGAAAAATTTCCAATTCCTATGTTTTTCCTTCAGTTTTCCTTTCACGCACTAGCGATTCTAGTAGGCAGGCATGAGCAGGGAAAAGCCTACACTCAAAAAATGTTTTTGTGCTACTTCTACTACTTTGGACCCAGGACACTTCCCTACTAGATCAACTCCCAGGCCCATCTACAAATGCATAGCTCAAACACGCAGAGATAAATAATGATGGCATTCAAGAGAGTCCATCACAGATAGCTAAGTTGCTTGGAACCTCACTGCTTGTCATATACTAGGAGAAACTAATCGTATTTCACGTTACTACGTGTGCTCAGTGGATTATATATATATATATATATATATATATATATATATATATATATATATATATATATATAACATGTAGAGTAAAAAAGTGATGCAACAAGTGTACAACCTCTTTGGCGAAGCCATGTCGATCTCAGCATGATTGGGTTGGTCGGTGAGGATGCTCCGGCTGATTTGGCTGTCGGAGGAGGGGAAGAAGATCTTTGGCGTCCGAAGATGGAGCCCGGGGTACTACTCCGCTGTGATGGAGAATTTCGTCGTTAGATCAGCTCCGGTGAGTTGTACGACGACGAGGCTGAAGAAGGACAAGAGAGACAACGTTAGCCTGAGTGGAATTCTAATAGCATCTCCAATAGATGACGTAAAATACATAACCACAAAGTGCTAGATGTAAAATACATCAGCCACTCATCTCTGAACATAACTGCGAAAATTGAATTTAACTGTTGAAACTGAATTTTGCTGTCAAAACTGAATTTTACTGTCGAAACTGAATGCACTAGTAGCAGAAAAGGAGTAGTAGCGCGTGTGAGAGCCAGGGCAGCTGGTCGTGTCACAGCATCTCGGGTAGCAGCTGCAGGGGCTGAAGGGAGAGCAGGATCTGCTGCTCGTGTAGCAGCAGCGCGCGCAAGAGTAGAGCAGCAGCGCAAGCAAGAGCCAGAGCGAGAGCAGCAGCGCAAGCAAGAGAAAAAGCAAGAGGAGCAGCACGAGCAAGAGCAAGAGCAGATTAGGCAGGGGACCAAGAGCAAGAGCAGAGTAGCAGCACGAGCGAGAGCCAAAGCAGCAGCAGCTCCTACTGATGTGGACGTCACCGCCGTGGGTGCGACGCCGTGGATGGAGCCGCGCCATGTCGGCTCGGGACCGAGCGCTGGCAGCACCATGAGATCGAATCAATAAGAAAATGCGGCGATTAGTGTACAACCTCTTTGGTGGCGCCGATTAGGCCTCAGCTTCATCCGAGGAAACGATGATGATGCTGCTCTTCCGGTGGTGCAGGTGAAGACGACGGTGTGGGAATGGAGGTGGCGCGAAAGACGAGGGGAACGTTGGAGCAGCTCCTTGGAGGTGGAGGACGGGGTGGCTGAACCGGTGGGACGACGAGATCGATGACGGACCCTCATCCGGTACGATGGAGGAGGGACGTTGAGGTGTTGCTGTGGACGACGTCATCGGGGAAGAGGCTCCGGCTGGGTGGCGGACGGAGGAGGGTGTGGGGCTTCACGGGTTTTCACGGCCTCGGTGTACGAATGGGTGGGCGGATGGATGGGAGGGGGGACCATGGCTTAGGGACGCAATTGTCCGAAATGTGGAGTAATTTACGAAAGTACCCCCACCGATTTGAGCTAGGCGGTTCTTTCGGTTCAGGGGTATCACGGGCATTTCGCGTGTCGGGATTTTGCAGGAGGTGGGCGTTTTCGCGCGCGTTGTAATTTTGGGATAGCAAGGCGCGGGTTGAGATGGAGGGAGTTTTCGGAGCACAACGAGACAAAGATATATCTTAAATATTTCGGGGTAACAAGGCGCAGGTTGAAATTTCTGGACAAGCCTAACGTGTACTGTACCAAATCAATTTGCACTTCCGTCGATGAAAAAACAAAAAGAAATCAATTTGCACGACAAAAGAGAGTCTAGTGCCGTGTACTATACCAAATCAATTCGCACTACAAATGCCATTCAAAACTTTGAATTCATGTTATGTTCAATTAAAATATTTCGCTACGTGTATAATGCATGCAACCTGCTACTCAAATGAATGTTTTAGTGCATTCCAAATGTATATACTACCGCTTCAATACGAACTAAATTTGAATTCGTTTGTCTATTTTAATAAGATCTACAATCACCATTATTGTCAAGTTAAACCATCATTTGTGTATTATCTTCACAGCACACCACATGATTACTGTCAAGTTAGATATGAACTATGTGTACTATATGAACTCGAACTCGATGTTTTGAATCCACTTTATGTTTATTTGAAATCACAGTACATTTCAAGCTCTAGCTAGATCTTCATAATCAAAACCATGTCCCATATGTATAATGTGTTTATCACGTAATGTATGGTGCCCCGCCCCCTATGCCTACAAATATTTAGATGTGTCGGGGTAAACCACGACCACCTATGGGACCAGGAGGTCCCTTGCTGGTTCGGCAGGGGGGAGACGCGTTGCACAAAGAGTAGAGGGGCGTGGGGCAGCATGACAGAGATCACACATGCAATTTACCCAGGTTTGGGCCACCGTGAGGCGTAAAACCCTACTCCTGCTTTGGTGGATTGATGGTGGAAAAGGTGGTGGCGAGCGTAGTACACTTTCCCGGCAGGGGTTGCCTTGGGGCAGCAGCGACTACGCGTATATGGGGGTGTGAGTTATCCAACCTTCTCCCTTTCTACGGTTTCCACGGGCCTCCTTTATAGATCAAGGGGTCACCACAATGGCAATGTAGTCATTATGCGTTGATATGATAGCAAACAGTGCTATCATACCTAAGTCTGCGGGCTGACAGGGCGCATTAAATGCACCGCTTAGTATCACATCACTGGTTGCCCGGCAAGGCTTGCCGGGCTATCTTGCCGGCTCCACGCCTGTTCTCTTGACACATTGCAGCATAAGTGTCATCTGTAAAGAGAGGCAGCCATGTGGCGAATGACTGCCACTCTGTAACTTCGCGGCTTGACACCGCACTGATTGACGACGTGGGTCGTGGCTGAGTGGATGGTGAGGTGTTTTTGCCTCTGCGAGCCCCGGTAGGCCCTGCCGGGGTGCTCCTATTATCTGCTTCTGGGGGTGGCCTCGCCCCTTGTCGGGATCGCCTGCCCGGCAAGGGAGGCATTTCTCTTGGCGATATTCTGCTTCTCTGGCTCGATCTTGGTCTCTCTGATCTGCATGCTGATCCTTTGAATCTCTTGATTCCTTGTATTCTGACTTGGGTTGGTGCTTCAATCTTGTTCTCGTGCCTGTGCACAGTCTAGGAAACAGACCCGGGGTTTGTTGCATCGACAGAAGCCCCCGGGCCTGCCCCGAAGGCACTGCCGAGCGTTGTCGGGGTAGGGCCTAATAGGTGCACATGCAAGGGTTGCTGAAGAGGCTGGTCTCTTGAGGTCTCTTTTCCTTCTTCATTAGCCTTGGTTCCGAGCTAATTTTCGGTTTCCCCGCGTGCTGCGTAAAGCCAATAGTGGTGAGGCCGCTCCAGTAATGGCCCGTGAATGACTTTAACGCACAGGGTAGAAACTACCAATTTACTCTTCCCACTGCGCCCTTATCTTTAGCCAAGTATGTTGCATGCATCACGCGGGGTAGGTAATGGAGGCGCGTGGCGCAGGAGAGCATCAAGGCGAGGGACCGGTTGTCTTGAATTGGTGGAGGAGGACAATGGCCGCCCGTTGATGGAGCAGCTGCCCTCCCTCGCCCCGCCTATAAAAGGAGGGGTTGGAGAAGGGTGGAGTCATTCATCCTCGCACCCATTCTCCTCACTTTCCTACTTCTGTTGGTCATGTTGAAGAGAAGAGCCTGGGGCCAGCCCCCGGGCTCCTGGTCGGGGCCGATGTGGCCACACGCTGGTCCTGACGCTTGGGGAGTGAGCCTGGTCCTTGCTGCGGCAAACTTCTTGTCTCCTTTGAAGCTCGGCCGGGAGGTGGGGCTGGAGATCATTGGTAATCCCTGTGCTGCCCCTCCTGGAGGTCTTGGGGCTGATGTCGACGAGAGGCGCGCCTTCCTACCCATCCAAGGAGGGGAGAGGCGCGCCTCGAGCCCCCTGGCCATTCTGGCTGCTTGCTGTTTCTCCGCTGGAGGCGCCGGGCTGGAGTCTTGGCGCTTCTCGGGAGCAGCGGTGGTGAGGAGAAAGCGAGGGAAGATGGAGAAGGCGGGTGGCAGGGGGTCAAGTCAGAGTATGATGGCGTGGATGCCTTCGCCTCCGACCGGCGACCTGCCACCTCGTCTTTCCGCTCTTCCCCTCCCTCCCCGGCACCGTCATCACCAGCCTCTTCGGGTGATAGCCGGGGAGGGATGTTCTCTTGGCGCCTTCTCCCCGCCTCCAATAGTCTTCTGACTGAGCTTTGGTGGATGACTCCACCAGCGCTCAAGCCGAGGCTTCTTGCTGGCTCTGGAGGTGGCGACCAGAAGGCGCCGTCCCATCCCCCGCACTCCTCCTTCGCAGCCTCGCCACTCCTGGTCTTGTTAGGCCGTGCCCAACGGGCCCTGACGGGACCGGGTGGGCTCCTGCTTGGGTGCTCCTTTTCTCGTATTTTCCTCCGTCCGCCGCAGTGCCTGATGGAGGGAAAACGAAAAGAGGGGATCACGGGAACTTATCTTTTTTCGATCTTAAATTTGTAGGCAATTGCCAAATTTCAATTCAAACAATGTAATCTCTCGTGTCCGTCATTGTGTTATGTAATGCTTGTACTTGTATTAGCATATGAATGAAAAAGATGAACCTTGTCGGGAACTTGTGCACGTGTATGTCCATGCAGAGGTGGGATGCCTCTTTAATGTAAATAAATAAGTTTTCTCCGGCAGGCTATCCTGTCGGTACGCTTTTTGTCTGCTAGAGAACTGCGTCTGCTGGGGAACAGACAGAGGGACCAGCCCCCCGCCAACCCCTTTTTCCCAAAGACTACTGCGACCATTCTGACCGAAGCAACGTTCGAGTCATGGATGGGAGCACCTAAGTTTCAAAATAGTGGCAAGGCTTTTTCATGCTTAAGTTATAGCCTTATAGAACACTAATGAACAGGAGGTAAAACTTATCTGTTTGGCTTGCCGGGGATCGCTGTGCCGGGCAATCTTCTCAACTCCTTGTTGAAGCCAAGCTCAAGGCAGGAACCTGCAACTTCATGTAGATGAGAATGAATGCAGGATGCGATCCTATCTATATGCATATGCAAATGCTCATGAAATGCTTATGTAGTGATCTTGGTGTGCTCATGCATGCATGCAATCTGAGTTGGGGTCCCCCCTATAGCGCTTCTTTATTTTCTCTTGCACGGGGTCATCGCCCCGACTTTGTACAAGGGGTTGCATGCAGCTGAGGCAAGGCCTGTACAAAAGGGTGGCTGCCGGGCAGGGCCCGACAGCCGCGCCTTATGGGTAGAACTTGCGAAGATGCTCAATATTCCATGAGTTTTGCAATTGAGTGCCATCTCCGGTCTCCAGACAGACTGCGCCAGGTCTGATGACTCATACTACTCGGTAAGGGCCTTCCCACTTCGGTGACAACTTGTGTGTACCCTTGGCGGACTGAACGCACCTAAGGACAAGGTCACCTTCCTCAAAATACCGGGCATGAACCCTGCGGCTATGGTAGCGATGCAGGGCTTGCTAGTAGCGTTCAACACGCGTAGCAGCCCGGAGACGATTCTCCTCGAGTAGCACAACATCGTCACGCCGGTGCTAATCTTGCGCTACTTCATCGTAGGCAAGCACTCGAAGCAACCTGTAAATGAGTTCCGTGGGGGTAACTGCTTCTGCCCCGTAGGCCAGGGAGAAGGGAGTCTGCCCGGTAGCTCGGTTTGGTGTCGTTCTGAGGGACCGGAGAACCACCGGCAGCTCCTCGATCCACCGCCTGCCATGCTTCTGCAGCGTATCAAAAGTTCTTGTCTTGAGTCCATGTAGCACTTCAGCGTTCGCCCTCTCAGCTTGTCCATTGCTCTGGGGGTGTGCCACAGAGGCAAATGAGATCTTGCATCCGAGGGAATGAACATATTGCATGAAGGCGTGGCTCGTGAACTGGGTGCCGTTGTCAGTGATGATCCTTGCCGGAACTCCAAAACGATACACCAATTCTTTCAAGAACTTGATAGCCGACTGAGCAGTCACCTTTCTCACGGCAGTCACTTCGTGCCACTTTGTAAACTTGTCGATGGCAACAAGCAAGAATTCAAAGCCCCCGATTGCTCAGGGGAAGGGGCCAAGGATATCGAGCCCCCTGACCGAAAATGGCCATGATAGAGGGATTGTTTGAAGAGCTTGGGCAGGCAGGTGTGTTTTCTTGTAATGGAACTCGCAGGCTTCACATGTCGTCACTAGCTCGACCACATGTTGGAGGGCTGTGTGCCAATAGAATCCTTGCCGGAATGCCTTCCCAACTAATGCCCTTGATCCAATGTGGGAGCCGCACATTCCTCTGTGAATCTTAGCTAGCAGTTCCTTTCCTTCTTTCTGGCAGACACACTTAAATTTCACACCGTTGGGCCGCCTTCTGTACAGAGTGGCATCGACAAACTGATACATACTAGCCCTCCGGGCTACTTTTTCAGCTTCATCTTGGTCGCCGGGAAGCTCTCTGGTTTGGAGAAAGTGGACAATGTGCCTTGCCCAAGTTGGAGCCAGGGGCTCGGCAATGAGGACGAATGGCACCTCCTCTACGGCGGGAGCACCAGCCTCATTCGCGGGGTTCGTGGACCCAGCTAGAGGGGGTGGTCCGGCAGGCTGTGAGGAGTTGTTTCCGGCAAGGAATCTGCCGGGAGCAGACGGCTTGACCGGGAGAGGCTTCCCAATGTCCAACTTTCTCCTCTTCTGGGCCATTGTTGCTGGGGATACGGAGGGCTGAGTGAGATGGAGAACAAAAGTTCCTGGTTCCACAGGAAGCTTCTGCGCAACACACTTTGACAGATGATCAGCAATGCTGTTTTCCGCACGGGGTACGCGCTCTGTTTGTAATCCGTCAAAGTGCTCCTCCAATCTCCTCACTTCCTCGACGTATGCCTCCATCAATGGACTTTGGTAAACCTTGTTGACTTGTCTCACCGCAAGCCGTGAATCTCCTCGAATGATCAGCTTCTTGATTCCCAATTCAACTGCAATTCTGAGCCCGGCAAGGAGTCCTTCATACTCAGCTGTATTGTTGGTTGCCTCTTCCCGTGCAAAATGCATTTGGACGACGTACTTCAAGTGCTCCCCGGAGGGGGCGACGAGAAGCACGCCAGCTCCTGCACCTAGCAGAGGAAAGGTACCATCAAAATACATAATCCATTCTTGGGGTGATTCCTTGCCGGGGATAGCTGTCTCTGTTACTTCCTCATCAGGGGTTGGCGTCCATTCTGCAATAAACTCTGCCAACACCCTGCTCTGGAGAGTTGATGTGCTCTCAAATTTCAAACCAAAGCTGGATAACTCCAAAGCCTACTCCACTATTCTATCGGTAGCCTCTGGGTTTCGGAGTATCTTTTGCAACGGGAAACGGGTAACAACCGTGATCTCATGGGCTTGGAAGTAGTGGCGAAGTTTCCTTGCAGCCATAACGAGGCCAAAGATCAACTTTTGCACACCAGAGTACCTCGATCTAGCCCCCTGTAACAGGGAGCTGACGAAGTACACTAGGCGCTGCACCACTTTCTTCCTTGCCGCATCCTTGGGGTTGCTATCATTGCCGTGCTCACTGCTATCCTGATCCTTCTCTGACCTTGCCGGTCTCTGCTCACTTTCTGCCTCGTCCACTTCTCTCTGCGCTACCAAGGCCGCACTGACCACTTGGTTGGTTGCCGCCAAGTATAGCAGCAACAACTCCTGGGGTTTGGGAGCAACCAAGGTAGGCACAGAGGACAAGTAGGCCTTCCACTCTTGCAAAGTTGTATCTGCTTCTGGGGTCCACTTCATAGGGCCGACCTTCTTCAAGATCTTGAAGAACGGTAAGGCGTGCTCGGCAGACTTGGAGATGAATCTGCTAAACGCGACAAAACATCCTGTTAGGCGCCTCACATCCTTGACTGTCCTTGGCGCTTAGATCTGCTCAATGGCTTTGATCTTGTCGGGGTTGGCTTCGATGACGCGATGGGATACGAAGAACCCAAGCAGCTTGCCGGAGGGAACAACAAACACACACTACTTATTCTTGTAGAAAGGATTAAGATAGATATTGCGCAAACTAGTGAAGGTCTTGATCGAAACACCAGTAGGATTGAAACAACGAATAAATTGATATGATAACGAGGGAAGAGAAATCTTGAACGAACCACCGCGAGAATTGAAAACAATTGAAGAAAAGAGGACGAAACACCGTAAAAATTAAAGAACGCGCGAAAATACTCGAGGGTAAATTAGATACATGAGAACGAATAGATCACGAGCTGACTAGAGGATATTTGAGTGATGCACCGGTATGATTTGGAGAACGAGAGCTGAAAGCTTGAATGAATAATTCTGAGATGATGGGCTCCGAAGAATCAAACTGAAAAGACTTCTGAAATGCTCCGGGTGGGTGAAAAGAATTCTCACAATCGAAACAATTATGAGAGGATGACATAAGCTAGAACTATGAATCTTCAAGAGAATGGAGCAAGATTTAAGAGAAACTCTTCTTCAGTCTTCAAATGTTGAGAATGATGATGCGAAACACCACCAAGAATTGTTGAGGCACTCCGGAACAATGGATAATAAAAATGATGAACCAACGATGAAAGAATTTAAAAGATCCTGGAGAAAGACATTTGACTGATGATAATTCATTCTTACGTCAAACTTTGAGAAGAATTTGGGAATAGCTCCGGGAAAATTAGAAGAGTCAGGTAAGATCCTGGGAAAAGACCTGTGGGTTAGGGCCCACTCAAAAGATACACCGTTGAAAGATTACTTGAAAAAGAGATAGCACCGGTTGAATAAAATGGCTTGAATGAGGTAACAACCTCGAAATAGTTAGAATTGATGCGGAGTGAAAACACGAATCTTCAGAGATATCTTCAGCACTCCGGAACAATTGAATAGCAAGCGGGGAATGATTAAGAGATATACCGGCATGAGAAAGCATTTGAAACAGGGAAAGGAATGTGACCAACATTGAAGGCTTGAATTTAGTCCACCGGAGAAGAAAAAGAATGAAGAATGATAAATTTGAAGAACATCTTCATGAGAACCACCGGGTAAGAACATTGATTGAAAGAATGAAGGGACTTCACATGAATAAAATAGATACTTGGTTAAGAAATCTGAATCCTTGAAGAAAGTGGGTGGGAGGGCGGGAAAAACAAAGGCAACTTGGGTCGGATGAAACGAACACCGTTGAGAAAAAGCTTAGAATTGATCTTGCGAATGTTGGAATGACTGGATGCACTTGAAGAGAAACATGCCGGTTGAAAAAAAAATTAACATGACAACCTCGATGATCAAGAAGGATTAGTATTCACATAGCAATATGAGAACACCATTTAGGAAAAGTATGGATTCAAATTTTGACTTCGAAGCAACTCGAATACCACAAAACAAAACAACAACAAAGGATTGGCTCAGGAAATAAGCCGGAACAAACATATGATAGAGATTTCGTCCGAAGTTTTCGTGGTGGGGCCCACACGGGCTCAATCGTACAGCACCATCATGTACAAGGCAGTGCACATGACATACGAAGCGTCCCCGAGTCGGCATAGCCAAGGACTCTTTAAGACACTACGAGACCACTGTAAAACCAACCGTGTACATGCGGACCACTAGACGTCGAACCCCAATCTCATATCATGCGTCCGTCGGAAAGATATCCTAAGAGCTACTTGAATTCCCACTTATAAACTCCCAAAACTTTCTGGTTATGCAATCTGGTGTTGGGGATACAGGGGACACAAAATATATCACCCAAACTAACAATCTCTAGATCCAGCTGTATCCATCCGTCAACACATAACCAAGAAACCTTCGGAAATCATTTACCTCAACACATTCTGACCTTTTTCCTTGCCACGCTTCTCATAATCCGCTTTCTGCTTCTTGACAAGCTGCTCAACTTGAGAACACTCTTGAAGGTCATGGCCCTTGGTCCGATGAATCTTGTAGTACGACCCATCACCTTTCCTAGATTTCTCGGCAGCCGCGGCCTCCCGGCAGTCAGTGCACACGGCAGCTTCCTTGCCAGGGGCTTCAGCTTTGGCCTTCCTGCTGGTACTAGGCGTACCAGATCCTTCAATAGTCATCACTGCCTTATCTCTCCGCTTCTTACTGCGCTTCTTGCTCTTCTTCTGACTAGTTGATTCATCCTCAGCCTATGAATCAACATTGGTGCAATCTTCCTCTCCGGGCAATCTCCTTCCCTCCTCCACCCGAGCACACTTATCCACTAATGTGTAAAGCTCATTCACAGTCTTGGGCAACCGCACGTTCATCTTGGAACGAATACGACGGTTGCACACATTGGACTGGAAGGCAGCTATTACAGCTGCCGGATGGATATTTGGGATATTTCTATGAACTTTGCTAAATCTCTGTAAATACTTACAGAGGGTTTCTCCTTCCTTCTGCTGGAGAAGCTGCAAATCGCTGGGTCTGCCGGGTTCTTGATGACCGCCAATGAAGGCGCCAATGAACTCGGGCACAGGTCAGCCCATGACGAAATGGAGTACTCCGGTAGGTGCATCAGCCAAGACCTCACATTGGACTTGACGGCCAAAGGGAAGTAGTTGGCGAACACCTTCTCATCTCTTCCCCCGGCAGCCTGAACAGTGATGGTGTAGATGCTCAGGAACTCTGCTGGGTTCAGCCTCCCGTCGTACTTCTCAGGTATCTCTGGCTTGAACGTGCGTACGGACGACCAACGAACTTGCCGCAACTCTCGTGTAAAGGCAGGGCAGCCAACCTCGAAAGGTAGGCACCCGCCAACACCGAGCGCAGGCTCGTTGACGTTTAGGCCGTCGCACCCGTCGGTCCGGCGGAGGTCGTCGTGGCGCTGCTCGATGACGACGCGCGCGTCTCCTCTCCGCCCATCCTCCGGGGCTCGACATTGGCCTGTACGTACTCAAGGGTCAGAAGATGCCATCAAGACATCGTCGTGATCTTGATTCGGTAGCGCTCGCGCTGGCTGCCTGTAACGCCCACGATGCGGCTATATCTCCCACGTGTCGAGGCACGACTTAGAGGCATAACCGCATTGTGGTTTTGTCACAAGAAGGGTCATCTTCACACGATCCCATGTAATGAACAAGAATGGGATAAAGAGTTGGCTTACAATCGCCACTTCACACAATACATAAATAAAACATACATCATTCAGAGATACACACATAGGTCCGACTACGGAACCAAAAGAAAAGAAGACAACCCAACTGCCAGATCCCCGATCGTCCCAACTGGGCACCACTACTGATCAATATGAAAAGAAACAACACAACGAACAAGATCTTCATCGAGCTCCCACTTGAGCTTAGTTGCGTCATCTGCACTGTTATCGTCGGCACCTGCAACTGTTTTGGAAGTATCTGTGAGTCACGAGGACTCAGCAATCTCACACCCGCGAGATCAAGACTATTTAAGCTTATAGGAAAGGATGGTGTAATAAGGTGGACCTGCAGCAGGCACTAAGCATATATGGTGGCTAACATACGCAAATAAGAGCGAGAAGAGAAGCAACGGAACAGTCGTGAACTAGCAATGATCAAGAAGTGATCCTGAACCTCTACTTACGTCAAACATAACCCAGAAACCGTGTTCACTTCCCGGACTCCGCCGAGAAGAGACCATCACGGCTACACACGCGGTTGATGCGTTTTAATTAAGGTCAAGTGTCAAGTTCTCTACAATCGGATATTAACAAATTCCCATCTGCCACATAACCACGGGCACGGCTTCCGAAAGATAATACCCTGTAGGGGTGTCCCAACTTAGCCCATCATAAGCTCTCACAGTCAACGAAGGATATTCCTTCTCCCGGGAAGACCCGATCAGTCTCGGAATCCCGGTTTACAAGACATTTCAACAATGGTAAAACAAGACCAGCAAGACCACCCGAATGTGCCGACAAATCCCGATAGGAGCTGCACATATCTCGTTCTCAGGGCACACCGGATGAGCAGTCCGTACAACTAAAACCAGACCTCAAGTTTCCCCGAGGTGGCGCTGCAAAGGGCTCTAGTTTGGGCCAGCACTCAGAGGAACACTGGCCCGGGGGTTTAAAATAAAGATGACCCTTGAGTCTGCAGAACCCAAGGGAAAAAGGCTTAGGTAGACGAATGGTAAAACCAAGGTTGGGCCTTGCTGGAGGAGTTTTATTCAAAGCGAACTGTCAAGGGGGTCCCATAAATCACCCAACCGCGTAAGGAACGCAAAATCAAGGAACATAACACCGGTATGACGGAAACTAGGGGCGGCAAGAGTGGAACAAAACACCAGGCATAAGGCCGAGCCTTCCACCCTTTACCAAGTATATATATGCATTAATAATATAAGAGATATTTTGATATCCCAACATAAACATAATCCAACATGGAGCAATCTTCATCTTCACCTGCAACTAGCAACGCTATAAGAGGGGCTGAGCAAAAGCGGTAACATAGCCAAACAACGGTTTGCTAGGAAGGGTGACAAAGGTTAGAGGTTCATGGCGATATGGGAGGCATGAAATAGCAAGAGGTAGGTAGCGCGGCATAGCAATAGAGCGAACAACGAGCAAGCAAAGATAGAAGTGATTTCGAGGGTATGGTCATCTTGCCTGAGATCCCGCAAGGAAGAAGAACGAGTCCATGAAGAAGACAAACGGATGTAGTCGAACAAATCCTCACAACTCCGGAACGAAACCGAAGCTAACGGGAGAAGCAAACCGGAAAGAAACAAACACCATAGTAAACAACCACCACATACACATGGCATGATGCACAAACAAGTATGATGCATGTCCGGTTTAAATGAGGCATGGCATGGGAAAATGCAACAAACAAAACTACAAATTAAATGGAGCTCAATATGCAACGAGTTGCATATTGACGAAACACCACATCAAATATTTATTTCTCTCTCGGTTATGTACCCAACAATATTAAATGTTATTAAACATGGCAAGGGGGTGAAGCATATGGAAACTACCTATTTAGGCAATTTTTAATGAGGCCGGAAATAACAAACGACAATACCGGAAAATCCCCATATGTCATTTAGCAATTTTAATGCAAACATCAATTTTAGACATTTAAATGTTGTTATCATGATGCGAATGACATATGCAAGTTATATGCAATTTTATGAAAGTGTTGGTATAAAATGATACGAGGCATTTGTTACCGTGGTGGAAGAAAGGGGTGCCACGGCAACGAATCCGAAAATGATGCCACGGCAACATAACGGTGATCCGACAACTCGTCGAGATGTCGGTGCAAAAGAAACTGTGGATGAACGGAACATGCAAACGATGGTGGGGTGATCCCGGTTACCGGGTTCCCACATGACGGTGGCAAGGAAACGAGGAACGTGCAAGGACCAATTCGGACATGGTGCAAACACGGGCATCTCATACAACACATCACAAGCGCTCGTCCACGGTTCATCATCTCGGTGTTATACCTTCGAAGCGTGCATTTTCGGAGTGGATCGGGTTCGACGGTAGTGGAAGTAGTTGTTTACGGGTCGCCGAGGGAAGTAGTGGTACACGGCGACGGTAGTGGTACACGTTTTCGTAAATGTTCGGGGTCGTCGGTAGAGGTACTTGACGTCCAGGGGGTCGACGCTAGAGTTACCCACGTTGTCGGGGAACTTGTTGTTCCGGGCTTGGCATCCGTAGATGTACACGGCAATCGTAGTGGTACTTGGCGGTTCCGTGTAGTCGAACTGGACGATCCAAGGGGGGGTACTTGGCGCATCACCGGATAGTTGTATACTTGTCGGAGAGAATCTTGGCGCAACCAAAACGAAGCAACACAAAACATCACAAGGGCCTCGGGATGCCAGCAGCAAGGAGGCGACGGTGGTGGACAGTGGCAGGAGATGTTCCGCAGCTTGAGCGGAGGCAGGCCGGCAGGGCGCTGGCTGGGCCTTGCAGCAGAAGCAAGGGCGTCGACGAGGGAAACGGGACGCGCATAGCAGATGCCAGCGGCGGCGCACGTCCAAGTCCCACGCGAGGACGAGCAGGACGTCGAGGAGGACAGCAGAGGCGACGGGCGAGGCCGAGATGAGGTCGACGATGGCCGGGACAGAGGGAGCAGAGGGGAGGCGGAGCAGCGGTTGGTGGCGACGAGGAGAAGCAGGAAGAGAGGCGGCGCGAGAGGAAGCTCGCGAGGGGGAGCTCCTGGAGGCTGGCGGCGCCATGAGAGGGGGCCTGCAGAGGGGAGGAGGCACGGCGGAGCAGAGGGCTCGGGGCGCCGGCGGTGGAGCTTGACGGGCGGATCCAGTCTGCCGGCGCCCGAAGCGAACAGAGCTCGGGGCGGAGGAGCTTGGGCGCGGGACGACGGCCTGGTGGCGTTGGCGCTCCTGCGGGCAATCATGGCGGCGGCGGAGAGGCGCGACGGACGGCGGCCGTTGCCAGAGGCGGGGAGGCCGGCTCGAGGAGGATGGAGGCGAGGGGATCGAGCGCAGGGAGTCCCTGACTCGGTGCGTGCGTGTGTGACGGCGGGCAGAGGGAACGAGAGGGGGAGGGGAGATGTTCGCTAGGGTTAAGGGGCGCGGGCTGGGCCTTAGAGCTGCGGCTACAGGAGGCCCAAGTGGCCGGCTGGAGTTCTCTCTCTTCTCTCTCCCTTATTTCTTTTTAGCAGAAAAGTAATAGAGAGAAGAAAAAGAAAGATAGGGTTAGGGAAATAATTTGCACATGCGGGTAATTTTCCCGGACTCACAAAAATATGCTCGTTCCGAGAAAAATGGAGTGGGTAAGATTGCACGGTTTAACTTCAAATGCATTTGAATTTAATTCAAATGTTTTGAACAAGGAGTAGGATTACAAAGTGTCCAAAATATTGAACATTTAGGAAGGGCCTCGATAAGAGGGAAAAGAATTGTTGGCAAAGCTTGGAGGTGAAACTTGGAGTGGAAATAGGCATGGGAATTAATTTGCAAGTGTGTTCCGGTTAATTCCAAACTAATGGAATATTTATAATAGCTCCATAAATATTAGGAGGATATGTTATAAAGAGAAATCACCATGTGAATTCCCTCGATTTAAATGGATCAAAGATCCATGCAATTTATTTAGTTGAGTTTTTATGCAAAGATTTAATGACATGATGGCATGATGACATGATGCAATGCAAAAATAAAGAGCAAGCACCGAAAGAAACACGCGGTGATCACGAAAATAAGGAAGTCTTCTGAAGCGTCGGTCTCGGGGCGTTACACTGCCGTGGTGGGGACTACACCATGGGGATGGCCCCTTCCGTATGGTCAGCAACATGAGTTGTTGTTGTTGATTGGGGAGGTGGTGGCGGGCCAGCTCGCCGCGAGCCCCCAGCTTTGGCGAAACCGAGTAGACTCTGGATGGTGGCACGCCATTCATCCATCTGCTTGGCCGCTGGCGGAAACCTCAGCAGCAGCTGAGCTCGTGCCATGGCCTCCGAAGTAGTGCTTGGCATGGACGTTGATGAAGTCGATCGTACCGTTGCGTAGCTCCTTACGGTGCCTGCGGCGGTAGTACTGTGCCCCCATTGTCGCTGCAGAGCCACCACCTGGGCGTGGTGTGGGGAAGGCGCTTGAGGGCCAGCGGCTCCGTCGGGCGCGGCGACTTGGCCGGCCCGTCCCGGAGGAGGTGCACGCGCGACGACCGCACTCGGGGGTGGCCGGAGGGCGGCGGTTTGCCTTGGTACGAGCGCCATTGTTGTGGCTGTGCCCATCGGCGGGGGAGAGGGGCGCCGATGGAGTAACCCCCTCGCCCGTACCTTGGGGAGCGTGGCCGTCATGGTCTTGCTGATGCTGCTCTCCTCCGGTGCCTCCTACTCCTGCGTCGGCAGCGAGAGAAGTGGTGATGGCGCCGCCTGCTCCGACCATTTCCCCAGCAGCGTCCGCGCCCTCGTGCGCCTCCGCACCACCCGCAACGTTGGAGGCCGCGGGTGGCGGAGCCTTCGAGGTGGATGGCTGAGCTGCAGGACCGGACTTCTTCTTGGGCGCCATGGTCGACAGCGTCGTCAAAGATGGCAATGGTGATGAAGATGACGTGTTGCGCATGCTTTTGGGTTTGCACAAGCGAGCCCCCTACCTGGCGCGCCAAAGATGTCGGGGTAAACCACGGCCACCTATGGGACCAGGAGGTCCCTTGCTGGTTCGGCAGGGGGGCGATGCGTTGCACAAAGAGCAGAGGGGCGTGGGGCATCACGGCAGAGATCACACAGGCAATTTACCCAGGTTCGGGACGCCGTGAGGCATAAAACCCTACTCCTGCATTGGTGGATTGATGGTGGCGAGCATAGTACACTTGCCCGACAGGGGTTGCCTTGGGGCGGCAGCGACTACGCGCATATGGGGGTGTGAGTTATCCAATCTTCTAACCCTTTCTACGGTTGCCATGGGCCTCCTTTTATAGATCAAGGGGTCACCACAATGGCAAAGTAGTCATTATGCATTGATATGATAGCAAACAGTGCTATCATACCTAACTCCACGGGCTGACGGGGCCCATTAAATGCAACACTTAGTGTCACATCACTGGTTGCTAGCTCCATGCATGTTCTCTTGACACGTCGCGGGACGGGTGTCATCTATGGGTTTCTTCTTTAAGGAGAGGCAGCCATGTGGCGAATGACTGCCACTCAGTAACTTTGTGACTTGACACGGAACTAATTGATGACGTGGGTCGTGGCTGAGTGGATGGTGAGGTGTTTTTGCCTCTGCGAGCCCTGGCAGGCCCTGCCAGGGTGCTCTTGTTATCTGCTTCTGGGGGTGGCCTCGCCCCTTGCCAGGCTTGCCTGCCCAGTAAGGGAGGCCTTTCTCTTGGTGATATCCTGCTTCTCTGGCTCGATCTTGGTCTCTCTGATCTGCATGCTGATCCTTTGAATCTCTTGATTCCTTGTATTCTAACTTGGGTTGGTGCTTCAATCTTGTTCTCGTCCGTGTGAACAATCTGGGCAACAAACCCAGGGTTTGTTGCACCGACAAGATGTGAGTTGCAAACTCCACACATTACCACAAATTCAAATAAAATATGAGATTGTTCGATATATAGTATGGTTTAGATTGTTCGATATTTAGTTGTGAGCTGCAAACACCACACATTATCACAAATTCAATTAAAATGTGAGATTGGTCGATGTATAGTATGGTTTAGATTGTTCGATATTTAGCTGTGAGTTGCAAACATCACGCATTAGAACATTATGGTATAACATGTCCAAAACCACACCACGCGTATCATCGCTATATTCATGCATGCATATGATTATAACACTATGATCTCCTATTCAAATATATGAATCCACTTTCATATCGAATTATGATCTTTGTTAGTCTCTTACACCCATATAATCCTCTAACCTTTGCAGCTAGCACTAACTTTCTCTCGTGCATGCACACGCCCTCCTTGCCCCCCCTCAGTATTCTATCCATCGCGCACATTCATTTTTTTCTTTAGGTCATTCTCCCACGGTCTCCACAACTCCTTTCCGACACACACCGATCGATAAACCTATCCAGCGATGTCTGCCTACAACATACACACGCACCTTCCATCTCCTCCTTGCTGTGTCCATGCCTCATGTCTCTCATACGGTCCCACACACGTGTAAACTCTCACCCCTCTTTTCATCGATCTCGCAATCGCACACTCCTCCTCCTATCTAGCTAGTAGGCCTCTCGCACCACCTCCTAGCTCCATTCTCTCTGTCTATTTGTCTCGCTGGGCCTTATTTTCCTCTAACAAATGGATGTACACCGACCGATCTCCCGCTATACATATAGCTAGCTAGGTCGTTATAACTTGTTTTCCCCATGCATCGATCGATCTACCTCATTAGTTATGTCTCTCCCTTCCTCCGACAAACAACAATTGATCTACCGATCTAGTTAGGTCTGCTTACCAAACACATGGTACCCCTTCATCATCCATGCAT
Organism: Triticum aestivum; assembly: GCF_018294505.1. Classification (NCBI taxonomy): domain Eukaryota; kingdom Viridiplantae; phylum Streptophyta; class Magnoliopsida; order Poales; family Poaceae; genus Triticum; species Triticum aestivum. Next base: position 101,980,389 of record NC_057808.1, on the reverse strand, counting down.
GCGTCCCGACACATCTATCACGCACACGCACACACAGAAACACATCCCCACTCTTATTGATAATATTGTAGTTCTACCCTTAGTTTTTCTAGTAGGCCTCTCCCACCATCTTTGAGAAGCAACTCCATCACCCATCCAACACTCTACCCCTCCCTCTCTCTCTCTCTCTCTCTCTCTCTCTCTCTCTCTATCCCTCTCTCTCTCTCTCTCCTCTCTCTCTCTCTCCGTGTCCCAACCTATTTCCCGTCCTTCACTTACGTATGGATGTCGACCGATCTCCCTCAAGACATAGCTGGGTCTCTCCTTCTCAACACATATACGAGTCGATCTACCTCTCTAGTTAGGTCTCTGCCTCCCCCTCCCCCCCACACACACCGATACATCGAGCGCTCTAGTCATGTCTCCCTGCCACACACAAACTTTCCCTATGCCCTCTGACGTTCCGGTAGGTCAGTCGCCCTATATCTTTGACTTGCACACACACAATTCCATGGCTCTCTTCATCGATCTCGCACCCACCCACTTGATCCTCTCTTCGAATCTATCGATATCTATGACCCCTACCTCTCTTCTCGTGGATTGCACCCTCTATATATGATATAGATAGGCCTCTATTTCACACACATTGCATGTGTCAAATTTTTGTTTGACATATCATCAACACATATTCCCACAAATACATTCACGAATCACACCCCCCAACAAAGAACACTCACGAACGCAGACGCCATCTGTCTAGGTTTGTATCTCTCTCACACACACCCACATAGGTAGGGGACGTGCACGAAGAGAAGAGGTGCACACACGGCGCACGTACTCCCGTCTCTTTCCCAACCACACCCGCACGGGTACACGGTAGAGCTCGTTTCTGTACGAAAAGGCAGCCCGCGTGGAAATTTGACACGTGTACTGGTTGTCCACTTGATGGAGGACCGTGTACCACGGGTGAACAAACAAATTGCGACTTGACGCGTTATGTTAAAAAAGAGGAAAACCATGTGGGGCCTACCTTAGAGGTAAGGCTCTATACACTGGAGATGCTCTTTACGTATTACTTTTGATGTATCCCGTCAACTCGCAAAAAGAGGAGAAGCTTGCTTAGTACGCCGTCTCCCCCGCCCACGGGCGCGGGGGCTCGCAGGACGAGGTGAAGCTTGCTTACTACGCCTTACGCCCGCTCCCTCGCCCACACGCGCGGTGGCTCGCCGGACGAGGAGAAAATTTTACTACTCCCTCCGTTTACTCCTTGTCCCTACCTTGGTTAGAGAGATTATCATATTGTTTGAAATATATGTATTTTAGTAGATTTCAATACCAACTAGTAGTACATACTCCAAACACTGATGTATATAGACGTATCTTAGAGTGTATATCCACTCATTTTGCTCTGTATGTAGTCCATATTGAAACAGATGTAATAGTACGCACTCTCCCTCACCCCTCGACCCTCGTTCGACCCTCGTCCACGTTGTGGATGTGCAGCAGTTCATTCGGTCTCAGATAGCCAGAACGATATATACTGCAGTACCATTATTGCTCGACTTCCTGAAGAGGCGAAGAGCCAAGCGCAAGGTTAATATTTTGGAGATGCCAAGCACAAGATTTATAGGAGAATGAGTAGTAGTAGTAGTACTAGTAGTACGTACCAGTGGTACGTACTGTATGAGGAAGAAGGCAACAAGATGTATGTTTTGCATGACAGTCTCTTCTTACAGGACGTGCTAGACCTAGTGGACCACATTGTTGCAATGGGAGTACTCCCTATCATAGATGGCACGATTCAGAGTGGTGGGCAGCGGGCATAATTCGGAGCTGCTTAGTCTTAAACCCCATGAAGAAGTCCCATCAAAAGGAATAGCCATCCTCTACACGTGCTCCTATGTACTTAGTAAATGAGACAAAAAGAAAAAGAGACAAAGTAAAAAAATTCACCAGCCTTAGATCTAGCTCTATTGTATCAGTGAATGATATTTCTACGTCGTGATTGACATGGCTAATATTATTAACCATGCTATGGAGGTAGAAGCGGATTTTTATTTATTTGCGGAGGTAGCAGTGGATGGATATTCAACGAGGAGTGAAATGATGGCTGCTTCCTTGGTCTAACATAGAGAAAGGTGGGCCTCATGATTTGATTGCTTATTAGTCATTATTACTGCCTATACTCTTTGCCCATATATAATAACCACATGTTATAGTAGTGGGCTATACTTTAATAACCATGCTCGAAGAGAAGAGGTGCAGGCACCCACGCACGTAGTACTAGCAGCACTTGTCTTCCCCAACCATACACGTGACACGGTGGAGCTCATTTCTATAAGATGATGCAGCCCACGTGATAATTTGACGTGTCTAGTAGTAGTTACTCACTTATAAATAATGGAGGGTTGGGAACCACGCATGAATGGTGCCGCGTCATTTATAAATAAAGGTTTTTTCTTCAGTGGCACGTACGCAATATAAATAGGTTCATATGGAGAGAAAAGGAAACCACTCCACTATATACATAGCTAGGACGAGCCAACACGGTTGCTTGTTGGGGTTGCTCTCTTCACACTCTGTCGCACAAAACGACTGTGGCCATATCTCTAACATCCGAGCGGATCACGTCTGCTGGGGGAAGGGGTGGATGCTTTGTGTAGATGCGGTCGCCGTCACCGATGGCGAAAACCCACTGTTGGCACGTCCCGATTAGGGGTCCCCGTCGTTCTCTCTCACAAAGTCGATGAGGTTGCCTTCATCCCTTGCTCACTGCCGCGACGTGGGCAGTTGCCGCCTCCTGCCGCCCTCCTCTAGGTTGAGCTACGTCCTGACATCCCTCAGGTACAACTTCCTTACAGCCAGCTTGCACCACTGCCCCAGCTGCCCACATCGCTCCATGTGGATATTTCTCTACTTCTTTGCCTCGCACATACCTCTACTGGCTTCTACTATATTTGTGATGAGTTTATGTCTCATCAACTAGTCCCAGTAATCTTATTCTAATCACGCTTCTTCAATTTATTTGCCACAAGGATGCTCATCTCGATTCTAGTGGAACTGCACAAAAAATGATCCGATGGTCAAAGGGTTGCAAACTTCATTTCTTCAGAAGCTTCAACGTTGCCAGCAAATTAAAGCATGGTCAGGGTTTAGGGTTCAAGGGATAGGGACTACATGGATTGTTTTTTATTTAGTTGTCTATGTTCCAAAATAAGTGTCAACTTTAGAAGTAGTACAACTTTGTACTAAATTTTGCATAAAGTTGAGATACTTATTTTGGAATGTAGGGAGTACATATTGGCTATGATTTGTCAATCATTGAGATGCAATAGCATGCATGTTAGTCTCCTTTGTATTTGATGAAATGTTGCAATGAGGCAACTTTGGACGCAAGATACATGAAACAGAAGCTGGAAGCTTCATAGCATTGTACAAATTTATCTCGCCGAGAAATGACAGTACGTACTACATACTATACTACTATGCAAAGAGTTAGGTGTCGCACGGTGTCCAGAAAATATGGTGATAGTGTGAGGTGGGCCATGTAATCAGTGAGCCTGCGTGTTTTCACTGCTTTCGCACTCCTCCACTGTAAGAATGGAGAAAATTGTAATCTAGTACCTCCTTTTGCCGAGATGTGGGACATCCAGCAATCGTACCACCTCAGTAATAATGACCAATGAGCCGTCAAATTACATAGACCCAACAGTAAGTTGGACGGACGAAGCAACCATCACTCTTGAATCCGCTTCTCCCTTCAACGCAGGCGCCAGTGAGAGGTCGCGTCCACTCTGCCCGGGCATAAATGTGGCACTGATTCTTTGGAGCAGTGCTGACCGTTTCGGGCGAGAAGCGCGCGCGGGCGATGGAGGGGCTTTGGGTGGGCCAGGCTGGTCATGAGCGGGCATGGAAGTTGTCCCGACCGGACGTCCGGAAATGAGAGGATGCACCAACTCTCGCGGCTAAATCGTACACTACACACCATCTCTCTATAGGAGTAGGTCGATGTGTCGCTCTCTGTAACACACACACACTGTTAAACACACACACACACACACGCACACGCAGGTTCATAGAATAGGAATATTGTGCGAGGGCGAAGCCACATGAAGTGAGATACAAATGGAGTACGTACAAGACGAGAAGAGGTGACGACTATTCCATCAAACCTGGACTGAGGAGTAGTACTCCCTCTGTCTAGGTGTTAAGTCATCTTACAAAAATCAGATATTCCCAAAACAATTAGGCATCATCCATTAACTTCGCACCTCAGTCCCCTCCTAGCCTTGTTGCTAGCGAGCATTGTTACTTACTCTGCCTTGTTATCTCCCCTGGAAACCCAATGCATGGAACACAACTATGCGTTGATCTGTCAAGAAATCAAAGTCGGCTTGCGCATGCGAGTTAATACGTGGCCCTACATGGTAGCTAAAACGGCATCTCTTAATTGTTGTGATTAATTGTTGCGTTTAGAGATAGAAATCAGGGCTTTGATTGGAGGAAGGACCGGTCAAGCTTCTCCTTCTCCTCCAATCTGCTTGCACCTTGGTCTCGTTGCACCTTCTAACGTGACTTACACCTAGACGGAGGGAGTAGTACGAGATACGGTGGCACACTGACTTAGGTCGAATACAAGTGCCCAAAATTATTGGAAGAGAGCAAAGTGTAGAAACTAAATAATTAAAATTGAATTTCTCCTTTATTTTTCTGAAACGGAGGCAAAAGATTTGCCTCATCCACTAAATAAGAGGAGAATAGAGTTTAACAATTTGCAAGTGAGCCTACAAATAAATGCCATGGCAATTACTCTCAATACGCCCTACTCCCTCCTTCCATGTATATAGGGTCTAATACATTTTTCGAGGCTAACTTTGACCACATGTTAGAGCAATAATATATAACATGCAACTTACACAAAGAACACCATCAAGTTCGTAAGTGGAAGAAGCTTCTAATGATATAATTTTCACATTATACGTCTCATATATTATTAATCTTATCAAATAGTCAAAGGCAACCTCAAAAAATGTATTAGGCCTTATATATATGGAAGGAGGGAGTAGTTTCTTAGCACCCGCTGTAACCCTTAGTGCATACGGTGGCACATTGACTTAGGCCGAATACAAGTGCCCAAAATATTTAAAATTGGAGGATGGTGGAGCCCACCTTTCAGATATTTCTACCGTGTGTGGTTCAGTTGTTGTTCACTTCAGAGGGTCGTGTACCACACATGAACGTTAGTAAGCGCGACCGGGAGGCGTGCAGCGTTAATTGCGAGTTGACTCCTTCGAGCGTTAAATTTTCTTAACATATTAGCATTGCCCCTAGTATTTTTCTTCACTACATTAAATAAAGAGGCTCGCTTCGTGCACAATTTAAAATGATTTTTATGGAGAGAACAAGAAAACCACTCCATCTATATACGTTGCGGCCTCAGCACTTGTTTTCTAGGGTTTGCACTCTTCACACTCTCTCTCCACTATATATATACACGTTGGAGCCTCAACGCTTATAGTTGCTCTCTTCACACTCTCTCACCCTCTCCAAATCTAAACAAGACTTCGTTGGCCTCTCTCTCTCTCTCTCCCCTCACTGCTGGTCAAAGAGCCGGCAGGATCCGTCCGCTGGGAAGGGAAGGAGGCTTAACGCTGTCTTCGTCAGCGAGGGAAGGAATCCACTACTAGCGTAGCTGTTCTCTTTCACCCAACGGCGGCGTGGGAGGGCCTCCGACCCCTTCTTCCTTGCCGCCGTACATAGTGTCGGCAGATCGGCCTCCGGCCGCCCACTGAGCCACACCCCGAGAACCTTAAGGTATAATTTACTTATTCCACATGCATTGCTCTAGCTGCATGTGGGCTTTTTCTGCTTCTGCACTCGAATCTAGGTGTTGGATCAAAAAAGAAAGTAGTGGGGAAAATTGTATAGCATGAATCTAGGACGTGGTTCAAAGAGGATAGGAGGGGGGGAAAGTTGTGGGGAAAGTTGTATAGCATGAATCTAGGACGTGGTTCAAAGAGGAAAGGAAGGGGCGAAAGTAGTAATGACTGGCTATCCAGCACCTACGTTGGTCGAAAAGGGAAAACAATGACAAACATAGTACGCACATCTGTAATGAACTGATCTTTTTGTTTTGGGCGACAAGGCTGTAGAGTTTGAGCAGGACTAGATTTGCTGCCCTCACATAGGGAAAGGTGTCTAAAGATAACAAAACTGGGACCAACACAAATATGATCCTTGGTTGTTTGTTCTTTGTTGCAATAGACTGTGCATCACCCCTTTATACATCGGTAGATGCACATGGTGCTGGTGCCTCCATTGTCCCGTGCAACTCTTTAGCAGTTGTTAATCTAAGGCCTTGTTTAGTTAAAAAGTCCTAGGACTTTTTTTAGTCCCAACTAAAAAGTCCCTAGTCCCTACTTGCTTGGTTCCAGGGACTGCTACCTCTTGAGCATGCGTTGGTTTTCCCTTCAAGAGGAAAGGGTGATGCAGCAAAGTAGCGTAAGTATTTCCCTCAGTTTTTTAGAACCAAGGTATCAATCCAGTAGGAGACTACATGCAAATCCCTAGTACCTGCACAAACAATTAAGAACCTTGCAACCAACGCGATAAAGGGGTTGTCAATCCCTTCACGGCCATTTGCAAAAGTGAGATCTGATAGAGATAATAATATATATATTTTTGGTATTTTTGTTGTAGAGATTGAAAAGTAAAGATTGCAAAATAAACGGCGACAGAAATAACTAGGTGACGAAAGATTAATATGATGGAAAATAGACCCGGGGGCCATAGGTTTCACTAGTGGCTTCTCTCAAGATAGCATATTTTACGGTGGATGAACAAATTACTGTCGAGCAATTGATAGAAAAGCACATAGTTATGAGAATATCTAGGCATGATCAGGAACATAGGCATCACGTCCGTGACAAGTAGACCGAAATGATTCTGCATCTACTACTATTACTCCACACATCGACCGCTATCCAACATGCATCTAGAGTATTAAGTTTATAAGAACAGGCTAATGCATTAGGCAAGATGACATGGTGTAGAGGGATAAACTCAAGCAATATGATATAAACCCCATCTTTTTATCCTCGATGGCAACAATACAATACGTGCCTTGCTGCCCCTGCTGTCACTGGGAAAGGACACCGCAAGATTGAACCCAAAGCTAAGCACTTATCCCATTGCAAGAAAGATCAATCTAGTAGGCCAAACCAACTGATAATTCAAAGAGACTTGCAAAGATATTAAATCATGCATATAAGAATTCAGAGACGAATCAAATATTGTTCATAGATAATCTTGATCATAAACCCACAATTCATCGGATCTCGACAAACACACCGCAAAAACAATTACATCGAATAGATCTCCAAGAAGATCGAGGAGAACTTTGTATTGAGATCCAAAGAGAGCGAAGAAGCCATCTAGCTAATAACTATGGACCCGAAGGTATGTGGTAAACTACTCACACATCATCAGAGAGGCTATGGTGTTGATGTAGAAGGCCTCCGTGATCGATTCCCCCTCCAGCGGAGGGCCGGAAAAGGCCCCAAGATGGGATATCACGGGTACAGAAGGTTGCGGCGGTGGAAATAGGGTTTCGTGGTGCTCCTAGATGTTTTCAGGGTATATGAGTATATATAGGCGAAAGAAGTAGGTCGGTGGAGCTACAAGGGGCCCACGAGGGTGGGGTTCGCGCCTACCCCCTGGGCGCGCCCTCCTACCTCGTGGCCACCTCATGGCTTCCTTGACGTCCACCAAGTCTCCTGGATTGCGTTTGTTCCAAAGACAATTCTCGCGAAGGTTTCATCCCGTTTGGTTTCTGTTTAATATTCCTTTTCTGCGAAACACTGAAATTGGCAAAAAAAACAGCAATTTGCACTGGGCCTTCGGTTAGTAGGTTAGTCCCAAAAATAATATAAAAGTGTATAATAAAGCTCATTAAACATCCAAAATAGATAATATAATAGCATGGAACAATAAAAAATTATAGATACATTGGGGACGTATCAGGGACTAAACATGGACTAGAGGTTATTAAATGACATGCTAAAAGACCATGTTACCCCTAGTAATGAACTAATAGAGATAAGGTGCGATGCGGGGGAGGGGCAAGTGTTGGAAAAAGTCCCAAAAAGACTCTCCCTCAGGGTCTTCTTTCTTTAGTCCCAAATGCCCACTTTTAGTCCCTAAAAGTCCCTCCTACTTGGTTTAGATGGGACTAAAAGGGACTTTTTTTAGTCCCTGCACCAAAAAGTCCCTGTAAACAAACACCCTCTAATAATGCCGTTGGAAAATTGAAGCAATGCCACAGTTAAAAGCAAATTACATGTTTAACAAATTTTATTGTTAATATAATCTCTCTGTTAATAGGAACCAATGCCATGATACGTCTCCAACGTATCTATAATTTTTGATTGTTCCATGCTATTATATTATCCATCTTGGATGTTTATGGGCTTTATTTTACACTTTTATATTATTTTTGGGACTAACATATTGACCCAGAGCCCAGTGCCAGTTCCTGTTTTTTCCCTTGTTTCAGTGTTTCGAAGAAAAGGAATATCAAACGGAGTCGAAACGGAATGAAACCTTCTGGAGAAGTTATTTTTGGAAGGAAAGCAACCTGATAGACTTGGAGTGCATGCTAGGAAAGAAACAAGGGAGCCACGAGGTAGGGGGGGCGCCCACCCTCCTAGGGCGCGCCCTCCACCCTCGTGGGCCCCTCGTGGCTCCCCTGGCGTACTTCTTCCGCCTATATATCTCCATATACCCTAAAAACTTTGGAGAACAGAATAGATCGGGAGTTCCGCCGCCACAAGCCTCTGTAGCCACCAAAAACCAATCGGGACCCTATTCCGGCACCCTGCCGGAGGGGGGAACCCTCACCGATGGCCATCTTTATCATCCCGGCGCTCTCCATGACGAGGAGGGAGTAGTTCACCCTCGGGGCTGAGGGTATGTACCAGTAGCTATGTGTTTGATCTCTCTCTCTCTCTCTCTCGTGTTCTTGATTTGGCACGATCTTGATGTATCGCGAGCTTTGCTATTATAGTTGGATCTTATGTTGCTTCTCCCCCTCTACTCTCTTGTAATGGATTGAGTTTTCCCTTTGAAGTAATCTTATCGGATTGAGTCTTTAATGATTTGAGAACACTTGATGTATGTCTTGTCGTGCATATCTGTGGTGACAATGGGATATCACATGATTCACTTGATGTATGTTTTGGTGATCAACTTGCGGATTCCTCCCATGAACTTATGCATAGGGGTTGGCACACGTTTTCGTCTTGATTCTCCGGTAGAAACTTTGGGGCACTCTTTTCGGTTCTATGTGTTGGTTGAATAGATGAATCTGAGATTGTGTGATGCATATCGTATAATCATACCCACGGATACTTGAGGTGACATTGGAGTATCCAGGTGACATTAGGGTTTTGGTTGATTTGTGTCTTAAGGTGTTATTCTAGTACGAACTCTAGGGCTATTTGTGACACTTATAGGAATAACCGAACGGATTGATTGGAAAGAATAACATTGAGGTGGTTTCGTACCCTACCATAATCTCTTCGTTTGTTCTCCGCTATTAGTGACTTTGGAGTGACTCTTTGTTGCATGTTGAGGGATAGTTATGTGATCCAATTATGTTATTATTGTTGAGAGAACTTGCACTAGTGAAAGTATGAAACCTAGGCCTTGTTTCCTAGCATTGCAATACCGTTTGTGCTCACTTTTATCATTAGTTACCTTGCTATTTTTATATTTTCAGATTACAAAAACCTATATCTACCATCTATATTGCACTTGTATCACCATCTCTTCGCCGAACTAGTGCACCTATACAATTTACCATTGTATTGGGTGTGTTGGGGACACAAGAGAATAATTGTTATTTGGTTGCGGGGTTGTTTGAGAGAGACCATCTTCATCCTACGCCTCCCACGGATTGATAAACCTTAGGTCATCCACTTGAGGGAAATTCGCTACTGTCCTACAAACCTCTGCACTTGGAGGCCCAACAACATCTACAAGAAGAAGGTTGCGTAGTAGACATCATGCCACCATTTGAGAAATGCTAATGTCTTTCTTTCTTTCCCATTTAGATAAGTTAGATCCTTCTTTTTGTTGGCTTCTGTGTCATCCACCGTTATTGACCACTAGTTGTTTCCTTTGCACCTCTGTGTAAATAGGGTTATCTACACCTCGTTGGTATTGTGACCTTTTGTTGCACTACACAAAATATTTTTGTTTTAAGAGTGTTTTGCATAGTTCAACCAAAATGTCACACCGACAATGTTGCTTGATTGCTTGATCTTAGTGGAACTACACAAGAGGAGATCTGACTTCCTATCCGTATTGGCAATTTTTTTTCAGATCTTCTTCTTGTGAGTTCGGCACTCTCAAGTGGCGACATAGCACGGCCAACGTGGCGAGGTGGAACCCCCAGTCCGACCGAGACGACGGAGCAGGCCGGTAGTATGACGCCGAAGTCCCCGGCGTGGGTTAATGAAGTGATGACGAAGCCCCGGTCCATCCGAGGTGATGTGGTATGTCGGTACGCCAAGGTGACAGCGCTGCCAGACCCGGATCATTCATCTGTGCACAGAAAATAGTGCAAGCCGGAGATAATAGTAATAATAATAAATTTAAAAAATGTTGCATAATTAATAATTTATGCAAAGTGATAAAAGAAATATGGTATGTGTGCCGAACACTCGATGAGTAGAGCTCTCTCGGCGATGCCGAAGTCCCCGAGGCAACCGAACACATCGGTATGGCAACATGACCAACAAGGTGATCACGCGAGACGATTTACGCCGATTGGGACGACGGCGTTGGCTTGCCGAAGAGACCACGTGACGCAGTCGACGTCCATTACCTGCACACGTAAAATAGTGCAGGCCAAATAATATAAATATATAAAAATCCTCGCGTAATTAATTTATGCAAAATAATTTAATTAAAGATATGTGGCCTGGTGCTGAAGTCGATGTCGATGCAGGGCGTCAGCGTGACGCAGTGAAGGCATGAGAAAGCCTGAATTTGCAGGGCGGTCCGGGCTCTAGATGCGGCGTTCGCCGAACTACGGATGGGAAACTGGCTTATTTGTTGTAGCAGTTCGAAGAAAAGTGACTCCCAAAATTGGGGATCGATCCGCACACCCATTGCCTGATGGACGGTGAAGCGACGGCATGGCGATGCTAGTAAAGGTTGTCTCGCCAAGGTAAAGCCCCTGGTCCAGCTAATGTGACGACGCTCGTCAGCGGGTGACACCGAAGTCTCCGGAGTAGGTTGATGAAGAGACGGTGAAGCCCCCGGTCTAGCCGAGGTGACGGAGCGGGTCAGTAAGGAGACGTTGCAGCTGCCATGTCAGCCGAGGTGTTGAAGCAGTTCGGCGTGATGGACATCGGCTTGAAGAAGCAACAGTGTGGTCATGCCGACGCTGGTCATAGCTTGTGCCGCGGTCAAAGCCGGATTGATGAAGTGACCGAACAGCGATGCCGGTGTGCCCGTTCCATGTAATCCGTGGGGCGGCGTTTTTGGTGATGATTTATCCTTCGCGATGCCGAACTCTTTTTCGGCTCGCTGAGGTGATGATCCGAAGAAGATGAGCTCGGCTCAACAAAGCGACGACGTGTCTAGCATAGGTCGGCAGCCGTGGAGCAATGTTACCGGACTGGTTTGACCCCAGTGTGAGGGTGAAGAGTACCTCAGAGAAGGCTTAAAATTTTATGGGCACGTGTTAAGAACAACGCACAATACCCTAGGAGAAAATTCCTTTAAAAAAGTTTTCCAATATCACGTTCATAAGGAAACATGAATTCGGGTCTGATCCGTATTCGTGCAGAAAACATATCAGAAAATTGGTCCGATCATCGGAAGGTTCCCGGAGTTTGAACCGTCGGATTGAGCTGAAATTTTGAGGGGTGGTAGATATGGGAATTCCGCAACAGATGAATGGTTGGATCTTCCAAAGGACCCCCAGGCTTGGCTCTGGAGATGACGCCCTAAACTCGTCCAGATTCCCATCCAGATTTGACAGGGCTCCGGTATATCATAGATTGCCGGAGATTCCTCCATCGAAACTCGACGAAATTTTGCATGGTTGTTGTAGACTTAATTCCGCCAAATTCCACCAAAGCAAGCGTTAAAACGACACTCGAGGAGGCTGATGGATACAAGTTCGCTGTCCAGAAAAACATCACGGTCACTCAAGGGCAATGTTGACGTTGAGCCCCGAGCTCCATGGATGATTCCTCCATGATCATGATAGAGATTGGAGTTGATGTTGATGAAGGACAAGACGATCGGAGGTAGGGCGCAGTCCTCGGTCAAGCCAAGGTGACCAGTCAAGCCGGCGACGAAGATGCCGACGTCGCAGTTGATCTGCAATCGAGCCATTGATCCTTTGCCGTTCACACAGTGGAACTCTCAATGAAAGCACCATTGTCGATGTCAAAACTGGCAGATCTCGGGGTAGGGGGTCCCGAGCTTTGGATTCTCGGATCAATGGTAACAGGAACGAAGGAGATGATGTTTTACCCAGGTTCGGGCCCTCTTGATGGAGGTAAAACCCTACGTCCTGCTCTTGTTTATATTGATGGAGTATCAAGTACATAGTCGATCTACCTCGAGATCATATGTTGTGGTCTAAGACCAAAGGGTATGATGAGTAATGTCATAATGATCCATCATCTAGCCTGGCCTTGGCTTATATAATGCACCAGAGGCCTAGGATAACAAGAGTCCTAGCCGAATACGTTGGTGGAGAGGAGTCCTTGTCTTGATCACCAAGTCTTGTGGAATACTCCTTGTATGCGGCATGGGCTGCTCGAAGTGGCCCATGAGTGAACCGCCATGGGGGTCCTCGGCCCGATCCACCTAGTCGGGAGACGATGTGGTGAGTACCCCCTAGTCCAGGACACCGTCAGTGTGCCAACCCCTATGCATAAGTTCACAAGGTCATTGAACCCGCAAGTTGATCACCACAACATACATCAAGTAGATCACGTGAATATCCCATTGTCACCACAGATAAGCACATGCAAGACATACATCAAGTGTTCTCAAATCCTTAAAGACTAATCCGATAAGATAACTTCAAAGGGAAAACTCAATCCATTACAAGAAGGTAGAGGGGGAGAAACATCATAAGATCCAACTATAATAGCAAAGCTTGCGATACATCAAGATCGTGCCATATCAAGAACACGAGAGAGAGAGAGAGATCAAACACATAGCTACTGGTACATACCCTCAGCCCCGAGGGTGAACTACTCCCTCCTCGTCATGGAGAGCGCCAGGATGATGATGATGGCCACCGGTGATGATTCCCCCTCTGGCAGGGTGCTGGAACAGGATCCTGATTGGTTTTTGGTGGCTACAGAGGCTTGCGGCGGCGGAACTCCCGATCTAGGTTTCTTTCTGGAAGTTTGGGGATATATAAGAGGTGTTGGTGTCGAGAACAAGTCAGGGGGGTCCATGAGGCGGCCACGAGGTATGGGAGCGCGCCTAGGAGGGTAGGGCGCTCCCCCCACCCTCGTGATGGCCTCGGGACTCTTTTGGCCCATCTTCGGTACTCCGTGGGCTTCTTCTGGTCCAAAAACAATCTCCGTGAAATTTCCGGTCAATTGGACTCCGTTTGGTATTCCTTTTCTGCAATACTCAAAAACAAGGGAAAACATAATCTGGCACTGGGCTCTAGGTTAATAGGTTAGTCCCAAAAATCATATAAAATAGCATATAAATGCATATAAAACATCCTAGATTGATAATATAATAGCAGGGAACAATCAAAAATTATAGATACGTTGGAGACGTATCAGCTGCGCACTTTTATAGATGATCAGCAATGATGTTTTCCGCACGAGGTACGTGCTCTGTTTGCAACCTGTCAAAGCGCTCCTTCAACTTTCTCACTTCCTTAATGTATGCCTCCCTCAATGGACTTTGGTAATCCTTGTTGACTTGCCTCACCACAAGTTGTGAGTCTCCGCAGATGATCAGCTTCCTGATTCCCTGTTTTGTCAGAATCCTGAGCCCGACAAGGAGCCCATACTCTGTAGTATTGTTGGTAGCCTTCTCTCGTGGAAAATGCATCTGGACAATGTACTTAAGGTGTTCCCCAATGGGAGCAACGAGAAACACGCCAGCCCCTGCACCTTGTAAGGAGAAAACACCATCAAAATACATGATCCATTCTTGGGGCGCTTCCTTGCCGGGAATAACTGTCTCCAACACTTCTTCATCACGAGTTGGTGTCCACTCTGCAATAAACTCTGCCAATGCTTTGCTCTAAATAGTTGATGTGCTCTCAAACTTCAAACCAAAGCTGGATAGCTCCAAGGCCCACTACACTATCCTGCCGGTGGCCTCAGGGTTTCGGAGTGTCCGTTGCAAGGAAAAACGGGTGACAATCGTGATCTCGTGGGCTTGGAAGTAGTGGCGCAGTTTCCTTGAGGCCATGGCGAGGCCAAAAATTAACTTTTGCATGCCAGAGTACGAGGATCTAGCCCCCTGCAACAGGGAGCTAACGAAGTACACTGAGCGCTGCACCACCTTCTTCCTTGCCATAATCTAGGGATTGCCTTCGCTGCTTTGCTCTTCTCCTTCTTGAAATGCATCTGATCTTGCTGGTGTGTGTTCACTTTCGTTTCCGGAGGGGACAATGGCTGTTGTTGCCACTTCCCGTTGTGCCACCAGTGCTGCACTAACCACTTGATTAGTTGCCGCTAATTATAGCAGCAAGGGCTCTTGTGGTTTGGGAGCGACCAAAGTGGGCACAGAGGAAAGATAGGCCTTCAAATCTTGCAGCGCAGCATCAGCCTCCGGGGTCCACTCCACATGTCCTACCTTCTTCAAGATTTTGAAGAACGGCAAGGTGCGCTCGGCAGACTTCAAAATGAATCTGCTCGATAATGTTGATCTTGTCGGTGTTGCCTCTATCCCCCGATGGGACACAAAGAAGCCAAGTAGCTTGCCGGAAGGAACGCCAAACACACACTTCTCCGGGTTCAGCTTCAAGTTGATCTTGCGCAGATTAGCAATAGTTTCTTCCAAATCCTGAATGAGGGTTGATTTGTCCTTGGTTTTGACCACAATTTCATCCATGTAAGCTTCAATGTTCCTGTGCAACTGAGACTAGAATCCAACCTGTACTGCCCTTG
The DNA here is from genome assembly GCF_018294505.1 of Triticum aestivum. NCBI lineage: Eukaryota > Viridiplantae > Streptophyta > Magnoliopsida > Poales > Poaceae > Triticum > Triticum aestivum. The sequence continues at coordinate 101,965,234 of NC_057808.1, read as the reverse complement.
CAAAAGTGGATCCAGCGCTCTTCAACCTGAAGGGCATCCGTACAAAGCAGTATGTGCCACATGGGGTTATGAACACGGTCTTCTCTTCGTCTTCCTTGGATATATAGATCTGGTGGTATCTAGAGTAGGCATCTAGGAAGGAAAGTAGGTTGCACCCGGAGGTGGAATCCACAATCTGTTCAATGCGCGGCAAGGGAAATGGGTCCTTCAGGCATGCCTTGTACAGATCCGTAAAATCTATGCACAACCTCCATTTCCCATTAGCCTTGCGTACACCCACAGGATTTGCTAACCATGTTGGATGCAGTACTCCTCTAACTAGACCAGCTGCTTCGAGTTTCTTGATTTCCTCGGCAATGAACTGTCGCCGCTCCAAGGCTTGCTTTCGGACCTTATGCTTGACGGGTCGGGCATGTGGGCAGACAACAAGGTGGTGCTCGATTACCTCCTTGGGAACACCGGGGATATCAGATGGTTGCCAGGAAAACACATCAACATTCACCTACAGGAAGGCAACGAGCGGCTTTCCTATTTGTCATTGAGGGTGGCACTGATAGTGAAGGTACCATCAGCGCCAGCCAGCCCTGCCGGGACCTTTTTCACAGCAGGTGCAGCACCCTTGGATCTCTTGCTATTGGAACTCTCCGGCAAGTCATCAACGGGCGCAGCATACTCCGAAGGGGTACGCTTCTCGGATTCCTTGTTGGCATCCTTGTTAGCCTTCTTCTTTCCTTTACTTTCCTTGGTGGGGACAGTGGCTTCAGTGGCCTCTACCGCGACTGCCTCCCGGTACATCTTATCCACGCAAATGATTGTGTCCTTCTCGTCGGATGGAATGGAAATGACGCCTATCGGACCTGGCATCTTCAAGGTGTTCTAGGCATAGCGGGTGCCGCCATGAATTTGGCCAGAGCTGGCTGACCAGGGATTCCATTGTATGGCAGGGGGAGGTCGACCACATAAAACACGATCTTCTCAGTCCGGTAGTTTAACTCTCCCACGAATGTTACCATAGCGTGATCTTCCCCTTAGGACGACTCCTGCCGGGGTTGATCCCTTGAAACATACTAGTAACCTTGAGCTCTTCGTCTGCTATCTGAAGTTTGTTGATGACCTTAGGAGAAATTAGATTCAACCCGGCCCCCCATCAACCAATATCTTCGTGACTTTGAGGTTGCCGATTGTCGATGACACCAACAATGGCAAGCACCCTGCCGCAGTGGTGCGGTCAAGGTGATCCTCTACGTCGAAGGTGATGGGTGTGCGGGACCACGGGAGCGGCCTCCGAGAATCTACCGCTGGCTCCACGGCTTGACTTCACCCGCCCACTATTTAAGTTGGCAGTGAGAGGAGAGGAGGGATGCACCCCCGTCAATGCACATGGCGTCAGTGGCTTTCTGGAATTCCTGCTCGCTGGTTTCCTCTTCATCTCCTCCATCACTCTCATCATTGCAATCCTCCTTCTCACGGCCTCTAGTGGGTATTCCCTGATTCCGAGGAGCCTTGCCGGGGCGGCTTGCTCCGCTGCATCGGCCCTTCCCACTAGTGCCATTCTGACCTTTCTCCTTATCATGCTTCTCATACTCAGCTATCTGCTTCTCGATGAGCTGCTCAACATGATGACACTCCTGGAGATCGTGGCCCTTGGTCCGATGAATCTTGTAGTACGACCCATCACCTTTCCTAGCTTTCTCAGCAGCCGCGGCCTCCTGGCAATCAATGCGTGCAGCAACTTCTTTGCTGGGTACCTCAATCTTGGCCTTCTTACCGGTACTAGGCGTGCTCGATCCTTCAACGATCATCAGTGCCTTATCCTTGTGCCTTTTATTGCGCTTCTTGTTCTTCTTCTTCTGACTGGTGGCCTCATCATCATCCTCTGAGTCAATGTCGACACCATCCTCTTCTCCAGGGAGCCGTCTCCCCTCCTCCACCGGAGCACACTTATCCAGTAGAGTGTAAAGCTCCTTCATAGTCTTGGGCAATCGAACGTTCATCTTGGAACGTATCTGACGGTTGTGCATGTTGGACTAGAACGCAGCAATCACGGCTGCCGGGTGGAAGTATGGAATATTTCTGTGGACTCGGATGAACCTCCACATGTACTTCCGCAGAGTCTCTCCTTCTTTCTATGGGAGGCGCTGCAAGTCGCTGGCCCGCCCTGGTTCTTGATGGCCGCCCGTGAGGGCGCCAATGAACTCGTGGCATAGGTCAGCCCAGGTCGAAACCGAGTTCTCCGGCAGGTGCATCAGCCAAGACCTCACATTTGGCTTGAGCGGCAAAGGGAATTAGTTGGCGAACACCTTCTCATATCTTCCTCCGGCAGCTTGAACGGCGATGGTGTAGATGCTCAAGAACTCTGTCGGGTTCAGTCTCCCATCATACTTCTCTGGTATCTCTGGCCTGAACATGCGAGTGGATGGCCAACGGACTCGCCGCAACTCACGGGTGAAGGCAGGGCACCCAGCCTCGAAAGGTAGGTACCCACATTCACCGAGCATGGGCTCGTCGACATCAGGCCATCGCTCCTATTGGACTGGCGACGGGTGTCGCGGCGTTGTTTGATGGTGACGCGCACGCCTCCCCTTTGCCTGTCCTCCAGGACCCACCGTTGGCCTTGACGCGCTCAAGGGTCGGATGAAGCCGTCGAGACGTTGTTGGGTTCTTGATCGCGTGGCTCCCACACTGGCTGCCGTGGAGGGGACTGCACCGTGGGGGTGGCCCCTTCCACGCGGCCAACAACGTGGGCCATTGTTGTTGCCTGGGGAGGCCGTGGCGGGATAGCTTGCTGTGGTCCTCCCGCCTTGGCGAAACCAATCAGGCTCTGAATGGTGGCTCTCCACTAATCCATCTGATCGGCTGACGGCGGAAATCTCAACAGTAGTTGGCCCTGCGCCATGGCCTCCGAAGCGGTGCTTGGCATGGATAACGATGAAGATCGTAACATTGCCCGGCTCGTGATGGTGCCGGTAGTGGCTGCGTCGTGCTCTCACCGTCGTGAGCCAATCGCCAGGATGGCATGGTGACGAGGTGGAGGCGCTTGTGGACCAGTGGCTCCGTCGGGTGCATTGGTTGGGTCGGCTCGCTCCGGGGGTGGTGCATGTCCTGCGGCCGCGCTCGCTGTGGGGGCAGCTGGGGGATTGGGATTCGCCCCACAGCGAGTGTCGCCGTTGTGGCTGTGCCCCTCGGCCGGGTGGAGGGGTGTAGATGGAATGATATCTCCACCTGTACCTCGTGGAGCGTGGCCGTCGGGATGTTGTTGGTGTTGTCCTTCTCCGGTGCCTCCCGCTCCCGTTTTGGCCACAGGGGAGGTGGTGACGACGCCGCCTGCGTTGACCACATCCCCTGCAGCGTCCACATCCCTAGGCGTCCCTATAGCCCCCACGACGTCGGTGGTCGCGCGCGGCGGGGCCTTCGAGGAGGACGGCTGGGCGGCGACACTGGGCTTCTTCTTGGGTGCCATGGGTGATGGAGTCGTTGATGAAGAAAATGATGACGAAGATGACGCTCTACATACGCTTCTTGGGTTCATGCAAGCACCAGCCCCCTACCTGGCGCGCCAAAGATGTCGTGAGAAACCACGACCACCTATGGGGCCATGATCCCCTTGTGGTTCGGCAAGGGGGATGAGCGCATTGCACAAAGAGCGGAGAACGTCACGCAGCACGACAGAGATCACACGGGCAATTTTACCCAGGTTCGGGCCACCGCGAGGTGTAAAACCCTACTCCTGCTTTGGTGGACTGATGGTGGATTGTGGTGGAAGCGCAGCGCTCTAGCCCGACAGGGTTGCCTTGGGGCGAGAATGGCTACACGCGTATGAGTGTACAAGGGTCCGAATCCTTTCTATGGTTGCCACGGGCTTCCTTTTATAGATTAAGGGATCACCACAATGGCAAATCAGTCATTGTGCACTGATTAGATAACAAACAGTGCTATCATACCTAGCTCTGCAGACAGGTCAGAGTGCATTAAATGTGCCACTTAGTGTCACATCATGGCCTGCCCGGCAAGCCTTGTCGGGCTGTTCGGCCACCTTCTCTCCTACCTGCATGACATGTCTCTGGACGGCTGTCATTTGGAGGTGATTTTCACGGGAAGTGGCTGCCATGTGGCAAAAACAGCCGCTTAGTCACTTGGGGGCTTGAGACCGCACCGATCGATGGCTTGCATCGCTGTGAGGTGGTGCGGTGGGGTCTTGGCGGGGTAGTTCTCCTTCATAGGGCCCGGCAGGCCTGCCGGGGCGGTCTTGAGGTTTGCTTCCGGGGTAACCTTGACTTCGCCAGGCTCGCCTGGGTGGCAAGGGAGGTTTTCCCAGGGTAGTATCTTGCTTCCTTGGCTTGACTTGTCTTCTTGATCTGCACTCTGATTCCTCAAAGAGCAGCTCACTTGTGCTTGGTCTGGTCTTGGATGCTTCAATCTTTTCTCTTAGGCCTGTGCACGGTCTAGGCAAACAGACCCAGGGTTTGTTGCACCAACAGTGGTATTGGAAAGGCCTCGAGGGAACAGAAAAAAAGGATGTCCGAGGACCTGGAGCTAGATCGAACATAGTTGGCCGTTAAAATGTTCATGAGGGAAGCACATGGTGAGTAAAAGCTTTAATATAGATGTATTGTCAAGGGCATTTTGTTTAAAGCAAACTTCCCTTGTAGCATCTGAGTCCATAGGTCAATTACAAAAGGACCTGGATGCAGCCAAGGAATCCCAAAGGTATGCCGAATCGTAGCAGGAAGCTGGCCGCGGAGTACTGGCCCGAAGCCATGAGGAAAAGAACAAGCTCAAGGTTGAAAACCAGCAGTAGGCCAAAGAAATTGAGAGTTTGAAAACTGTAGCGACCCAACCTCAGACGGTCAAGTCTCTGTGCTTAAGTGTCATCCCTGGATCGGTAATGCTGACACACACAGTACTCGAAGGATTTATAACAGAGTAGCAATCACACACTTATTACATCGATAGTCTCAAAAGAGAACTTATTACAATAAATATGGCTTAAGGCCATTTAAATAAGATAACGGCGGAAGGCTTGGAAGATAAAGTGAGTCCATCAACTCCAACGGCATAGCTGAGTGCACGACAATGGCCTAGCGAACCTTACTCTTCATCTGAAAAGTCTACAACATGATACGTTGCAGCCCGAAAACGGGTCAACACATGGAATATGCTGGCATAGTAACACAATGGAGCAATGAACAGAATAATGCTATCACTACATGCATATATGGCCGGTGGAGGCTCTATGGTTAATATGTTTTTGCGAAAAGCCAATTTTTCCCTACAGCAAAGGAATATATTTTATTTTAACTATCATGGTGGTTGAAACAATATTGAGAAGGTTCCTCCAACTCAATCGCAATTAAAGGTAATTACCAACACAGAAAATTAAATTAGAGTGATGAGATTCATATGATAATCCAAGAACCACATACTCAAGATGTCCATAACCAGGGACACGGCTAACCATGATTAGTTTGTACACTCCGCAGAGGTTTGCGCACTTTTCCCCACAAGACTCGATCTCCTCCGTTAGATTCCTCGCACTACATGGTGTTTGAGAAACGGATGACCGAGACACAGTCTTTCAGAAACATTAACTCTTTACTCTGGGTGAACAGTTACACCTACTTTCCCTCTACATCTACCAGCCCACCACTGAAAGAGGTCATGCAACATACTCAACTATGCTACAGCCCATAATATCTTGTGGCTGCACATGGAAGTTTCTAGCATGAATAATCTTATGATCCCTTTGAGCTTGGGTGGCGGACCGTAGGATGATCACACTGGTACTCCGGGATATCCTAGGACAACACTGGATTCTGCAGGTGCCCACAAGCAATCCACCCAGATGTGTATTAAAGTTGCCACCTTAAGTTAACCATTAATCAACAATCTCACATCTGTCATGGATACACTCATACCCAATCCACGTCTACGAGCATAGCATGGCAATATAAGCATAACGTGGAAGTAACTCCCAAGGGTTTGATAATAAACAGGGCAATAGGTTCTACCTCATCAACTACTTCCCAAAACCCACAAGTTAATCACATCCTTACCATGCAATGTTTGAGGATTGATACTAATGCATAAAAACTGGGTTCGAAAAGAGTATGATCAATGTGTTACTTGCCTTGCTGACGATCTGCAAAACCTAGTGACTCGTAGTAGCACGCTTCGCACTCCGGGAATTCTATCGCAAACAAACAATAGCATACATAAGCAATCAAGCAAAGATGCACGGGTAAACCTCAAATAAGAAGATCGAATCTGAAAAATCAACTAAAGAGATTCGATTTGCAAAAAGAACCAAATCAAACGGAGCAACGAAACTCAAACCACGAAAGAAACAAGATCCGTTACTAATCTGGACTAAGTCAAATTTTACAGTACCAAAATCTTGTTCAAGTTGGTTAAATAGAAAGAGGACTTCGAGACGAAGATCTAGGTGCTTGTTTCACCTGATTTGGATAAACGAGCGAAAAGTTATACTAGAACGAAGATTAGGGCAGAAATCACGATCGAAAATAATCGCGGAAAAACCCTGGAAAAAGAAAAACTGACGAACAGACTAACGAATGAACGTTCGCTGTCTGCGGCTAACGGACAGCGTTCGTTAAAACGAATGTACAGATGAACGTCTGCTATTTAACCGAACCGACAAAAACCGAAACAAAAACCGATCTAAAAAATGAACTAGGGTTTAAAAAAAACGAACGGTTTTCTCGCAAAAATCGGGGGCGACGGCGCGGCTTTACCTCCGGCGAGGTCGGCGGCGGGACGGGCGGCGGCGGCGGCGGACTGTGGGGCGGGCGGCTTGGGCTGTCGGGCCTCGGGGGCGCGGCTTATAAAGCCTGGCCGGCCGGAGTCCGGGTCGAATACAGCCCGGTAGGTCGGTGCTCCTTTTTTTTATAAATCCTGACACAGAAAAACAATTAAAAGAAATACAAAACAGACTCCAAAAATCCTGAAATTAATTTTCACGGTCCTCTAATAATATTGCGGACAAAGTGAACATTTATTTGGGCCTCTAATGCAATATTGAAAAACACATATTTTTCCTAATTCAAATAAAATTGCAATAAAATCCAAATAAAATTCTTATTTGATTTTAATTTTTTCCCTCCAATATTTCATTTATTTTGGAGAAGTCATATTATCTCCTCTCATATACTTTAATATGAAATATTTTCAGAGAGAAAAATAATTAAAACCAAAGTGGTCCTTGTTTCGATATTTGAGAAAATTCAAATATGAAAACGATGAAATCCCCAACTCTCTCCGTGGGTCCTTGAGTTGCTTAGAATTTCAAGGATCGCAAAACAAAATGCAATAAAATATGATATGCATGAATGACCTATGTATAACATTCCAAATTGAAAATTTGGGATGTTACAAAAACTCAATTGGCACAAGCCCTTGAGGAGAACCAAAAATTAAGACGTGGCATGTTCGGTAAGTGATATTTCCACTTGTGAAAGACGTGTCATTCCCCATGTTAGGTCTCCTCACCGGGCGCCCCGAAGAAGAAGTTGATTCGTTTGGGGGGGACCTTTTAAAGGGCTTGTCCATCGTGCACGAGCGAGCTCGGAAAGCTATGAAGAGCATGGTCAAGGCGTTATGGCTGCGAACTGGCCAATCGATTTAAAGACGCTCGGCGATGCTTTGAGCTATGGAAGATACAGCCTGTCGAGAGGGAGCACGGGAGGCATGGGCAATGGTGAAGACCCATTTTACCAAACTCGAGCCAAAGCATATGGCTCGTGTTGGACCGGCAAGACCAGATGGGCAAGAAATACCTCTCCACTTGGTATATGACCAAGTGATGCCTGCTACCCGGTACTCCCAGGAGGACTGTGCCCTAGATAGCATGACAGATAATCTGGGAAAGGAATAGGGTGTTTGATTCTATGTATCTATGTACTTTACATCAAACATTCTCCATCCGTACTGTAAACGATGTCTTAACCAGCCATCGGCTTCCGCCTCCCTAGTCAGTGGTTGGGGAGTGTTCCGTACTATGTGTCCTGAGGGAACAGGAAATCACTTCGGGTAACCAGGAAATCTGGCCATTTGGTGTGAACAGAACAGACGTGTGCAGGGAGTTATGTTATATTACTTTTTAACGTAAGAAATATCTTCCAAAGAAAATAGTTCCTCCGTGGGTCCCTTTCTTCGGGTTGTCATGTTGACCATAGATGGTTTATACGGATACCTACAATATGTGGGTGTTAATCACTTTGGGAACAGAACCCCAGAGTTTTGGTGCTGAGCACCAAATTATTTTCACTTCCCTTGTGGCCGACCCATTATTTTCTTAAGAACGCTAGCTTTCGAATTCACCCGTCTGACGCACGTACGCGGCTTAACCGGTCGTAGCAATCGCAGAGGTGCTCCCTTTACCCCCTAGACGAAAATCCAGAACATAGGGGGTAAGCATAGGTGCCAGACAACCCAGCTTGGCAAAAACTTAAGTCAAATTGGTGCATATAATGGCTTGAAATGGTACGGGAAGGTTGCAAACACGACAAAGGCGAATAGGTGCACGAAAACTATATTGATCGGCTTCATTAAAGAAGCCCCCAGGTAGATGCGAGTAGTACATTCGAAGTTGTATACCTAAAGAACTTAACATAGTTCGGTTGAACCGAGCACATCCTGGGAGGTGCCAACCACCCGAAAAAAACCAAAAAGAAGAAAGAAAAATTGTAACAAAGGAAAGGCTGGTTGGAGTGGCAACACCGGACTAGCCGTAGAAACGCCGAGTCGAGCTGCGTTCCATGGGTTTGGCTCAAGGCGATTGTCCACCAGGTTGCGGAGATGATATGCCCCTCCTGCTAGTACTTCATTGATTATGAAGGGACCCTCCCATTTGGGCGGGAGCTTGTTCTTATGCTTCTCAGGGAGTCGTAGGACGAGTTCGCCTACGTTGTATGCCTTCGCCCAAACTTCCCTGCTCTGATAGCGCCGGGCTTGTTGTTGATAAAACATAGAGAGAGCCCGAGCTATGTCGCGTTCTCCTTCCATGGCGTCTAGATCGTCTTGCCTATCTAACTCTACTTCCTTTTTTTCGTACATGCGCACTCTAGGCGTGTCATGATTGAGGTCGCGGGGGAGGGTTGCTTCCGCGGCGTACACCATGAAGAAAGGCGTATCCCGTTGGCCAGTTAGGAGTGGTGCGTAGTCCCCATAATATAGAGTCAAGCTCCTCCACACAGTGGCGGTCAGACTCTTTCAAGGAACGGACCAGATGGTCCTTTATGCCGCTCATGATTAGTCCATTGGCCCGTTCGACCTATCCGTTGGTCTGTGGGTGATAAACCGAAGCGTAATCGAGCTTGATGCCCATGTTGGCACACCAGTCCTTTACCTCCTGGGCCATGAAATTGGATCCATTGTCCATTATTATACTGTGGGGGACACCATAATGGTGGACCACGCCGGATATAAATTCCATGACTGGTCCGGACTTGTCCTCGATTGCCGAGCCTCCGATGATTTCTTCGTTTGGCTCGATGGCAGGAGGGAAGATTTGTTGAGGGCCGTTGGCTCCCACATCCTTGCCCTCGTCCTGCCACACCACGGATGGCTTAAAGAGCTGTTCCACAAAGGCGTTCTTAGGGAACGGGTCACGCTTGGTGCCCATGCGAGCTAGGACGTCGGCAGCTTGATTGCTGTCTCTGGAGACGTGGTGAAACTCTAGTCCGTTGAATCGAGCGGATATTTTAAGGACGACATTACGATATGCCACCATCTTTGGGTCATTAGCGTCAAATTCACCATTGACCTCTGAGATGGCGAGGTTGGAGTCTCTCCGTACCTCAAGTCGTTGTACGCCCATTGATATTGCCAATCGAAGCCCATGCAGCAGGGCCTCGTATTCGGCTGCATTGTTAGAATCAGTGTACATAATCTGTAGTGCGTACTGGATGTTATCGCCGGTAGGGGATGTCAAGATCACCCTAACCCCCAATCCAGCTAGCATTTTGGAGCCGTCGAAGTACATTGTCCAATGTGAGTATGTATTGTATTCCCTGGGGAGTTCAATTGTTGTCCATTCGGCAAGAAAATCAACCAACACATGAGATTTAATAGCTCGGCGTGGTTTGTACACGACTTTGAAAGGAAGGAGCTCTATGGCCCATTTAGCTATGTGGCCCGTGGCGTCCCTCACTACAAAAAATACACTTCCGTGATGATACGTGTTTGTCACAGTACGTCACGTATTCTGTAATGCATGTACATCCATGACGATTTTATGACAGAATCAAGATAGTCATACCTGTGCTGTCGTAGAAGTGTTCCATGACATTACCAAAATTATCATCACGGAAATGTCCACTTCCATGACGATAAATCGCGCGTCATAGAAGTGTTTTCATCAAGGGTGACCGACATGTGGCATCCACCGTAACAGGTCGCCGTTAAGCTATCGGGTCCGGTTTTGGATCCGATAACCCGTTAACAGCCTGGACCAATGGGGATTTTCCACGTGTAAAATTCTCATTGGCTAGAGGAAACACGTGTTGGCTCGCCGTTGGGACAGATGTCATCCACTCATAGGACAGGAGGCGCCTATGATACGTCGACACGTGGCACGGCCCAACAGAGGCCCATTCCGGTGAAAAGGCCGGCCCGTTTGACTTGGTCAAAAGGTCACGGCTTGGCCCACGGAAAGCGTGTTAACGGCCTATTCGTATATCGCCCATTTACGGGACGCAAACTCCCGGCCGTTACGGCCTATCGGAATTAAGCCCAGTAGCTTCATCTGGGCCGTCCAATATGATTCCAGCCCGTTGTTACTTCCGGCCCATGTATGGCCCATGATGTCTTTCAGCCCATATGAGGCCCTTCGTAACTCTGGGCCCAATAAAGGCTCGAGATGAAACTGGCCCATAATGAACAGTGTATCGCTTTATACCCATTAACGACCCATTATTCCGTCGGCCGTTTCCAGCCCGTGTTAACTTTCGGCCTTCTAAGGGCCCATTTTTTCTTGGGCTCCTTTCTGGAAATCGTTAGTTACGGTCCTTTACTGGCCTGTTCCGTTTGTGGGCCAAATTCAGCCCGTGGTTACATTGGTCCTGTTTGTGGCCCGTTAACCCGTTGGCCTGTTTTCATAGCATTATCAAATACGTCCTATTAACGACCTGTTATGGTCCACGAATAGTACGGCCCATGTTTGGCGAAATGATTATACGCCCCGTAGAAGGCCGATGGATCCTACGGCCCATAGAAGACCAATGGACCCGATGGCCCGTAGAAGACCCATGGATCATAAGGCCCGTACAAAGGCCATGGATCCTACGGCCCATAGAAAGCCCATAGATCCTACGGCCCATAGAAGGCCCATGGATCCTACGGCCTGTAGAAGACACATGGATCCTACGGCCCGTAGAAGACACATGGATCCTACGGCCCGCAGGAGGCCCATGGTTACAACAGTTCGTGTGTTGCCATGATTATTGTGGCCTAGATACCAAAAATAGGTTATTGTGGCCACTAGAAAAACACGGAAAAATAACTGCAGTGACTACAATCAAACAACCAAACAAGACAATAAGGAAATAAATAACCAAGCAACTAACGCTAGCCTATTACAAATATTACATCCACTGGGCATCAAAGTTCGCCACCAGTGCAAATATAGGGAAGAAAGCAGCATATTACATACATTGGCCGTCAAAATTGGCCACGAGTGCAAATAAACGCGGCAGCAAAACAAGAGCATAACTGAAACAACTTCAGAGGAGCTCAAGAAACATTATCCTGGATATCCACCATGCTCGCAATAATCTTAGCAAGCTTATTCGCTTTGTCCTGTTTGGCGCTAAAATCCTCCAACGCTTGCTATTGCACCAGAAAGTATGCATCTGAATGCTCCAAGGACTTCCGCAGTCCTTCCGCTTCTTGTCGCAGCACAGCTGATCGATGTCTTTCAGCTTGTAGTTGAGACTCAAGAAACCGAACTGATTCAGACAGTGAGTTTCAGTAGCTTGTGCAAGCGGTAGTGGCTAGTAACTCGAACACTAAACCAAGACAGGACTTTGGGGTTGTCTCACTGTCTTCAAGATAGTCTTCCTTAGCTGTTTTATCAGCTTTGTTGGAGACCAACAAGGATATCTCACTATCCTGAACCTTATCTACATTACTTCCTTTACCATTGCTTAATAAGGCACTCTTCCCCAATATTCTGTCAGCATTCTAAAAGAAGAAACAAGCAGACACATAACAGGTTTAGCATGTACTAGTATATGAAACACATTTTGGTGAACCAGTTCATTAGTAAGGTGGATAGGATTAAACTACCAGTCTTCTATTGCCAAGTACTAGTACATAATAAAAGCATCAAACAAACATATATCTATGTCCTATGGTCACTCCATTGTCTTGCCAAATCGAAATAGAGACACGGTTCAAATCATATCAGTTCAAGACAAAGAAGCAGTTAAAGAATACAAAGCGTGGGAAACTACACGGCACAACAAGATTTCAGATGGGTACCACGGGTCTACATGTACAACAACACTATTTGCTTTGTTGTGATGCTAGTAATGTGCATGATATGAGAAGTCAACTATATACACAATTGAAATTGAAATCAACAGAGCTATTGATAAGAGCAAACCTGTTAAAGAAACATGCGTGAACATACCTGTTGTGCCATTGGAGTTTCGATTGGATCCTTCAATTTAAAAATAAGTTTGTATGAGTAAATACAGTGATACGACAGGAAAGCAGTATGCAGGATAGCAATGGAATCTTAAATTAGAACAGTTGTTCTTCAGGTTTAAGCACTTGTTCTACATGAATAGAATACAGTAAGACACAAGAATACAGTACTTAAAAAAATGAGCTCATAGACCTTACCACATTCTTGGTTCGGGACCAGTACAGAACAAGGCGTTCCCAGTCATCGTCTAGTAAATGTGTCTCAGGAGAACGTAAGGGAATTTGATGAGTTTCTTTGCCAGTGAAGTACGTTTTCTTCAGGTAATTCCGATACTGCCACCAAGCATTCTTGAAGATAGCAGAGGTACTTGCACACGTTACCTCATCCCGAGTTTCCACTACAACTAGCTGGTTGTGATTCCTCCACATGAATAGGCGTACTAACTGGTGGAGTTGGGGTTCACCGTGGTAGTACTGGCCCTTTGGGCACTGGAGCTGCCTTACTAACTGCTCTTGTTTGGGAGCTCTATGGTGGAGATGGTGTTGTGTCAACCGGAACTGGGTTACTATCTGCTGGGGTTGGGGTTAGATTGGGTGAAGCTGGTTCTCTGACCAACGCAGTAGGGGTACAATCTGCGTGAGTCTGGGTTATGTGTGGTAGGGCTGGTTCTCGTGCATGTACAACCGGGGTGCTATCTCCACCACGAGGTAGCATTGTTTTATTTGAAGACCGTGTTTTTACTCCGCTAGATACTGGCATCACCCGCTCGAATTCAAATGGCTGATAAACAGGAAACATAGTTGAATGTACAGACATTGTATGAGAGATAGATGCAATAGATAGTGTGGAAAAAAGAGGGCATGAAATAGTTGACATGTATATTGTTTAACTAAAACGGATAGCATGACATAGTTTCACATATATGATGTCTATCTAAACTGGATAGCATAGCATAGCATAATTCAAAGATATGATGAATAACTAAATAGGATCGCATGACATAATTCACATACATGTTATCTAAGTAATCAAGAACTCATGATTTAATTCACATATGTGATTTATATGCTAAACAGAGGGCATTCAATATGATGTCTGAACTAAGAACATGGTGTTGAATATTGTGTATATGATGTCTAAACTATGCAATGCAAGACACCATATGCATGATATGAGCAGTATAACCGTGCCAAGTTAGTGCATACACCTCGGTGGGTGAATAGGACTGGTCATCTATCTCTGAATCCATCTCTGAGGAGCTATCGGGACCCAACATGAGATCTACTTCGACAGGTAGCATTGTCTGCTCTGAAGGCCTTGTTTTCACTCTAGATTTTTCCATCTCCCACCCAAATGGCTGATTCATGGGAAGAGTAGTTTAATGTACAAACATTGTCGACAAATGGAAATGTAGTGAAGAAAAGGATGGGCAAGATATCATTCAAATATATGATGCCTGGTTAAACAGGATGGCATTGCACATTTCACATATATTATGGCTGGCTAAAAGACATGAGACTGCATAATTCCCATATATGATATAGAAACTAAACAGGTGGCATTACAGAACATGTCTTAACTAAGCAGATGACATATATGATGTCAAAAGTAGGCACTGCAAGGCAACATATGCATGATATGACTAACATCATCATGCCAAGGTAGAGCAAAAAACTTGGGGGGTAAATAGGAGTGGTCAGCTACGTGTGAATCCACCTCAGAACAAATATCTTCCTCTGGATTACAATCTGGAGAGGGGGTAGGGTTTGCCATTGAACCCACCATGGAGCGATGCCTGCATGACATTGTGTTGCCGCGCAAAAATCTTCTCTTTTTCTCTACATGTTCAGCATGACTGTGTACAATATCTGACATGCAAACGAAAAAATATGGTGAGAGTATGTAAGGAGAGCATGCAGAAATCTAGAGTGATGGTAACAACCTGTGGATGGATCCAAAAATAATGATAGCAGGCTGATGATTGCTTAAATTTAATAAAAAGGCAGATGATGATTGCTTTACTATTTGTTTCCCACCCAAGATGAACAACTTAGGCATACCCTAGTATTAGACCTGCATTCTCGGCCAAGTGATAAAAATCATCATAAATTCCAGCGGTTCTCAAGAACTCATCACAAGGCCATTCACACGGCCGAACCTCCGCAGTGCGAGGAAGATTGTATTTGGGCTTTTTGTTCTCTTCATTTTGCTTATCTTTCGAGCTTCGGCTCGAAGAACCTCTTCAATATTTTCTCCCTCTGAAAATGTCTGAAAAAAATTTAGTGACTCAAAATAAAAGTGAACCAAACTCAACAAGATTGATAGCAACCACTCCCACAACTGCCTAGAGGCTATATCATGCATTAGAACTACTTGGGACCATATAAATTTGACATGCAAGCTCAAGACCAGGGTCACCTAAGCAACAAAAATTTGCAATAAATAAAGCACTAGAACAAAAACTAATTGGACCATTGGAGGAGTCACATACCAAAGAACAATCCCCCAAAACCGTTTTGTGAATAGAGCTTTGAGCAAGGAGATCGAAAATGGCAGCAAGATGAGCTAGAACACGGGTTTGAGCTATGGGAGGATTTTTTCTGGAGGAAGCCGAAGTGAGTGGGTGCAGGAATAAGTGGAGGGGGTCCGCGTGGGGTCCACGAGGTAGGGGGCGTGCCCTGGACCCTCGTGGCCAAATGGTGGGGCCCACTGGTGTGTTCTCAGTGCCAGATATTCTTAAATATTCTACAAAAATCATATTTCATTTTCAGGACGTTTGGAGAACTTTTATTTTCGGGGTATTTTTTATTGCAAGGATAATTCAGAAAATACTATTTTTTTCTTTATTTAATCTAAATAACAGAAAGTAAAAGGAGGGTATAGAGAGTTGTGCTTTCTAACTTCATCCATCTCATGCTCATCAAAAGGAATCCACTAACAAGGTTGATCAAGTCTTGTTAACAAATTCTTTCCGAATCGCATGAAACCGGAGAATATTCGAATAACACTAGGTTACCTCAACAGGGATATGCATGTCCGCAATAATAAGAATATCATATTTCTTCTTGACAGTAGGAAGAGGAAATTCAAAACCTCCAATAGTAATCGTGGAAATTTTTCCAATAGAATTGATACTATGGACTTGAGATTGTTTCCTCGGAAAGTGTACTGTATGCTCATTACCATTAACATGAAAAGTGACATTGTCTTTGTTGCAATCAATAACAGCCCCTGCAGTATTCGAAAAGGGTCTACCAAGAATAATAGACATACTATCGTCCTCGGGAATATCAAGAATAACAAAGTCCGTTAAAATAGTAACGTTTGCAACCACAACAGGCACATCCTCACAAATACCGACAGGTATAGCAGTTGATTTATCGGCCATTTGCAAAGATATTTCAGTAGGTATCAACTTATTCAAATCAAGTCTACGATATAAAGAGAGAGGCATAACACTAACACCGGCTCCAAGATCACATAAAGCAGTTTTAACATAGTTTATTTTAATGGAGCGTGGTATAGTTGGTACTCCTGGATCTCCTAGTTTCTTAGGTATTCCACCTTTAAAAGTATAATTGGCAAGCATGGTGGAAATTTCAGCTTCCGGTATCTTTCTTTTATTTGTAACAATATCTTTCATATACTTAGAATAAGGATTCATTTTAAGCATATCAGTCAAACGCATATGCAAAAAGATGGGTCTAATCATTTGAGCAAAGCGCTCAAAATCCTCATCATCCTTTTTTGGGTGGTTTAGGAGGAAAAGGCATGGGTTTCTAAACCCATGGTTCTCTTTCTTTACCATGCTTCCTAGCAACAAAGTCTCTCTTATCATAACGTTGATTCTTTGATTGTGGGTTATCAAGATCAACAGCAGGTTCAATCTCTACATCATTGTTATTGCTAGGTTGAGCATCAACATAAACATCATCATTAATATTATCACTAGGTTCATGTTCATTACCAGATTGTGTTTCAGCATCAGAAATAGAAATATCATTGGGATTCTCAGGTGTGTCAACAACAGGTTCACTAGAAGAATGCAAAGTCCTATCATTTTTCTTTTTCTTCTTCTTAGAAGAACTAGGTGCATCAACATTAGTTCTCTGAGAATCTTGCTCAACTCTCTTAGGGTAGCCCTCAGGATACAAAGGTTCCTGAGTCATTCTACCCCCTCTAGTCACAACTCTAACAGCATTATCATTTTTCTTATTATTTAATTCATTGAGGCACTTGACATGTAGTTTAGGGAGGGCCTGTAGTTCATCTTCAACCTGCACCCCCTGAGCCGCCAGCCACCACTGGCCGAACCGCCGGCCCCCGTGCCGCCTCGCCGCCCCGAAACAACTCCCCATCGCTGGTCCGCGGCCGCCCCGGCCAGCCCTCTAGCCCCCCTCCCCCCCGCGCCGAGCTTTTTCTCCGGCGATCCCCACGCCACCGCCCCACCACCGTGCCGCGCACTACCGGCGACCACCGCCCCCCACCCTGAACCCTAAGATAGATAGTGTGGTACCTCGCCGACGAGCCCCCTCCCTGCTGCGGGTGGTTCTTCCTTAACTCCGGCGAGCCCCCCCCCTGAAAATCGACTGACCCAAAAGTCGATTCAGTCGACTAAAGTGTAGCTAAATCGGAGCAGAGCAGCAGCATGAGCGAGGGGGAGAGCAGCAGCAGCAGCGCGAGTGAGCGAGAGCCGGGGCAGCAACAGCTGGGCGAGCGAGCGAGAGCCAGAGCAGTAGCGCGAGCGAGCGAGAGCCGAAGCAGCAGCAGCAGATCCGGCTGGTATGGACGCCGCCGCCGAAGGGGCCTCGCACTGGGGGAGAGCCTCCGTGGATATGTCGCTCGCGGCGCCGGCTTGGAGGTAGCCGCTGCATGGGGGTGCGGGATGGAGCACCGTCGGCGCCAGGAGGTCGAGTTAAGGAGAAGGTGCGATGCGATGAGTGTACAACCTCTTTGGTGGCGCCGAGTAGGCCTCGGATTCGTTCGAGGAGTCAGTGAGGATGCTGCGGTTCCGGTGGAGCGGGTTAAGGCGGCGCTGTGGGAATGGAGTAGTCGTGATAGACGAGGCGATCGTCGGAGCAGCACCTTGGAGGTGGAGGACGGGGCGGCTGAACCGGCCGGACGACGAGATGGACGACGGATCCTCATCCGGGGAGGTGGATGAGGGACGGCAAGCTGTTGCGATGGACGACGTCGTCGGGGAAGAGGCTCCGGCTGGGTAGCGGTGAGGTGGCGGATTGAGGAGGGTGGGGTTTCGTGGCTGGAGCGCAGAGGTTATGGCGGCTTGGGATTTCGAATGACGAAAAGGAGGCGATGGGAGGGGGAACCATGACTTAGGGACGCGCTTGTCCAAAATGTAGGGTGTGTTACAAAAGTACCCCCACTGATTTGAACTAGCGGCCCTTTCGGTTCAGGGTTAGAAGGGGGATTTTGCGTGTCCGGATTTGGCAGCTGGAGGGAGTTTTCATGCGCGTTGTAATTTCGGGATAGCAAGGCGCCAGTTTTAGGAGCACGATATCTGAATTTTAGGAATATTACAGGGCGCGGGTTGAATTTTAGGGACAAGCCTAACGTGTAATATTGTACTTGTACGTACCAAATTAATTCACACTTCCCTCAACGAAAACAAAACGAAAAAAATAAAACTATTCACACCACACAAAGAGAGAGTCTTGTCCCGTTTTACTATGCAAATGCTATTCAAAGCTACTCATACCAACATGTTATGTCCAATTAAATTTTTTCATTGGTTGTATAATGCATGTAACGTACTCATACCAACATTTTAGTGCATTCCAAATGTCTATACTACCACTGCAATTCGAACTAAATTTGAATTGGTTTCTCTATTTCAATAAGAATCTACAATCATGATTGTTGCCAACTTCAACCATCATTCGTGTATTACCTTAACAACACACCACATGATTACTATAGAGATAGATATGAACTATGTGTACTATATGAACTCAAATTCAATTTTTGAATACACTTGATGTTGATTACAAATAATAGTACATTTGATGTACTAACTATATATTCATAATCTAAACCATGTTCCATACGTACACCGTGTTTATCACACAAAGTATAGTGCCCCGCCCCCTACATTATGACAAGTATTTAGCCCTGAGCTGCAAAAGCCACACATTAGCCCAAATTATAATCAATGTTCTACATTATGATATCTTCTTCAAGTATCCTTATCCACTTTTTTATAATGAATTAAGATCTTTGTTCGTCTTTTACACCTTCACCATCCTCTTCTCTTTGTAGCAACCTAGCGCTAACTTTCCATCGTGCATGCACACGCCCGCCCCCCTCTCACCCTCCCTCAGCGTCCCCTCCATCGTGCACGTTCGTTATTTCTCTTTAGGTCGTTCACCCGCGGTGTCTATAGGCCCCCCGGCTCCTTCTTTCCGGCACACACCGGTCGATATACCACTCTAGCCAAGTGTGCCTACCACAAACACATACTTCCCCCTTCTCTTCTCACCGTCCATGCCCCCTATGTCCAATACGGTTCCACACAGGTGCACACTCCCGCCCCTCTTTTCATCGATCTCATACTTGCACACTCCTCCCCCCTCGACATGGTAGGCCTCTCGCACCACCTCCTAGCCGCACCCCTCTCCCCCTGTCTGTCTCTCTAGACCTTATTTGCTTCTAACACATGCATGCATGTATACGTACCAATCTCCCTACATATTGCCAGGTCGACTATAATTCGTTTTCCCCACGCACTGATAGACTTACCTCACTAGTTATGTCTCTCCTATTCTCGTACACACGACGATTGATCTTCCTATGTAGTCATGTATGCTTACCACAACCATATCGTCTCCCCTCATCATGCGTGCACACCTCCCGACCCGTCTCTCACACGCACGTGCATAGACAGACAGACATCCCCCGCCCTCTCTTATTGATATTGCACTCGTACCCTCCGTTTGTCTAGCAGGCCTCTCCCACCATTTGTGAGACGCCACTCCACCACCAACCCTCCGACGCTCTACCTTTGTCTTTCTCCCAACCTTATTCCTCTGCTACACATATCCAGGGATGTCGATCGATCTCCCTCAATACATAGCTAGGTCCCTCTCCTTCCCCACACATATACTAGTCGATCGGTCTCTGCCTCCCCCCCCCACACACACCGATAGTCGAATGTTGTAGGTAGGTATCCATGCCACAGAGAAAAACTGCACCTCTGCCCTCTCAAATTCCAGTAGGCCAGCCGCCCTGTATCTTTGACGTGGGCAAACACAAATTCGATGGCACTCTTTATCGATCGCGCAGCCACACAATTCATCCCTGTTTTCGATTCTATCGATATCTCACGTCCATGACTCCATTTCACACACATTGCATATGTTACTTTTATGTTTGAGATATCATCGACACACTGCCTCTGTTTCGCACAAACCATCTCTCTCACACCCACCCACGTACGTACCTGCACCTAAAGAAGAGGTGCATGCAGGACGCACGTACTCACGTCTCGTTCCCGGCCACACCCGCGCGGATACACGGTGGAGTTCGTTCCTGTACGAAAAGGCAGCCCACGTGATAATTTGACGCGTGTAGTGGTTGTTTACTCGAAGGAGGGTCGGGTACCACGCCTAGACGGAACAAAGTTTGACTTGATGCGTTAGTATTAAATAAAGTTATATATTCCTCAATGGCACGTACATGATATAAAACGATTGTCGTGGGGAAAATGGAAAAATCCGCTCCACTATATAGAACGGAGCCTGCCTACCGGGGTTTGCCTCTCGTCACACCATCTCACACAAGGCGGCGGTGGCCTCTCTCTCTCCCACCGTTGGTCAATGATCCGGCCCCATCCCGTCCGCCGGTGGAAAGGGAGGATGTGCATCGTTTCTTCGTTCGACAGCATTGAGGCAGCACGTCCCGATCTACGGTACCCGTCGTTCCCTCTGACCAAGCTCCGGCGTGGTAGGGCCTTCGCCACTTGCTCGCTTCCGTAGTATGGGTAGACCCCGGCCGCCGGCACCGTCCTAGTAACATCCCGACGACCCTCTGGTACAGCTTCCTACGGCCTTGCTCCACTGCCCATCTTCCCGCGTTGCTGCATGTGGATCTTCTTTAGTTGTTTGCTTAAAACGTATCTCAGCCGACGTACTTTCCATCTTGCAATCTCGTCCTCAAACCATTTTTGGTAAACCACCATGCCGCTATCTTTCCCTTATTACATGGAATATGCTTCTTTTTTGTCGGCGTATGTCTTCAACTCATGTTATTGGGCAGTAATTATTTCCTTTCTACCTCCTTTTGCAAACAGGGCTATCCATTTTCACCTCGTTGCTATTGCGACCTTTTGGTGAACTGCACAAATCACTTTTTCTTAAGAGTGTTTTGTGCAGTTCCGCCAAAATGTCACACGGGCAACGTTTTTACATTTCTGTTGGACTGCAGAAAGGGAGATTGTTTTGATATCCTCCTCATCCAACTTCGTGCCTAATCTTCTCCAACAAGTAGTTAGTCCTAAAGAGAGATCACAGAGGTGATCGGCTTCTATTTGTGTGTGTTATGTTTCATCATCTAGTTCCACTATTATTGTAATCACACTGAATGGATATCTTTGCAAACAGGGATGGTCCGCACGATTTTAGTGGAGCTGCACAAAATGATCGGATTGTGGTGTCCTCCATCCACCTCTTTTTTGGCTACAGAGCTGGGTCAAACTAGCTGCCAAGCAATGAACACTGTGCCCAGGAAATGGAGCCATGCCTACGAACAACATCAATCAATTATATATTTTCTTTATTTGTACACCTTCTCACAACTTTGTCTTCAGTTGTGATGTGAATATTGGCGCTGCTCTGCGGACCATTGAGATGCATTAGTAGCCATGGTAGTTTCATTTGTATTTGATGGAATGTTGTAACGAGATAATCTTGAGGCAAGAGGACACATGAATCCTAAGTTGAAACCTTTTTTTCCTGCGGGAACCAAAGTTGAAACCTTCATACCATCACAGTACAATTTCATTAAAATTATGCGTACATATAAACAAATCCTGAAGGATTGATAGCAATGCCAGAAACAATTCAACTTCGTTTCGCCGACTTGTGGGACATCCTTCATCCGACACCACCTGCCATGCAGCAATATTGAGTGCACAACTGCAGGGAAAGATTCACCCTGGTCATTGAACCGCAGTAGTAATGACTAGTGAGCAGTCAAATCACAGAGCCCCACATTCGCCACAGTAAGTTGCTCGGACGAAGCAACCACCATTTCTCTGTTCCTTGAATCCGTTGGTACTCCCATATTCCCAGAGTAATAAGTTGGTCGGGCGAAGCAACCATCACTTCACCTTTCGCACATTAAGTACTAGTAGCTCATTTTTTTACTCTAGAAACAACCACACGTGAATATTGGCGGTAGCAGCACAACAACTGAATCAAAAATCAAAACCAACCAATGAACTACTACTAATGGTGAGCGTTTGCTAGTATCATGTACTCCGTCTGTCCATGTATATAGGGCTTAATGCGTTTTTCGAGACTAACTTTGGCCCTGTTTGGATCCATGGGTTAGAGTTAGTTTTAGTTAGTTGGGGCTCAAATAGACCTAAAGTATCCAAGCATGAGGGTTAAATTGGAGCAAGTTGCACCGAACCCACCAAAAAACTATCCCACCCAAGAGGTGCTAATTGGAGATAGTTCTCATTGGGCCCACTGGAAATCACTTTTCTCTCTCCATCAAGTGTATTTATTGTCATTGGGCTACAGTTAGTTCAGGGTTAGTCATGAGTTAGTCTAACCTCTACCTAAGTTAGAGTATCCAAACAGGAGCAGTATAGGACATGCAAGTTGCTGAAAGCATACAGTCAAATTCGTACGCGAGAGGATCTTTTTTTAAACGGAACGTGAAAGGATCTTCGAATGATATAATTTTTAAATTATATAAAATCTTATCAATAGTCAAAGGCATCCTCGAAGAATACATTAGGACCTATATAAAATCTTATCAATAGTCAAAACCAAGTGTTCTAAACGAGTTCAAAACAAGAAACTGGACCCACTCACGGCACGGCACGCCTGTCTCGTTTGGTCCGTCGGTCAAAGCGCTTCCTCTTCTTGGCATAACAATAGAGTACATTATTTTTTTAGAATGCTCTTGGCATGTCGGTAACATGTGATGAGTTAACCGACCTCAATAGACGGCAAAAACGCCAGCCCGCCGCACTTTGAGAGAGACGAGGAGCGAGAAGCGATACGGGCTGCTAGATTACTAGAGCTAGGTGTCGCACGGAGGCCAAGAAAAATGGTGATAGCGTGGCTTAGCTATGTAGTATGATGTAACTACACTGGGCTGTCGTGTTTCGTACTCTTCCAGTCCACTGTGGAGATGATTGGTTGATTTTATATCGCTGAATAATATAAAATATTATGAGTGCAGACGCTCCACCACGAGGTTCCTTGCTCCTTCTCGGTCGTCGAGAATCTATGCTCTTCCACTCTTTTTATTGACGTGAGCTTTTTTCATCCTTTTGCCAACACGCGGCAACTCGTAGAACGACGAGAAGCTTGTTTACTACGCCTTCTCCCTCGCCAACGCGTGCGCGGTGGCTCGCAACACGAGGAGAAACTTTTGCTGCGGTGGATGTGCAGCAGTTCATAGTGAGAGTAACATACTCCTAGGTACTCCCTCTTATCTCAGTTTACAAGTCTTGCACGTGTACCTAGGTAGTTAATTTGACCAACTTAATAAGAGGCATACATTACGAAAAATATATCATTACAAACTTCAAATATTCTATTTTTAATGATATTTTTTTATGTTAAACAATTTATTTTATATAAGTTACATTGATGACCTAGATACACGTGCAAGCCTTGTAAACTGAGATGGAGGGACTAGTAACATAGCGCAGTCCAAGACAAGTTTGCTTATGTGGCATGTATTTAATGAGGAGAGATGTGTTTAGAGTAAAATAATATGTAGTGTGGGGCACAAGCGATTAGTCCATTGTAGAAACTAGGGTGGTGCCGGATTAATTCCGCATGTAAATAAGCTTGTAACCGTGGATTTGGAGCTCTTTTCCCCTCTCCTTTAATGAATGATACGCACACTCGTGCGTATTCGAGAAAAAAATATGTTACTGTAACATAGCGCTTTCCAAGAGAGGATCGATGAGTCTACAAGGTAATAAATGAAGCCAACTAGTATGACACTACTACTATGTTACTTGGCATTATGGAGGTAGTAACTTAGACTAGTGTCATATGCATGACACTAGTCTAAGTTACTCTGCACTATGACCAGCCTAAGAGCATGGTTAATAGTATAGTCAGCTGATGGCTATAAGAAACTGCCATGTCATGTATAGCCATCATTTATAGTCACTCATATAGTAGTGTGGGCTAAAAGGTTGGCTATAACATCACTTAGTACTTTTTTCAACCTTCTCTCTTTCTCTTTCTTCACATTTATTCTATTTGTCTAGGAATCCGCATATAGCTAGGCTCTTGGATGAGAGCCCACTCCCCATAATTTTCCTCGTCATCATCTGAGTCCTACAAGATCTCACCCACATCATCATTAGGCATGCAGCCGCCTTGATAGACAACGTGCGCAGAAGGAGTAGAGGCGACTGGGGACGCACCACGTCGTGGGCACTCCGTACATGCTCGTGTGCGTGCAGCGTGCGTGCTTTTCCATCGGTGCTAGCTCTAAGGCCTAGGCTGCAGTCGTCTTCGTCTCCGACTAGTTGTTGATCAACGACAGCAAAGAGGTGCTGCAAGAGATGCGTAGGCGCCATTGTGTGCGAGCTTCGTCGTAGCACGACGAACCAGACGTCGCCGCAGATGGCGCACGCCTCCATGCAGCCGAGTGTGTGCGCATGCATGTGTTATTCACGTTCATTCTGCGGCCGAGTGTGAGTGCATGCATGTGTTGTGTACGTGCCTTGTGTGCTCCATGCTGTGCGCGTATGTGCGTGAGTTGGATCGGCATGAGTTAGTGCGTTGGCGTGTGTACATGCGTGGCTGCAAGCGTCCTGTACATGCGTGGTTATCAATATAAACTATAAAACATCTTCAACTTAGCATCCTGATGTATCGTGTCTAGTGGTTAGCGAAGAGTTCATGTTCTTTTATTTGTTTATAAGTGGGCAGGCGGCAAAAAACAAGGGAAAACGCGCAAGTTTCCTTGCAGACGCTCCACCGCGAGGTTCCTTGCTCCTTCTCGGTCATCGGGAATCTATGTTCTTCAACTCTTTTTTTATGTGAGCTTTGTTCATCTTTTTTCCAACACGCGAGACACCTAGCATCAAGGTGCGTGTGTCATGCAAGAAAATGGAGATAATCAGATAAGCGGTCCGTAAGGGAGTCGTGCACTTCGATGGCACCTACTACGCAATATTTTTTCTCCTCGATGGCACGTGAATAGTGCACGTACTCAACATCGGAGCACGGGATGGGGGGGTAGCCATGACAAGGTCAGCCCTTTTTTGGAGAGAGTACGTACTAACTAACTTTGATGTGTCCCGTCAACTCGCAGAACAACGAGAAGCTTGCTTATGTTGGGGAACGCAGTAATTTCAAAAGAATTCCTACGCACACGCAAGATCTATCATGGTGATGCATAGCAACGAGAGGGGAGAGTGTAGTCCACGTACCCTCGTAGACCGTAAGCGGATGCGTTTATCAACGCGGTTGATGTAGTCGTACACCTTCACGATCCGTCCCGATCAAGCACCGAACGTACGGCACCTCCGTGTTCAACACACGTTCATCTCGATGATGTCCCCGCCTTCTTGATCCAGCAAGAGGAGTGAAGTAGTAGATGAGTTCCGGCAGCACGACAGCATGGTGACGGTGTTGGTGAAGAACAATCTCCGCAGGGCTTCGTCTAAGCACTATGAAAACTATGACGGAGGATAAACTAGATGAGACGGGGTTGCCGGCACACAGCTTGGTTTTTCTTGATGTGTCTTGGGTCCTAGCCCTGCCCCTCTATTTATATGTTGAGCCTTGGGGTCGAAACTTGGAGTAAAATCCTCCACAAAGTCGGTTTCACCCGAAAGGCAAGAGTCCTTCTCGGACTCCAGGGCCAGACGCCAGGGTTCCCAGCGTCTGTCCAGACGCCGGGAACCCTGGCGTCTGGCCCCTGGACTCCGTAAAACTTCCTTTTGCGATTTCCAAAAACCTTGTGGGCTTTCCCCTTTCGCCCAAATAAAGTGTTCTCGTACCCAAACATTTCAGGAAACATCCGGAACCCCTTCCGGTGAATTCTGGTACCCTTCCGGAGACTAAACACTATTATCCGATATATCAATCTTTATCTCCGAACCATTCCGGAGTTCCTCGTCATGTCTGTGATCTCATCCGGGACTCCGAAAAACATTTGGTCACCAACATACATAACTCATATAATAATATATCGTCAACGAACGTTTAAGCGTGCGGACCCTACGGGTTCGAGAACTATGTAGACATGACCGAGACACCTCTCTGGTCAATAACCAATAGCGGAACCTGGATGCCCATATTGGCTCCTACATATTCTACGAAGATCTTGATCGGTCGAACCGCATAACAACATACGTTGTTCCCTTTGTCATCGGTATGTTACTTGCCCGAGATTCGATCGTCGCTATCCTCATACCTAGTTCAATCTCGTTACTGGCAAGTCTCTTTACTCGTTCCGTAATGTATCATCCCATAACTAACTCATTAGTTACATTGCTTGCAAGGCTTATAGTGATGATCATTACCGAGTGGGCCCAGAGATACCTCTCCGATACACGGAGTGAATCCTAATCTCGACCTATGCCAACTCAACAAACACCATCGGAGACACCTGTAGAGCATCTTTATAATCACCCAGTTACATTGTGACGTTTGATAGCACACAAGGTGTTCCTCCGGTATTCGGGAGTTGCATAATCTCATAGTCCTAGGAACATGTATAAGTTATGATGAAAGCATTAGCAATAAAACAATACGATCATTATGCTAAGCTAACGGTTGGGTCTTTTTCCATCACATCATTCTCTAATGATGTGATCCCGTTCATCAAATGACAACACATGTCTATGGTCAGGAAACTTAACCATCCTTGATTAACGAGCTAGTCTAGTAGAGGCATACTAGGCACACTTTGTTTTGTCTATGTATTCACACATGTATCAAGTTTCCGGTTAATACAATTCTAGCATGAATAATAAACATTTATCATGATATAAGGAAATATAAATAACAACTTTATTATTGCCTCTAGGGCATATTTCCTTCAGTCTCCCACTTGCACTAGAGTCAATAATCTAGTTCACATCGTGACGTGATTTAACACCAATAGTTCACATCTTTATGTGATTAGTTCACATCTCCATGTGACTAATACCCAAAGGGTTTACTAGAGTCAATAATCTAGTTCACATTGCTATGTGATTAACACCCAAAGAGTGATTGTGTTTTGCTTTGTGAGAGAAGTTTAGTCAACGGGTCTGCCACATTCAGAGCCGTATGTATTTTGCAAATTTTCTATGTCTACAATGCTCTACACATAGCTACTCTAGCTAATCGCTCCCACATTCAATATGTATCCTGATTGAGACTTAGAGTCATCCGGATCAGTGTCAAAGCTTGCATCAACGTAACCCTTTACGACGAACTTTTTGTCACCTCCACAACCAAGAAACACGTCCTTATTCCACTAAGGATAATTTTGACCATTGTCCAGTGATCCACTCCTAGATCACTATTGTACCCTCTTGCCAAACTCATGGTGAGGTACACAATAGGTCTGGTACACAAAATAGCATACTTCATAGAACCTATGACTCAGGCATAGGGAATGACTTTTCATTTTCTTTCTATTTTCTGCCGTGGTCGGGTTTTGAGTCTTTACTCAACTTCACACATTGCAACACAGGCAATAACTCTTTCTCTGACTGTTCCATTTTGAACTACTTCAAAAACTTGTCAAGGTATGTACTCATTGAAAAAATTATCAAGCGTCTTGATCTATCTCTATAGATCTTGATGCTCAATATGTAAGCAGCTTCACCGAGGTCTTTCTTTGAAAAACTCCTTTCAAACACTCCTTTATGCTTTCCAAAAAATTCTACATTATTTCCGATCAACAATATGTCATTCACATATACTTATCAGAAAGGCTGTAGTGCTCCCACTCACTTTCTTGTAAATACAGGCTTCACCGCAAGTCTGTATAAAACTATATGCTTTGATCAACTTATCAAAGCGTATATTCCAACTCCGAGATGATTGGACCAGTCCATAGATGGATCGCTGGAGCTTGCATATTTTGCTAGCGCCTTTAGGATTGACAAAACCTTCTGGTTGTATTGTATACAACTCTTCTTTAAGAAATCCATTAAGGAATCCAGTTTTGACATCCATTTGCCAGATTTCATAAAATGTGGCAATTGCTAACATGATTCGGACAGACTTAAGCATCGCTACGAGTGAGAAGGTCTCATCGTAGTCAACTCCTTGAACTTGTCGAAAACCTTTCGCAACAAGTCGAGCTTTGTAGACAGTAACATTACCGTCAGCGTCAGTCTTCTTCTTGAAGATCTATTTATTCTCGATGGCTTGCCGATCAACGGGCAAGTCAACCAAAGTCCACAATTTGTTCTCATACATGGATCCCATCTCAGATTTCATGGCCTCAAGACATTTCGCGGAATCTGGGCTCATCATCGCTTCCTCATAGTTCGTAGGTTCGTCATGGTCAAGTAACATGACCTCCAGAACTGGATTACCGTACCACTCTGGTGCGGATCTTACTCTGGTTGACCTACGAGTCTCGGTAGTAACTTGATCTGAAGTTATATGATCATCATCATTAGCTTCCTCACTGATTGATGTAGTAGTCACAGGAACTGATTTCTGTGATGAACTACTTTCCAATAAGGGAGCAGGTACAGTTACCTCATCAAGTTCTACTTTGCACCCACTCACTTCTTTCGAGAGAAACTCCTTCTCTAGAAAGGATCCATTCTTAGCAACGAATGTCTTGGCTTCGGATCTGTGATAGAAGGTGTACCCAACATTTTCTTTTTGGGTATCCTATTAAGATGCACCTCTCCGATTTGGGTTCGAGCTTATTAGGTTGAAACTTTTTCACATAAGCATTGCAACCCCAAACTTTAAGAAACGATAGTTTAGGTTTCTAGCCAAACCATAGTTCATACGGTGTCATCTTAACGGATTAGACGGTGCCCTATTTAACGCGAATGTAGCTGTCACTAATGCATAACCCCAATTCGATAGAGGTAAATCGGTAAGAGACATCATAGATTGCACTATATCCAATAAAGTACAGTTATGATGTTCGGACACACCATTATGTTGTGGTGTTCCAGATGGCATGAGTTTGTGAAACTATTCCACATTGTTTTAATTGAAGACCAAACTCGTAACTCAAATATTCGTCTCCGCGATCAGATCGTAGAAACTTTATTTTTCTTGTGACGATGATTTTCCACTTCACTCTGAATTTCTTTGAACTTTTCAAATGTTTCACACTTATGTTTCATCAAGTAGATATTCCCATATCTTCTCAAATCATCTGTGAAGGTCAGAAAATAACAATACCCGCCGCGAGCCTCAACACTCATCGGACCGCATACATTAGTATGTATTATTTCCAATAAGTCAGTTGCTCGCTCCATTGTTCCGGAGAACCAAGTCTTAGTAATCTTGCCCACGAGGCATGGTTCGCAAGCATCAAGTGATTCATAATCAAGTGATTCCAAAAGCCCATCAGCATGGAGTTTCTTCATGCGCTTTACACCAATATGACTTAAACGACAGTGCCACAAATAAGTTGCACTATCATTATTAACTTTGCATCTTTTGGCTTTAATATTATGAATATGTGTATCACTATGATCGTGATTCAATAAACCATTTATATTGAGTGTATGACCATAGAAGGTTCTGTTCATGTAAATAGAATAACAATTATTTTGTGACTTAAA
The DNA here is from genome assembly GCF_018294505.1 of Triticum aestivum. Lineage (NCBI taxonomy): Eukaryota > Viridiplantae > Streptophyta > Magnoliopsida > Poales > Poaceae > Triticum > Triticum aestivum. The sequence continues at coordinate 101,935,583 of NC_057808.1, read as the reverse complement.
TGAATAACCGTATTGCAATATACATGATCCAATCATATTCATGCGCAACGCAAACACCAAATAACATTTATTTTGGTTCAACACTAATCCCGATGGTAAAGGGATTGTGCGATGATGATCATATCAATCTTGGAACCACTTCCAACACACATCGTCACTTCACCCTTAACTAGTCTCTGTTTATTCTGCAACTCCTGTTTCGAGTTACTAATCTTAGCAACTGAACTAGTATTAAATACTAAGGGGTTGCAATAAACACTAGTAAAGTACACATCAATAACATGTATATCAAATATACCTTTGTTCACTTTGCCATCCTTCTGATCCGCCAAATACTTTGGGCAGGTCCGCTTCCAGTGACCAGTCCCTTTGCAGTAGAAGCACTTAGTCCCAGGCTTAGGTCCAGACTTGGGCTTCTTCACTTGAGCAGCAACTTGTTTGCCGTTCTTCTTGAAGTTCCCCTTCTTCCCTTTTCCCTTTTGTTGAAACTAGTGGTCTTGTCAACCATCAACACTTCATGCTTTTCTTGATTTCTACCATCGCCAATTTTAGCATCGCTAAGAGCTTTGGGAATTATTTTCGTCATCCCTTGCATATTATAGTTCAACACAAGTGCTAGTAACTTGGTGATAGTGACTAGAGAACTTTTGTCAATTACTATCTTATCTGGAAGATTAACTCCCACTTGATTCAAGTAATTGTAGTACCCAGACAATCTGAGCACATGCTCACTGGTTGACCTATTCTCGTCCATCTTGTAGGCAAAGTACTGTCAGAGGTCTCATACCTTTTGACATGGGCATGAGTATGAAATACCAATTTCAACTCTTGGAACATCTTATATGCTCTGTGGCATTCAAAACATTTTTGAAGTCCCGGTTCTAAGCCGTAAAGCATGGTGCACTTAACTATCAAGTAGTCATTATACCGAGCTTGTCAAAACGTTCATAACGTCTACATCTTCTCCTGCAATAGGTCCGTCACCTAGCGGTGCATCAAGGACATAATTCTTCTGTGCAGCAATGAGGATAATCCTCAGATCATGGACCTAGTCCGCATCATTGATACTAACATCTTTCAACTTAGTTTTCTCTAGGAACATATCAAAAATAAACGGGGAGCTACACACGAGCTATTGATCTACATCAACATAGACATGCAAAATACTATCAGGTACTAAGTTCATGATAAATTAAAGTTCATTTAATCATATTACTTAAGAACTCCCACTTAGATAGACATCCCTCTAATCATCTAAGTGATCACGTGATCTATATCAACTAAACCATGTCCGATCATCACGTGAGATGGAGTAGTTTTAAATGGTGAACATCACTATGTTGATCATATCTACTATATGATTCACGCTCGACCTTTTGGTCCCAGTGTTCCGAGGCTATATCTGCATATGCTAGGCTCGTCAAGTTTAACCCGAGTATTTTGCGTGTGCAAAACTGGCTTGCACCCGTTCTATGTGAACATAGAGCTTAGCACACCCGATCATCACGTGGTGTCTCAGCAAGATGAACTTTCTCAACGGTGCATACTCAGCGAGAACACCTGTACCTTGAAATTTAGTGAGAGATCATCTTATAATGCTACCGCCGAACTAAGCAAAATAAGATGCATAAAGGATAAATGATACGTCTCCAACGTATCTATAATTTATGAAGTATTCATGCTATTATATTATCCATCTTGGATGTTTAATGGGCTATACTATGCACTTTTATATGATTTTTGGGACTAACCTATTAACCTAGAGCCCAGTGCCAGTTTCTATTTTTTCCTTGTTTTTAAGTTTTGCAGAAAAGGAAAACCAAACGAAGTCCAATTGATGTGCCAATTTTTGATGATTTTTTCTGGACCAAAAGAAGCCCCCGGAGTAAAAGAGTTGGGCCAGGAGAGTCCCGGGCTGCCCACGAGGGTGGGGGGCGCGCCCACCCCCCTGGGCGTGGGCCCTTGCCTCGTGGACAACCCGGAGACCCCCCTGGCGTGAGACCTACGCCAAAAAATCCTATAAATACTGAAACCTCCAGAAAACAGAATAGATTGGGAGTTCCGCCGCCGCAAGCCTCTGTAGCCACCAAAAACCAATTGGGACCCTGTTCCGGCACCCTGCCGGAGGGGGGATCCCTCACCGGTTGCCATCTTCATCATCCCGGCGCTCTCCATGACGAGGAGGGAGTAGTTCACCCTCGAGGCTGAGGGTATGTACCAGTAGCTATGTGTTTGATCTCTCTCTCTCTCTCTCGTGTTCTTGAGGTGATACGATCTTGATGTATCGCGAGCTTTGCTATTGTAGTTGGATCTTATGATGTTTCTCCCCCTCTATTCTCTTGTAATGGATTGAGTTTTCCCTTTGAAGTTATCTTATCGGATTGAGTCTTTAAGGATTTGAGAACACTTGATGTATGTCTTGCCGTGCTTATCTGTGGTGACAATGGGATATCACGTGGTTCACTTGATGTATGTTTTGGTGATCAACTTGCGGGTTCCGCCCATGAACCTATGCATAGGGGTTGGCACACATTTTCGTCTTGACTCCCCGGTAGAAACTTTGGGGCACTCTTTGAAGTACTTTGTGTTGGTTTGAATAGATGAATCTGAGATTGTGTGATGCATATCGTATAATCATACCCACAGATACTTGTGGTGACATTGGAGTATCTAGGTGACATTAGGGTTTTGGTTGATTTGTGTCTTAAGGTGTTATTCTAGTACGAACTCTATGATAGATTGAACGGAAAGAATAGCTTCATGTTATTCTACTACGGACTCTTGAATAGATCGATCAGAAAGAATAACTTTGAGGTGGTTTCCTACCCTACCATAATCTCTTCGTTTGTTCTCCGCTATTAGTGACTTTGGAGTGACTCTTTGTTGCATGTTGAGGGATAGCTATATGATCCAATTATGTTATTATTGTTGAGAGAACTTGCACTAGTGAAATTATGAACCCTAGGCCTTGTTTCAACGCATTGCAATACCGTTTGTGCTCACTTTTATCATTAGTTGCCTTGCTGTTTTTATATTTTCAGATTACAAAAACCTATATCTACCATCCATATTGCACTTGTATCACCATCTCTTCGCCGAACTAGTGCACCTATGCAATTTACCATTGTATTGGGTGTGTTGGGGACACAAGAGACTCTTTGTTATTTGGTTGCAGGGTTGTTTGAGAGAGACCATCTTCATCCTACGCCTCCCATGGATTGATAAACCTTAGGTCATCCACTTGAGGGAAATCTGCTACTGTCCTACAAACCTCTGCACTTGGAGGCCCAACAACGTCTACAAGAAGAAGGCTATGTAGTAGACATCAAGCTATTTTCTGGCGCCGTTGCCGGGGAGGCTAGGTAAGCGGCACTCACACCCCGTCAACTAAGCTCTTTTCTGGCGCCGTTGCCGGGGAGGTGAGTGCTTGAAGGTATATATTTAGATCTTGCAATCGAATCTTTTTGTTTCTTGTTTTATCACTAGTTTAGTCTATAAAATAAAACTACAAAAAAATGGAAATGAGGGTGCCTCATATGCTTCATCTTTTTAATGTCTTCCGTGAAAATAAGGATTCCGATAATTGTGCTCAATTGCTAGAGGAAGAATGCATTAGAATGTTTGGCACTATTGAATGATAAGCATGATTGCAATGTTGTTAGTATGAATTCTATGAATATCCATGATGCTAATGATATGCAAAGCCACAAGCTTGGGGATGCTATGTTTGATGAAGATGATATGTTTTGTCCCCCAAGTTTTGATGAGCAAATTTATTATGACGAAAGCAAGCCTCCTATTTATGATGATTATTGTGATGACACGTATGCTTTAAAGAATAATGATAACCATGAAATTTGTCATCTTGATCTTAATTTTCAATCACATGATAGTTATTGTGTTGAGTTTTCTCCCACTATTGTTGATGAGAAGAATTTTGCTTATGTGGAGAGTAGTAAAATTTCTATGCAAGTAGATCATGAAAAGGATGCTTTAGGTGCTGGTTATATTGTTGAATTCATTCATGATGCTACTGAAAATTATTATGAGGGAGGAATATATGCTCGTAGGAATTGCAATACTACCAAGTTTCCTTCTATGTGCTTAAAGTTTTAAAGTTATGCTTGTTTTGCCTTCCTGTGCTAGTTGATTATTGTTCCCATAAATTGTTTGCTCACAAAATCCCTATGCATAGGAAGTGGGTTAGACTTAAATGTTCTAGTCATATTCTTCATGATGCTCTCTTTGCGTTTCAATTCTTATCTTTTATGTGAGCATCATTGAAATCATCATGCCTAGCTAGGGGCGTTAAACGTTAGCGCTTGTTGGGAGGCAACCCAATTTTATTTTAGTTTCTTGCTTTTTGGTTTCTGTTTAGTAATAAATAATCCATCTAGCTTCTGTTTATATGTGGTTTTATGTTTTAATTAGTGTTTGTGCCAAGTAGAACCTTTGGGAAGACTTGGGTGAAGTCTTTATAATCTTGCTGTAAAAAACAGAAACTTTAGCGCTCACGAGATTAGCTAAAACCTTTTACCGGAGAGTGCTATTTAGTTAATTATTTTTGAAGATGATTACTAGACAAATTTCTCAGGTCCAGAAATTTATTTTAGAATTTTTGGAGTTCCAAAAGTATACGTTCTATACAGATTACTACAGACTGTTCTGTTTTTGACAGATTCTGTTTTCTAGTGTTGTTTGCTTATTTTGATGAATCTATGAGTAGTATCGGAGGGTATGAACCATAGAGAAGTTGGAATACAGTAGATATTACACCAATATGAATTTAGAATGACTTCACAACAGTACCTAAGTGGTGATTTATTTTCTTATACTAACGGAGCTTACGAGTTTTCTGTTAAGTTTTGTGTTGTGAAGTTTTCAAGTTTTGGGTAAAGATTCGATGGACTATGGAATAAGGAGTGGCAAGAGCCTAAGCTTGGGGATGCCCAAGGCACCCCAAGGTAAATCCAAGGACACCAAAAAGCCAAAGCTTGGGGATGCCCCGGAAGGCATCCCCTCCTTCGTCTTCGTTCATCGGTAACTTTACTTGGAGCTATATTTTTATTCACCACATGATATGTGTTTTGCTTGGAGCGTCATTTTATTTTGTTAGTATTTGCTTGATGTTATTTAGAGTAATGTTTTTCATCTATATTTTCAATAAAAATGTCAATGATAGCTTTTACCATACTTATTTTGCAAGTATACATGTTGCTGTTTGAAAACAGAAAGTTTACCGCTGTTACGAAAATTCCCTAGAAAAGTCAGAATTTGATAAAATGTTGAAACCTTTTGCATAATAAGCTCTGATAAATTTACTACAGTGGGAATTTTCTTTCATAATTTTTGGAGTTAGGGAAGTATGATGAATCTTGCATTCTTTACAGACTGTACTGTTTTGGCAGATTGCTGTTATGTTTGCATTTGTTTGCTTGTTTAATGATTCTATTTGAGGATAGGAGTATTAAATATGCAGAGGCATTTAGTATGCAATGTTGAATAATAATTTTAGTGATTTGCTACAGTATAGTATGATAAGGTTTTTGCATTGGTTTATACTAACTTATCTCACGAGTTCTTGTTGAGTTTGCTGTGGATGAAGCTTTCGAGATTTAAGAAACCGTGATATAAAAGGACTTAAGGAGACACAAAAGCTCAAGCTTGGGGATGCCCAAGGCACCCCAAGATAATATTTCAAGAAGTCTCAAGCATCTAAGCTTGGGGATGCCCGGTAGGCATCCCACCTTTCTTCTTCAACAATTATCGGTTAGTATCGGTTGAGCCTAAGTTTTAGCTTCTTCACATGATTAGTGCTATGCTTGAAATGTCGTTTTATTTTGTTTTTCTTGCTGTTTGAATAATATCCCAAGATCTGAAATTTTTAAATGAGAGAGAGTCTTCACATAGCTACATAATTATTTAACTACTCATTGATCTTCACTTATATCTTTTTGGAGTAGTTTGTCATTTACTCGTGTGCTTCACTTATATCCTATGAGTAAATGGTTGAATGATTTGAATGTCATAAATCTGAAATTATATATGTTTCATATGCCTTTCCCATGGGGAGTAATGCCTTCACATATAAGAAGTAGAGGTGGTAATTCTTTTTGAAGGTTAGCAAACATTGTATTGGTCACTTGAACAATTCATGAAAGAATATTGAAGGAAGAGAGATTTCACATATAAATATACTATCTTGGACATCTTCTATGCTGGTGAGCCCCATTAATTATTTTCAAACCTGAGCAAATTAGTTGAAATTGGACAAGGAAGACAACATAATGAGTTATGCTTGGGTATATTTGTATAGAAGTTATATTGTTATGGATCCTCTAACATGTGGTGTTTGCTATTTAGAATCCTTTGCTAGCCAAAATCTCTGTACTAAGCGGGAATACTGCCTGTGCATCCAAATTCCTTGAACCAAGTTTCGTCCATGAGTGTCCAACATATCTACCTATATGCGGTATTTACCTGCCGTTCCAAGTAAATTTGCATGTGCCAAACTCTAAACCTTCAAATAATAATCTGTTTTGTATGCCCGAATCGCTCATGTAGCGACTAGGGGCTAGCAGTATCTTCCATGTTAGGTGGGTTATTCTCACTATGAGTGGACTCCGCTCATCATTCACGAGAAAATGGCTGGTAACTGGGATGCCCAGTCCTATGATCAAAAGATCACAAATTCGCAAATAATTTAAACAAAACTCCCCCAAGAATGTTGATAGTTGGACGGCACCCGTTGTTTCGGACAAGCCGTGGAGTGTGAATGTTGGTGGAGGGGAGTAAAAACTTTACCTTTCTATGTGGGAACCGCCTATAATGTATCTAGTATGGAAGATATTGGGAACTCTTGGTCGTTATGTTGACAATGAAAGCATACCTCTCAAGATTATTTTCATCTCTGTTTTTGCTTCGAGCTCTGGCACCTCTGCAAATCCCTGCTTCCCTCTGCGAAGGGCCTATCTTTTAATTTTATGCAAGAGTCAGTAGTATTCCTTCTCATTCCAACCTACTCTTTAGTTGGCAAGCATCATGTGATGGAAAGATCTAAGCATATATGGCCATTCAAATATATTTGAGCATGAATTATTACTGTTGACATTACCCTTGAGGTAAAAGGTTGGGAGGTGAAACATTAAGCCCAAATCTTTCTCTGTGTTCTATGAATACTATTTGTTCTAAAAATATGCTTTCAGTGGTAGCAATCATGGAAGACTAAATGATAGTTGAGTATGTGAAGTTTGCTGAATCAAAGCTCTGACATAGACTCTTCCTGAAAATAAGATGAATTGTAATTGTTTGATGAATAATAACACGGTTTGTTAGTTTTCAAGAAGGTTTATGATCTATACTTTAACATGTGAATAGTTTGTTACTTGATCATGCAAAGTTTTATGATATGAGCTACTGTTATGACATATGATGATAGTAGAAAAGGTGATTGAAATTATCATTGATCAAACTTGTGCACCTGCTAGCATTCACACTTCATAAATTCTTTCTTTTATCATTTACCTACTCGAGGACGAGCGGGAATTAAGCTCGGGGATGCTGATATGTATCCAGCGTATCTATAATTTATGAAGTATTCATGCTATTATATTATCCATCTTGGATGTTTAATGGGCTTTAATATCCACTTTTATATGATTTTTGGGACTAACCTATTAACCTATAGCCCAGTGCCAGTTTCTGTTTTTTCCTTGTTTTTAAGTTTTGCAGAAAAGGAAAACCAAACGGAGTCCAATTGACGTGCCAATTTTTGATGATTTTTTATGGACCAAAAGAAGCCCCCGGAGTAAAAGAGTTGGGCCAGGAGAGTCCCGGGCTGCCCACGAGGGTGGGGGCGCGCCCACCCCCTGGGCATGGGCCCCTGTCTCGTGGACAACCCGGAGACCCCCCTGGCGTGAGACCTACGCCAAAAAATCCTATAAATACTGGAACCTCCAGAAAATAGAATAGATCGGGAGTTCCACCGCCTCAAGCCTCTGTAGCTAGCAAAAACCAGTCGGGACCCTATTCCGGCACCCTGCCGAAGGGGGGATCCCTCACCGGTGGCCATCTTCATCATCCTGGCGCTCTCCATGACGAGGAGGGAGTAGTTCACCCTCGGGGCTGAGGGTATGTACCAGTAGCTATGTGTTTGATCTCTCGATCTCTCTCTCGTGTTCTTGAGGTGATACGATCTTGATGTATCGCGAGCTTTGCTATTGTAGTTGGATCTTATGATGTTTCTCCCCCTCTACGCTCTTGTAATGGATTGAGTTTTCCCTTTGAAGTTATCTTATCGGATTGAGTCTTTAAGGATGTGAGAACATTTGATGTATGTCTTGCCGTGCTTATCTGTGGTGACAATGGGATATCACGTGGTTCACTTGATGTATGTTTTGGTGATCAACTTGCGGGTTCCGCCCATGAACCTATGCATAGGGGTTGGCACACGTTTTCGTCTTGACTCTCCGGTAGAAACTTTGAGGCACTCTTTGAAGTACTTTGTGTTGGTTTGAATAGATGAATCTGAGATTGTGTGATGCATATCGTATAATCATGCCCATGGATACTTGTGGTGACATTGGAGTATCTAGGTGACATTAGGGTTTTGGTTGATTTGTGTCTTAAGGTGTTATTCTAGTACGAACTCTATGATAGATTGAACGGAAAGAATAGCTTCGTGTTATTTTACTACAGACTCTTGAATAGATCGATCAGAAATAATAACTTTGAGGTGGTTTCGTACCCTACCATAATATCTTCGTTTGTTCTCCGCTATTAGTGACTTTCGAGTGACTCTTTGTTGCATGTTGAGGGATAGCTATATGATCCAATTATGTTATTATTGTTGAGAGAACTTGCACTAGTGAAAGTATGAACCCTAGGCCTTGTTTCCTAGCATTGCAATACCGTTTGTGCTCACTTTTATCATTAGTTACCTAGCTGTTTTTATATTTTCAGATTACAAAAACCTATATCTACCATCCATATTGCACTTGTATCACCATCTCTTCGCCGAAATAGTGCACCTATACAATTTACCATTGTATTGGGTGTGTTGGGGACACAAGAGGCTCTTTGTTATTTGGTTGCAGGGTTGTTTGAGAGAGACCATCTTCATCCTACGCCTCCCACGGAACCTTAGGTCATCCACTTGAGGGAAATTTGCTACTGTCCTACAAACCTCTGCACTTGGAGGCCCAACAACGTCTACAAGAAGAAGGTTGTGTAGTAGACATCAATAAACATCACATGCAATCAATATAAGTGATATGATATGGCCATCATCATCTTGTGCCTTTGATCTCCATCTCCAAAGCATCGTCATGATCATCATCGTCACCGGCTTGACACCTTGATCTCCATCGAAGCATCATTGTCGTCTCGCCAACTATTGCTACTACGACTATCGCTACTGCTTAGTGATAAAGTAAAGCAATTACATGGCGATTGCATTTCATACAATAAAGCGACGACCATATGGCTCCTGCCAGTTGCCGAAAACTCTGTTACAAAACATGATCATCTCATACAATAAAATTTAGCATCATGTCTTGACCATATCACATCACAACATGCCCTGCAAAAACAAGTTAGACGTCCTCTACTTTGTTGTTGAAAGTTTTACGTGGCTGCTACGGGCTGAGCAAGAACCGTTCTTACCGACGCATCAAAACCACAACGACTTTTCATCAAGTTTGTTGTTTTAACCTTCAACAAGGACCAGGCATAGTCACACTCGATTCAACTAAAGTTGGAGAAACAGACACCCACTAGCCAGTTGTGTGCGAAGCACGTCAGTAGAACCAGTCTTGCATAAGCGTACGCGTAATGTTGGTCTGAGCCGCTTCATCCAACAATACCGCCGAATCAAAGTATGACATGCTGGTAAGAAGTATGACTATTATCGCCCACAACTCTTTGTGTTCTACTCGTGCATATAACATCTACGCATAGACCTGGCTCTGGTACCACTGTTGGGGAACGCAGTAATTTCAAAAAAATTCCTACGCACACGCAAGATCTATCATGGTGATGCATAGCAACGAGAGGGGAGAGTGTAGTCCAAGTACCCTCGTAGACCGTAAGCGGAAGCGTTTATCAACGCGGTTGATGTAGTCGTACTATCACATCCCTAGTTCTGGTATGCTCTGGGCTAGCTAGTCATGTGTTGCATCATGTTTAAATTTTTGAAACTTGAAATGGGGATGAACAAACCCCAGCACCAAATGAATTAAACTAGGTTCAAATTCAAATATTCTCAATGAACCCAAAATGCCATTCAAAAATGTTCATAATTTATGGAACAAGGTGAAAACCTAAACCAAAAATGGTGGACATTTTTCCAGGACATAAATGGGCTTTGAATTAATCCAATATGTATTTGAATTGGAGCTTTAAAATTCTATAAATATTTTTACTAGCTCCAATAATTTTGAAACTTGGTGAGGGCCTCTGAAATAATTTAGTTAGTGCCCATAAAAAGTTTTAGGATTTTATCAAATGGTTTAGTGCCTAAACTAAATCAAAGCAAATGACAGAAATAGAAAAACAGAGACTAAATTAGAAAGCAGAGGAGAGAGAGAGGAACCTCACCTGGGCTTACCTAGCGGCCCAGCAGAGGCCCAGCCCACTGGCCTCTGCCAGTCACCACCTACCTCCCGCCAGGAAAACACCGCGCGCGTGGCCGCCGCGCGCGAGCACGCGCCCGGGCCACCTCCTGCCTCCCTGCTTCCTCTCGTGGCTCCCTGGAGACGCCACGCACCCCCCAGGCCCCTCTCACTCCCTCTCGTGCTCATCCCTTCCTCTCCCGCCATTTCTCTCCCGCGGCCGAACGCCACCATCGCCGCCGACACCGTTCGTCGCGGCCACAGCCACCGCCTAGCCTCCCCAACATGTCCAGGAGCTCCGCCTCCATCGTCTACGCCTCCTCGAGGACACACACGCTGCCGGACGCCCCTGAATGCCCACACCGCCGCCTTCTCCAACCTCGGGTCGCAGAGATCGCCGGCGACCTCCTGCCATCACCAGGCCCTCCCCGAGCACCCTGAGACCATCGTCGTAACCGCCGTGAGCTCCTCTCTCTTTAACCCCTAGACGAATTGTCCAAGTCGCCCTATAACCCCGCCTGCCACCACGGCCAAGAGCTTGGCCCCGTCGGCCAAGTCGCCGCCATGGCCACGTCCACCCGAGCTCAAATTGGAGATCATCATCGCGCTCAGTGCATCACCAGCTACCCGTAGCACCCATCCATGCCCCCTTCCATGCAGCGTAACGCCGACTCGAGCACACCCGCATGCCGGCCGCCGCCGCGAGCTTGATTCCGGCGAGCCCGGTCGACCTCATCCCATCCCGCTTGCTTAGCTGGATGCGGCTGAGCGCCAGCTACGCGTAGATGATCGCATCGCTGTTTTGGTCGCCGGAGGGCGTTTCCCGAGCCCCTCCGCCACGTCTGTTGCCGTCGGCGCGTTTGACCTTTTGACCAAGGGTTTGACTGCCCCTGAGTCACTGACAAGTGGGCCAGGCCCTATCTAACCCTAGATTAGTTTCTTTAGTTAGTGACTAATTAACAGTGTTAACTAGTTATGACACTGACGTGCGGGACCCACAGGCCAGGTTTGACCTGGAGGGGTCAGTTGACCTGCTGACGTCACTCTAACGTAATGCTGACGCAGTAATAACTTTTCTGGATTTTAAATAAATCTAAACGATTTATTTATTTGAGAAAATAGCTAAAACTTCTAAAAATCATAGAAAATCAACCTTAGCTCAGAATGAAATAAATTATATATGAAAATTATCAGAAAAATCCAATCTGTCCATCTGTACCATTTTCATGCATGTTTGAGCAACTTATGCCTGCTGATCAGGTCAAATCAGTTAATTGGCACTTAAATAATCACATATGGAGTTCGAATTTGAACCCTTGGTTCAAATCAACTTCATTTAAATCACTGCTAGATACATTAGCTCAAATCACAACATTTTGCCATGTCATATTCATGCATCATATTGTGGCATTGCATTGATTGTGTTCTTTCTTTGTTTGCCGGTATTTGTCCCCTCTCAGTAGACGTGGTTCCGACGATGAGTTTGATGACACTGATGAAGAGCTATACTATCTTCAGAAGTGCCAGGCAAGCAAAACCCCCTTGTTCATTATGATACAATGCCACTCTCTCACTTCTGCTCTCATTTACTGCATTAGGACAACAACGATTCAACTGTTACATGCTGCGGTTGTTGAACCCCTTTCCTCTGCATGACCTGTCATTGCCATAGTAAATAGATGAAACCCACCAGCATGAGTAGGAGTTGTTTGAGCCCTGATATGCCTACTCATTCATGCTTGTTGTCATGCCTGCTACTGCTTAGAGTTGAGTCAGGTCTGATTCATCAGGGATGAATTGGAATGTGGTGAACATGTCTTACTGTTGAGAGCTAAGTGTGTGAACACAATTTGGTAAAGGTAGCAGTGAGAGGCCATGTAGGAGTACATGGTGGGTTGTCTCATTGAAGCCGTCCTCAGGAACTGAGTTCTGTGTTTGTGATCCATGAATAGCTACTACCACATGTTGGGCCCTGAAATATTACCCCGCTCGACATATTAACCCCCCTTGTCCTCTGTCCAGGAGTTGCAAGTAGTTTCTGGTGTTTGTAGTATGCTGGAGGCCGAGCGTAGCGCTGACCCGAGGGGTGGGCTGTGATGCAGTAGGCACGTGGCACGGTGTACCAGGACGGCCGTTTGGTGCCTCGGGAACGCTGCACACATCGTTCGGGGCCGTAAGTGGAAACCTTGGCCGGACTCCCTTCAGATGGAACCTGAATAGGCGATAAACCTGGACTAGGGACTTGTGTGGTTAGTCAGGTCGTGGTCTACAACCACGTCGGCTTTCGCTTGAAGTCTGCCGAGCACATGTCGTGTGCAGACGTTAAGTGGTGGAAACATGTGTGAAGAAGTACACCCCTATAGGGTTATAAATGATCTATTCGAATAGTCGCGTCCGCGGTAAAGGACCTCTGGGTTGCTTGTACAGTTCGTAGACAAGTGAAAGTGGATACTCTAAAATGCACAAGTTAAGCGTGAGTGCTATGGATGGCGTTCTTGTAGGAAGACAGGAGAGGATCCATAGTGGTGTATTGATATGGTGAATATGTGGACTCGTGTGTGCCACCTCAAAAGAGTTACTTGCAATCGTAGTTTAGGATAGCCACCGAGTCAAAGCTGGCTTGCTGCAGTTAAACTCCACCACCCCCTTTGTTGATACCGATGCATATGTAGATAGTTCTGATGTAACTCTTGCTGGGTACATTTGTACTCATATTTGCTTAATTTATGGTTTTGCAGAGAGACTTCAGTCTCACTAGTAGTTCCGCGTGGACTCCGATGTTTAGCTTGTTACCTCAGCTATGATCTTGTGCCCTCGGCAGGATCTTGTAGATAGTCAGGCTTCTTAGTCTTTTTCATTTGTACTTGTCTATACTCAGACAAGTTAAGCTTCCGCATGTGCTTATTGCTTGTATGACTTGAATGCTGGGTCATGATACCCATGTTTGTAATATCTGGCTCCTCGGAGCCTAATGAATAAATACTTTGAGTCATAGAGTTATGTTGTGATGCCATGTTGTATTTTCACATATCGATCATATTGTGTATGTTATTGAAATGCTTGGTATGTGTGGGATCCGACAACCTAGTTGTTTATTCTTGGTAGCCTCTCTTATGGGGAAATGTCTCCTAGTGCTTCCACTGAGCCATGGTAGCTTCCTACTGCTCCGGAACACTTAGGCTGGCCGGCATGTGTCCTTCGTTCCTGTGTCTGTCCCTTCAGGGAAATGTCACGCGGTGTCTATCAATGTCCTGTTAGCCCAGCTGCTACAGCCCGGATTCACTCGCTGATGACCGACACGTTCGTTGCTGGGTCATGTATGCATGTCCCTATAAGTTAGTGCCACTTTGGATTCATGACTAGTCATGTCGGCCCGGGTTCTCTGTCATATGGATGCTAGCAACACTGTCATATACGTGAGCCAAAAGGCGCAAACAGTCCCGGGCCAGGTAAGGTGGCACCCGTGGGAATACCGTGCGTGAGGCCGCAAAGTGATATGATGTGTTACATGCTAGATCGGCGTGGCTTAGGATCGGAGTCCTGACAGCTTTGGTAGTCTCCTAGTGCTTCCACTGAGCCATGGTAGCTTGCTACTGCTCCGGAACACTTAGGCTGGCCGGCATGTGTCCTTCTTCATTCCTGTGTGTGTCCCTTCGGGGAAATGTCACGCGGTGTCTACCGAAGTCCTTTTAGCCCAGCTGCTACAGCCGGGATTCACTCGCTGATGACCGACACATTCGTTGCTGGGTCATGTATGCCTGTCCCTGTAAGTTAGTGCCACTTGGGATTCACGACTAGTCATGTCGGTTCGGGTTCTCTGTCATATGGATGCTAGCGACACTATCATATACGTGAGCGAAAAGGCGCAAACTGTCCTGGGCCAGGTAAGGTGGCACCCGTGGGAATACCGTGCGTGAGGGCGCAAAGTGATATGATGTGTTACATGCTAGATCGGTGTGGCTTAGGATCGGGGTCCTGACAGCTTTGGTATCAGAGCCTGACTGCCTGTAGGATTACCAAGCCAAACTGGTCAAAGTCGTGTCTAGAAATGCTTTAGTTATTTAAGGGAATTGCTTGTGGAAGGGAACGTAAGGCTCTTTTTACTCCTTATACCTTATGTCCTTCTGATCTGAGTCATCCTCTTCTCTTCTACGAGGGATAAGAACTAGGCTTCTCATCTTTCTATCAGGATCACGTGTTACTAATATGTAGACTTATAGGATTGATAGTTTCAAGCCCCAGGTCAGTTCCTACTACTTCCGTGTGTTGACAATTGATCTCAGAACCTTTATATTGCGATGTTAAGTGGTTATGCCACCATTTTGCTGGATGTCTCAAATCTTTGAGCGTTTCCAGCCGTTATGATGTCCGAGTCATCCCAGGTTTCTGAATAGTCTGATGCATTTGCAACTCCCTTCTTTCCGTTCCCGATGTTTCTTTGGGCCAGTTTAACCACACTTATCGGTGGGTTGAGGTACTCTGTTGCCTCGACATATATGTTGGAGCTATTATTATGACCCTAGGTGTCTTTGAGGATCATCTAGTAATCTAGCAATGCTTTGTATCCCCAGTGTGATGATTCTGGCCATTATTCTCAAAAGCATCATGTGATGCCATTTAGTATGTAGGTATTCTATTTTTGGGTTCTTGAACCCAAGATTCACTCTACTTACCTCATGTTGATAGTGTTTGCTAGTTCCTTTAGGATATTACTAACCTTTTGTGATAGTCTTGCGGTCTGTGGTATATCGTTCTTCCAATACCATGAACCATTAAGGCAGACATTCTCTGAACGAAAAGATCACAACAAGAGTGCTCTTGACGAGTTCTTCATTTGATAGTTGTGACTCTGCCAATCCTACCTTTCTACATGGGTTATCCAGAAGAAATATGTTGAGCTTTGTTCGACATACTAATCTATGCATTCACAACTCAGGAAATCATATGTTTCTTGGAGTTGTTCCTCCTTAGTTGTATTCTGAACCTCATCTATTAGTTGATAGTCAAGAGTATGTCGTGCATCCGTGTTCATCGGTGCATATTATTAGTGTGGCCGTCAATCCGTTCTATTTCAAAATGACTAGGAGAAACAAACTCCAGTACCTCATCCATAGCCAGGATTGGGTCAAAGTAGTTGTGCTCCGCACATCAAAATGCTAATCCAGCTTTTGTTCTGTTCTACCCTGGAGTATTACCCCCTTTATGTCAGGATTGTCATGAGAATTGCACCATCTCTTATGAATTCTTGATACAGTGATACTTCTTGCCATCATTGTTCATTCCTCGGTTCCCGTGTTATTGTAACCGGAATGCCGACAAGTGAATCGTGATGTGTGAAATCAATACTCCTAGCAACTCCATTGCTTGGTAGTTAATGGACAATATTCTCATTCCTAGCATGTTGGTTATTGAATCACCATCCTAAGATTGATCGTGCCACCTAGTCCTTATTTCCGGAGCACTTTTTGATCAATGAGTTAGGATTGTGTCAATCCCTTGCTTATTTGATCACATCATCTTGCCTTGAAATCAAGATTGATCTTGAGCTTAGTAACATATCAGTGGTTCGTGATTTTCCGAATATCTTCTCAGAAGTATTTCCAGGTTGTCCCCTGACCTCTATGTTGAGCTCGTGATCAAGTTGGTTCTCTTGTAACCACCCCTTCTCCAAGAGTTCTGTGTTGGATACCCTGAACTAGTTGGTTGAGCTAAACAATAACTTGGAGAGTTGGAAGATGGAAGCTCGTCCGACTTACTTCATCGCTAAGGGATATCTTTTTGTGTGTTTGTTGAAGGAAGATGATATCTTCATCGATTGATCCTCGTGATCAGTTGTTGGATCTATTGTCTTACCCAAATCTTTGATTTATGTGTGGGTTATCCTCAAATCAAATCAGAACAAACAATGTTCGTAATGTTGTCTTACTCGCGGTTGATCCCTTGAGCATACACCATTATATCCTTTGGCCTGACCAATGTTATCACCTTGTTCACATAGTCGTGGAATTTCATTTTATGGAAATCTTGATAAATTGTTGTTGAGCCCATCGAAAACATCCTTATCTCCTCCATGATATTGTTGGACATCAAGCTAGTGTTGGAAACTTGTGTAAGCATTTCTTCGTGTTTCGTTCATGAAGCATATGTTTGGAGGAAAGAAGTGACTACCTCTGATTCACGTGCATTTGGTGAAAGTTGCTGCCATGAATTCAAGAAAGTAGTTTTGCTTCCTCTGGAATCATCCCAAGTTAGTCATGGACATGCAAAGTACACTATGGTCTGGTAGATTTGCAACCTCCATCCCACATGTATTTCCTAGCACACCAAGCCACTGATTGATTTGTTCAAGGAAAAGAAGCTCCTACTTAAGACCCGGCTTATACAAGGACTTCGATATCCTCGATGATGGTTCCCCACCTGAACTCGGTAGTGTTTTATTATAATACTACTACGTGGTCATGCTTGTCTTGGACATCGTGTTCATAGGTTTGTAGCAGAACCAACTCATGTTTTGGAGCTTGCTATCGTAGTTCATTTCCCGAGAATCTCGCAACGTCATCTCGTCGGTTTGTGTTGCAAACTTTCTTTTCAGACATGCCGAGTCTGAAGTATCCTGACACCAACCATATCTGAATCTTAGGCAGATATGATGGTTGGGTCGTTCCCAAGAATTATAATATTGGTCTTGTGAACCGATAAGTGGATGTCATGGCTAACACACTTATCCGGGAGATCTCATATTGTAGTATCTTGAGTCAGCAATTTGATCATTCCTTCCATGAGGATTTCGTGTGACTTATTCTAGAAGTTGCTCCTTGGGGATTCTTGTGCTCTTAGTTTCTTCGATTATACTATAACCATCCAAACGGTGGAATCACTCTCGACTATTGAGCTATTCCCCAGTTACCAGAATAAATCCTAGCATTTGCATTTTGTTCCCAGCTTGCACCGCCATTGTGCCAACTTTCCATGGGCTTCCCATTTCAGTAATTGTTGTTCGGGATCATGTTCAAAAGTGGTCCTACCATGGGTCCCAGCCATTTCCGATGATAAGCACAAATCATCCATTGCGTAGTAGTCCACATTATCCATCCTAGTCCGAGTATGTCATTCTCTCGAACTCCTTCAAATGGTCGATTGTGATTGCCTCGGGCTGGTATAAAGAGTTTTAATGATCTTTATATCAAAAGTAATTCTTTTTGCCACTTAAGAGAATAATTCTACGAGTCACCTTTCCTAAGGTGCCCCGTTACAGAATCATGGCAATCAATCTCCTCGCTACTTTGAAACCATGCGCCATCCTACTCTAGCATGGAATTGTTGCCTACCAAATTGAAGCTCTGTCATCTGTTTCTTCCATCCCTCTCGATGTGTTTCTTGTGTCTCAGCTCAAAAGACGTTCTTTCGTCTCATGCCATGAGTTTATCCTGAGTTGCTCGATCTTTGAGAAGATCCATTCTTCTAGAGTTTTCCCTTTCTTCTCGTTGTCATGTTGGATGGAGTTCTCAGAGCAAGATGTCGATACAAAGATGATGATCGAATCAACGTTCTTATGAAGTGCAACTTGGATCATGAATATTGTGAGATTTAGTGTCCCCTCTGTCCTCTTACCCCACGTCTTCAATCTCGGGACGAGATTCTTGTTTAGTGGGGGTGAGTTGTCACATCCCTAGTTCTGGTATGCTCTGGGCTAGCTAGTCATGTGTTGCATCATGTTTAAATTTTTGAAACATGAAATGGGGATGACCAAACCCCAGCACCAAATGAATTTAACTAGGTTCAAATTCAAATATTCTCAATGAACGCAAAATGCCCTTCAAAAATGTTCATAATTTATGGAACAAGGTGAAAACCTAAACCAAAAATGGTGGACATTTTTCCAGGACATAAATGGGCTTTGAATTAATCCAATATGTTTTTGAATTGGAGCTTTAAAATTCTATAAATATTTTTACTAGATCCAATAATTTTGAAACTTAGTGAGGGCCTCTGAAATAATTTAGTTAGTGCCCATAAAAAGTTTCAGGATTTTATCAAATGGTTTAGTGCCTAAACGAAATCAAAACAAATGACAGAAATAGAAAAACAGAAACTAAATTAGAAAGCGGAGGAGAGAGAGAGGAACCTCACCTCGGCTTACCTAGCGGCCAAGCAGAGGCCCAGCCCACTGGCCTCTGCCAGTCACCACCTACCTCCCATCAAGAGGACAGCGCGCGCGTGGCCGCCACGCGGGAGCACTTGCCCGGGCCACCTCCTGCCTACCTGCTTCCTCCCGCGGCTCCCTGGAGATGCCACGCACCCCCAGGCCCCTCTCACTCCCTCTCGTGCTCATCCCTTCCTCTGCCGCCATTTCTCTCCTGCGACCGAACGCCACCATCGCCGCCGACATCGTTCGCCGCGGCCACAGCCACCGCCTAGCCTTCCCAACATGTCCAAGAGCTCCGTCTCCATCGTCTACGCCTCCTCGAGGACACACCCGCCGCCGGACACCCCCGAAGGACCACACCGCTGCCTTCTTCAACCTCGGGTCGCCGAGATCGCCGGCGACCTTCTGCCGTCACCACCCCTCCCCGAGCTCCCCGAGGCCACCGTCGCAACCAGCATGAGCTCCTCTCTCTTTAACCCCTAGACGCGTTGTCCAAGTCGCCTTCTAACCCCGCCTGCCACCACGGCCGAGAGCTCGGCTCTGCCGGCCAAGTCGCCGCCATGGCCACGTCCACCCGAGCTCAAAACGGAGTTCATCATCGCGCTCAATGCACCACCAGCTGCCCGTAGCACCCATCCATGCAGCATAACGCCGACTCGAGCACACCCGCACGCCGGCCGCCGCCGCGAGCTTGATTCCGGCGAGCCCGGTCGACCTCAGCCCTTCCTGCTTGCTTAGCTGGATGCGGCTGAGCGCCAGCTACGCGTAGATGATCGCCGCCGCGGTTTTGGTCGCCGGAGGGCGTTTCCCGAGCCCCTCCGCCGCGACTGTTGCCGCCGACGTAAAGCCGCCAGCGCGTTTGACCTTTTGACCAGGGGTTTGACTCCCCCTGAGTCACTGACAAGTGGGCCAGGCCCTATCTAACCCTAGATTAGTTTCTTTATTTAGTGACTAATTAACAGTGTTAATTAGTTATGACACTAACGTGCGGGACCCATAGGCTAGGTTTGACCTGATGGGGTCAGTTGACCTGCTGACGTCACTCTGACGTAAGGCTGATGCAGTAATAACTTTTCTGGATTTTAAATAAATCTAAACGATTTTTTATTTCAGAAAATAGTTAAAACTTCTAATAATCATAGAAAATCAACCGTAGCTCAGAATGAAATAAATTATATATGAAAAATTATCAGAAAAATCCAATATATCCATCTATACCATTTTCGTGCATGTTTGAGCAACTTATGCCTACTGATCAGGACAAATCAGTTAATTGGCATTTAAATAATCACATATGGAGTTTGAATTTGAACCCTTGGTTCAAATCAACTTCATTTAAATCACTGCTAGCTACATTAGCTCCAATCACAGCATTTTCCCATGTCATATTCATGCATCATATTGTGGCATTGCATTGATTGTGTTCTTTCTCTTTTTTCGATATTTATCCCCTCTCAGTAGACGTGGTCCCGACGAAGAGTCTGATGACACCGATGAAGAGCTATACTATCTTCAGAAGTGCCAGGCAAACAAAACCCCCTTGTTTATTCCGATACAATCCCACTCTCTCGCTTCTGCTCTCTTTTACTGCATTAGGACAACAATGATTCAACTGTTACATGCTGCGGTAGTTGAACCCCTTTCCTCCGCATGACCTGTCATTGCCACAGTAAATAGATGAAGCCCACTAGCATGAGTAGGAGTTGTTTGAGCCCTGATGTGCCTACTCATTCATGCTTATTGTCATGCCTGCTACCGCTTAGAGTTGAGTCAGGTCTGATTCATCAGGGATGAATTAGAATGTGGTGAACATGTCTTACTGTTGAGAGCTAAGTGTGTGAACACGATTTGGTAAAGGTGGCGGTGAGCGGCCATGTAGAAGTACATGGTCGGGTTGTCTCATTGTAGCCGTCATAAGGAACTGAGTCATGTGTTTGTAATCCATGAACAACTACTACCACATGTTGGGCCCTGAAATATGACCCCACTCGACTTATTATCCCCCCTTGTCCTCTGTCCAGGAGTTGCAAGTAGTTTCTGGTGTTTGTAGTATCCTGGAGACCGAGCGCAGCGCTCACCCGAGGGGTGGGCTGTGATGCGGTAGGCACGTGGCACGGTGTACCGGGACGCCCGTTTGGTGCCTCGAGAACCCTGCACACATCGTTCGGGGCCGTAAGTGGAAACCTCGGCCGGACTCCCTTCGGATGGAACCTGAATAGGCGATAAACCTGGACTAGGGACTTGTGTGGTTAGTCAGGTCGTGGTCTACACCCACGCCGGCTTTCGCTTGAAGTCTACCGAGCACATGTCGTGTGCAGATGCTAAGTGGTGGAAACATGTGTGAAGAAGTACACCCCTGCAGGGTTATAAATGATCTATTCGAATAACCGCGTCCGCGCTAAAGGACCTATGGGTTGCCTGTACAGTTCATAGACAAGTGAAAGTGGATACTCTAAAATGCGCAAGTTAAGCATGAGTGCTATGGATGGCGTTCTCGTAGGGAGACGGGAGTGGATCCATAGTGGTGTATTGATATGGTGAATATGTGGACTCGTGTGTGCCACCTCAAAAGAGTTACTTGCAGTCGTAGTTTAGGATAGCCACCGAGTCAAAGCTGGCTTGCTGCAGTTAAACTCCACCACCCCCTTTGTTGATACCGATGCATATGTAGATAGTTTTGATGTAAGTCTTGATGGGTACATTTGTACTCACGTTTGCTTAATTTATGTTTTTGCAGAGAGACTTGAGTCTCACTAGTAGTACCACATGGACTCCGACGTTTAGCTTGTTAACTCAGCTACGATCTTGTGCCCTCGGCAGGATCTTCTAGATAGTCATGCTTTTCAGCATTTTTCATTTGTACTTGTCTGTACTCAGACAAGTTAAGCTTCCGCATGTGCTTATTGCTTGTATGACTTGAATGCTGGGTCATCAGACCCATGTTTGTAATATCTAGCTCCTCGGAGCCTAATGAATAAATACTTTGAGTCATAGAGTTATGTTGTGATGCCATGTTGTATTTGCACATATCGAGCATATTGTGTGTATGTTATTGAAATGCTTGGTATGTGTGGGATCCGACAACCTAGTTGTTTATTCTTGGTAGCCTCCCTTATGGGGAAATGTCTCCTAGTGCTTCCACTGAGCCATGGTAGCTTGCTACTGCTCCGGAACACTTAGGCTGGCCGGCATGTGTCCTTCTTCGTTCATGTGTGTGTCCCTTCGGGGAAATGTCATGCGGTGTCTACCGGAGTCCTGTTAGCCCAGCTGCTACAGCCCAGATTCACTCGATGATGACCGACACGTTCGTTGCTGGGTCATGTATGCATGTCCCTGTAAGTTAGTGCCACTTTGGATTCACGACTAGTCATGTCGGCCCGGGTTCTCTGTCATATGGATGCTAGCGACACTATCTTATATATGAGCCAAAAGGCGCAAACGGTCCCGGGCCAGGTAAGGTGGCACCCGTGGGAATACCGTGCGTGAGGCCGCAAAGTGATATGATGTGTTACATGCTAGATCGGTGTGGCTTAGGATCGGGATCCTGACACGTACAACTTCACGATCCGTCCCGATGAAGCACCGAAAGTACGGCACCTCCGTCTTCAGCACACGTTCACCTCAATGACATCCTCGCCTTCTTGATCCAGCAAGAGGAGCAAAGTAGTAGATGTGTTCCGGTAGCACGACAGCATGGTGACGGTGTTGGTGAAGAACAATCTCCACAGGGCTTCGCCTAAGCACTACGAAAACTATGACGGAGGATAAACTAGAGGGGACGCGGTTGCCGGCACACGGCTTGGTGTTTATTGATGTGTCTTGGGTGCTAGCCCTGCCCCTCTATTTATATGTTGAGCCTTGGGGTCGAAACTTGGAGTAAAAGCCTCCACAAAGTCGGTTTCACCCGAAAGGCAAGAGTCCTTCTCGGACTCCAGGGCCAGACGTCGGGGTTCCCGGCGTCTGGATCCAGACGCCAGGGACCCTGGCGTCTGTCCCCTGGACTCCGCAAAATTTCCTTTTGCGCTTTCCAAAAACCTTCTGGGCTTTCAACTTTGGACCAAATAAAAGTGTTCTCGTACCCAAACATTTCGGGAAACATATGGAACCCCTTCCGGTGAATTCTGGAACCCTTCTGGAATCTAAACACTATTATCCCGTATATCAATTTTTATCTCCGAACCATTCCGGAGTTCCTCGTCATGTCCGTGATCTCATCCGGGACTCCGAACAATATTCGGTCACCAACATACATAACTCATATAATACTATATCGTCAACGAACGTTTAAGCGTGCGGACCCTACGGGTTCGAGAACTATGTAGACATGACCGAGACACCTCTCTGGTCAATAACCAATAGCAGAACCTCGATGCCCATATTGGCTCCTACATATTCTACGAAGATCTTTATCAGTCGAACCGCATAACAACATACGTTGTTCCCTTTGTCATCAGTATGTTACTTGCCCGAGATTCGATCGTCGGTATCCTCATACCTAGTTCAATCTCATTACCGGCAAGTCTCTTTACTTGTTCTGTAATGTATTATCCCGTAACTAACTCATTAGTCACATTGCTTGCAAGGCTTATAGTGATGATCATTACCGAGTGGGCCCAGAGATACCTCTTCGATACACAAAGTGACAAATCCTAATCTCGATCTATGCGAACTCAACAAACACCATCGGAGACACCTATAGAGCATCTTTATAATCACCCAGTTACGTTGTGACGTTTGATAGCACACAAAGTGTTCCTCCGGTATTCTGGAGTTGCATAATCTCATAGTCCGAGGAACATGTATAAGTCATGATGAAAGAATTAGCAATAAAACTATACAATCATTATACTAAGCTAACAGATGGGTCTTGTCCATCACATCATTCTCTAATGATGTGATCCCGTTC
Organism: Triticum aestivum; assembly: GCF_018294505.1. Classification (NCBI taxonomy): domain Eukaryota; kingdom Viridiplantae; phylum Streptophyta; class Magnoliopsida; order Poales; family Poaceae; genus Triticum; species Triticum aestivum. The sequence goes on along the minus strand of NC_057808.1, from coordinate 101,911,921 downwards.
ATCAAATGACAACACATGTCTATGGTCAGGAAACTTAACCATCTTTGATTAGCGAGCTAGTCTAGTAGAGGCATACTAGGGACACTTTGTTTTGTCTATGTATTCACACATGTATAAAGTTCCCATTTAATACAATTTTAGCATGAATAATATACATTTATCATGATATAAGGAAATATAAATAACGACTTTATTATTGTCTCTAGGGCATATTTCCTTCAGCTTACTACGCCTTCTCCCTCGCCAACGCGTGCGCGGTGGCTCGCAGCACGACACTACAAAAAAAATACACTTCCGTGCTGATATGTGTTTGTCACAGTAGGTCGCGTTTTTTGTCATGCATGTACATCCATGACAAATTTATGACAGAATCAAGATAGTCATACCTGTGCTGTCGTAGAAGTGTTCCATGACATTACCAAAATTATCATCACGGAAGTGTCCAATTCCATGACGATAAATCGCGCGTCACAGAAGTGCTTTCGTCAAGGGTGACCGACACGTGGCATCCACCGTAACGGAACACCGTTAATCTGTCGGGTCGGGTTTTGGATCCGATAACCCGTTAACAGCCCCGACCAATGGGGATTTTCCACATGTAAAATCATCATTGGCTGGAGGAAACACGTGTCGGCTCATCGTTGGGACAGATGTCATCGACTCATTGGACAGAAGGCGCCTATGATACGTCGACACGTGGCACGGCCCGACAGAGGCCCATTCCTGTGAAAAGGCCGGCCCGTTTGACTTGGTCAAAAGGTGGCGGGCCGGCCCATGGAAATCCTGTTAACGGCATGTTCGCATATAGCCCATTTACAGCCCGCTAACTTAAGGCCCGTTACGCCCTATCCGAATTAGGCCTAGTAGCGTCATCTGGGCCATCCAATATGATTCTAGCCCGTTTTCACTTCTGGCCCATGTATGGCCCATGACGTCTTTCAGCCCATATGAGGCCCTATGTAACTCTTGGCCTATTAACGGCCCGTGGTGAAACTGGCCCGTAATGAACAGTGTATCACTTTACACCCATTAACGGCCCGTGGTGAAACTGGCCCGTAATGAACAGTGTATCACTTTATACCCATTAACGGCCCGTTATTCCGTTGGGCCGTTTCCAGCCCATTTTATCTTTCGGCCTTCTTAGAGCCCATTTATTCTTGGGCTCATTTCTAGCATTCGTTTACTTACGACCCGTTACTGTCATTTTCTGCTTGTGGGCCAAATTCAGCCCGTGGTTACAGTCGGCCCATTTGTGGTCCATTAATACGTTGGGTCGTTTTCACAGCGTCATCAAATACGGCCTATTAACGATGGCCCGTTATGGTTGGCCCATGAACGGACGATTCCAACTCTAGCCCGTTTACGGCCATAATGCGGTCTGTTTGGCCCATGTTTGGCCAATCGATCATACGACCCGTATAAGGCCCATTGATGATACGGCCCGCAGAAGGCCCATTGTTTCTACGGCCCGTAGAAGGCCCACTATTTCTACGGCCAGTAGGAGGCCCAGTGTCACTACAGTAAATATTAGCCCATGGTTATTGTGGCCTAGTTTTAAAAAATAGGTTATTGCAGCCACTAGCTAACCGCGGAAAAAGAACTGCAATGACTACAAGCAAACAAATAAACAAGACAACAAGGAAATAAATAAGCAAGCAACTAACGCTAGGCTATCACGGCTATTACACATATTACATCCACTGGGCATCAAAGTTCGCCACCAGTGCAAATATAGGGAACAAAGCAGCATATCATATACACTGGTTGTCAAAGTTGGCGACCAGCGCAATAAACGCCGCAGCAAAACAAATCCAGAACTGAAACCACTTCAGAAGATCTCAAGAAACAATATCCTGGGTACCCATAATGCTGGCAAGATGCTTAGCAAGCTTATTAACTTTCTCTTGTTTGGCGCTTAAATCCTCCAGCGCTTGCTGTTGCACCAGAAAATATGCATCTGAATTCTGCAGGGACTTCCTCAGTCCTTCAGCTTCCTGTTGCAGCACATCTGATCGATGTCTTTCAACTTGAAGTTGAGACTCAAGAAGACGAACTGATTCAGGCAGCGAGTTCGAAGAGCTTGAGCCAGCAGTAGTGGCCAGTAACTCGAACACTACATCAAGACAGGACTTTTGGGTTCCCTCACTGTCGTCAAGATAGTTTTTATCAGCTTTCTTGGAGACCAACAGGGATGTCTCACTATCTTGAACCTTATCTGCATTACTTCCTTTACCATTGGATAACGCGGTACTGTTCTCCAATATTTTGTCCGCATTCTAAAAGAGAAACAAGCAGACACATCACATGTTTACCATGTTGTATATGAAACTCATTTTGGTAAATGAGTTCAGTAGTAAAGTGGACAGGATAACAGCATGAAACAAACATATATCTATGTACCATGGTCACTTTATGGTCTATATCATTCTAGTTTTTGTTGCCAAATCAAGATAGAGACACAGTTCAAATAATATTTGTTCAAGACAAAGCAGAATAGACAGAATATAAGTGTGGGTAACTATAGAGCAATAACAACACTTGTAATGTGCATGACATGAGAACATAACTGTTTATTCAATTGAAACTGAAATCAACATAGAGCAGGTTACAACAGCAAACCAGTTAAAGAAACAGGTTTAAAACATACCTGTTGCGCCATTGGAGTTTCAATTCCATCCTTCAAATTTGAAAATAGTTGGTATGAGTAAATACAGTAATGCAAGAGCAAAGGAGTATGAACCATAGCTACAGAACCTGACCTGAGAACAAATCTTCTTCTCCTTTAAGCGTTGAGTTGGGATTCGGAGTGGTGGTCCTCGTGCTTTGGGCACTGCAGTTCCCTTACTAACTGCTCGTGTTTGGGTGCTCTGTGGTGGAGACGGTGCTGTGTCAACTGGAACTGGGTTACTATCTGCCGGGGTTGGGGTTAGAAGGGGTGTAGCTGGTTCTCTGTCCAACTGGGTAGGGGTACAATCTGCGAGAGTCTGGGTTATGTGTGGTGGATCTGGTCCTTGGGCAAGTACAACCGTGGTTCTATCTGCATCAACTGGTAGCACTATCTTTTCTGAAGACCGTGTTGTTACTCCCTTAGATACTGCCATCACGCTCTCCAATTCAAATGGCTGATAAACAAGAAAAGTAATTGAAAGTATAGACATTGTATGATAGACAGGTGCAATGGATAGTGGGGAATAAAAGAGGGCATGAAATAATTCATATTTATGTTGTCTAACCAAACAGGATAGCATGACACAATTTCACATATATGATGGCTAACTAAACAGGATAGCATGACACAATTTCACATTATGATGGCTAACTAAAAAAGATGGAAAGACATAGTTCAAAATATGAGACTATGTAAACAGGATGACATGACATAACTATATAATGTGTTTATTAAATAGGTTGGCATGCCATAATTCACATACATTCACGGATAGAATGCCATAATTCAAAATATGATGACTGTAAACACTAAACAGGATGAGATGATATAACTATATGATGTCTTTATTAAATGGGTTGCCATGCCATAATTCAGATAGATGATGTGTATGTACTATGTAAACATGATGGCATGATATAATTCAAATATATGATTTATATAGTAAGCAAGTAAGCAGATGGCAATCCATATATGATGTAAAAACTAAGCAATGCAAGACAACATGCATGACATGGGTAATATAACCCTGCCAAGTTTGAGCATAGACCTCAGGGGGAAATAGGACTGGTCATCAGTCTCTGAATCCTCCTCTGAGGAGCTCTCTGTAACCAGCAAGATGTCTGCTTCAGCAGGTAGCATTGTCTGCTCTGAATACCTTGTTTTCACTCCAGATACTTCCATCACCGCTTCAAATGGCTGATGCACAGGAAGAGTAGTTGAATATACAAACGTTGTCGACAAATGGAACACGTAATACAAAAAATGATAGCATGATATAATTCACATACATGATGATTGGCTAAACAGCATGGCATTGCATAATTCACATATATAATGCCTTTGCAACAAGATAGCATTGTATAATTCACATATATAATGTCTTGCAACAAGATGGCAATGCATAATTCACATATATGGTAATTAGACACTGAACAGGTGGCATTCACACAAAGCATGTCTAAACTAATCAAATGACATAGCAATGCGAGACACCATACGCACGATATGAGCAACATAACCCTGCCAAGTTAGAGCATACACCTCGGGGGGGGAATAGGACTGGTCATCTGTCTCTGAATCCTCCTCTGAGGAGCTATCCGTAACCAGCGAGATATGCGCTTCGTCAGATAGCATAGTCTGCTCTGAAGACCTTGTTTTCACTCCAGAATTTGCCATCACCGTGTCAAATGGCTGATGCACACGAAGAGCAGTTGAATGTACTAACATTGTTGACAAATGTAATATGTAACGAAAAAAAGGATGGCCTGATATAATTTACATATAAGATGACTGGCTAAGCAGGATGGCATTGCAAAATTCACATATATGATGCCTGGCTAAACAAGATGGCGTTGCATAATTCACATAAACGATGAATAAACTAAACAGATGGCATTCGCACAAAGGATGTCTAAACTAAGCAGATGACATATTTGATGTATAAAGTAAGCAATGCAAGACACCATATGCATGATATAACCAACATCAGCATGCCAAGTTAGAGCGAAGACCTCAGGGGGTAAATAGGAGTTGTCTTCTCCTTCTGAATCCCCCTCAGAACAGATATCTTCCTCTCGATTACAATCCGAAATGCATGGAGGGGGGCTGCCTTTGCGCCTACCATGGAGCGACGTCTGCATGAAATTTTATTGCCACGCAAGGCTCGTCTCTTTTGCTCTACATGTTCAGTTCCATTGTTTACAATAACTGTCATGCATAGGAATAAAACATAGTGAGATTATGTAAGGAGTGCATGCAGAAATCCAGAGTGATGGTAGCAACCTGTGGATAGACCCAAAACCAATAATAGCAGGCAGATAATGGCTTCAGTTAAAAAATACAGATAATGGCTTCTTTACTGTTTGTTTCCCACCCAACATGAAACTCATAGTAGACACCGGAGATTAACCAGATAGTAGATAGATACTATTGATAGCGGCCCCGATATGTACCCCACAACCATTTAAAAACTCAAGTTTGACCATTAGTTTGGAGCTGACTCAGAGTCTAATCGGTGAACAGGACGATAAAGTAGCATGTAATATTAAGCGATGCATAACGTAAGCAGACACGAAAGAGTGCGACCTCTCTTGCGGACCCGTGTAGTCCTCGAGGTCATCTGCTCGGTTGATGATGGTAATGCAGTTTTCATGGCTGCCAGCGGCGGGGAAGAAGATCTGAGGCGGCGAAAGACAGTCTGGAGGCCGGATCCCTGCTGTGCTGGACCCTTCTGTCGTTGGAGCAGCTGAGCTGGGGTGGACGACGGCGCAGCAGGAGCGGGACAAACCACGCAAGGTTTTCTTTGACAACTATCTGTAAGAGAAGTAATTCTGTAAGGGCTCGTTTGAATTGGAGGATTCCAACAATGCAGGGATAGGAAATAGACAGGAATAGGATAGGAATGCACGTGCAAAACAGAGAATTTAAAAACACAGGATTTCTGCCAATCTGGGTGTTTGATTCACAACAATTGGAAGATCACAGGATGCAAAGAAGCATGGTGAGATTAAGTCAAACCACAAGAAAATGTACGGTTATAATGCTATTATGCTACTATCTCTTAGTCTTGTGCTTCATGAATAGGAATTTGAAAAGGAGGACAAGTGAAAATTAAAATTCCTACATTTTTTCTTTCAAGGAGACACTAAAGGAACAAATCCGTGTGCTCAGTGGACAATATATATAACATGTAGAGTAAAAAAGAGATGCAACAAGTGTACAACCTCTTTGGCGAAGCCATGTCGATCTCAGCGTGATTGGGTTGGCCGGTGAGGATGCTCCGGCTGACTTTGCTGTCGGAGGAGGGGAAGAAGATCTTAGGCGTCTGGAGATGGAGCCCGAGGTACTGCTCCGCTGTGATGGAGGGTTTCGTCGTTCGAGCAGCTCCGGTGAGTTGTACGACGCCGAGGCTGAAGCAGGACAAGAGAGACAACGAACAACGTTAACCTGAGTGGAATTCTAATAGCATCTCCAATACATGACGTAAAATACATAACCACAAAGTGCTAGATGTAAAATACATCAGCCGCTCATCTCTGAACTTAACTGTCGAAACCGAACTTAACTGTCGAAACTGAACTTAACTGTCGAAACTGAACTTAACTGTCGAAACTGAATTTTGCTGTCGAAACTGAACGCACTAGCAAGGTGAGGCTACATGTCGGTCGACTGACTTTTTCATCTCTGGTCAGTCGATTTTGCAGCCGTTGGATACGAAATCAAGGGCATGCGGTTCATCTTCAACCTCCACCCCCCCTGAGCCGCCAGCCCCCACCGGCCAAACAGTAGCCCCCCGCCGCCCGCGGCCGGCGGTGCGCCGCCCCGCCCGCCCGGAAAACACTCCCCACTGCCAGTCCGCCGCCGCCTCGGCCATCCCTCTAGGCCCCCCCGTGCTAAGCTTTTTCGCCGGCGATCCCCACGCCACCGCCCCACCAACGCCCCGCCACCGCCAGCGACCACCGCCCCCATCCTGAACCCTAAGATAGATAGTGGGGTACCTCTCCAGCGAGCCTCCCTCCCCGCTGCGGCTGGTTCTTCCTTCACCCCGGCGAGCCCCCCCACCCCTGAAAATCGACTGACCCAAAAGTCGATTCAGTCGACTAAAGTGTAGCTAAATCGGAGCAGCATCGCAAGCAAGAGCAAGAGCGAGAGCAGCAGCGCGAGCAGCAGCGCGAGCAAGAGCAGACCAGGCAGGGGACCGAGAGCAAGAGCAGAGCAGCAGCGCAAGCGAGAGGTAAAGCAGCAGCGCGAGCGAGAGCTAAAGCAGCAGCAGCTCCTACTGATGTGGACGTCGCCGCCGAGGGAGCGACGCCGTGGATGGAGCCACGCCGTGTCGGCTCGGGACCGAGCACCGGCAGCACCGTGAGATTGAATCAAGAAGAAAATGCGGCGATTTGTGTACAACCTCTTTGGTGGCGCCGATTAGGCCGCAGCTTCATCCGAGGAAACGGTGATGATGATGCTCTTCCGGTGGTGTAGGTGAAGACGGCGGTGTGGGAATGGAGGAGGTGTGAAAGATGAGGGGAACGTCGGGGCAGCTCCTTGGAGGTGGAGGACGGGGTGGCTGAACCGGCGGGACGATGAGATCGACGACGGATCCTCATCCGGTACGGTGGATGAGGGACGTCGAGGTGTTGCTGTGGACGACGTCGTCGGGGAAGAGGCTCCGGCTGGGTGGCGGACGGAGCAGGGTGTGGGGTTTCGTCACGGGTTTTCGCGGCCTCGGTGTACGAATGGGTGGGCGGATGGGATGGCAGTGGGGAACCATGGCTTAGAGACGCGCTTGTCCGAAATGTGGGGTAAGTTACGAAAGTACCCCCACCGATTTGAGGCGGTTCTTTCGGTTCAGGGGTACCACGGGCATTTCGCGTGTCGGGATTTCACAGGAGGTGGGAGTTTTCGCGCGCGTTGTAATTTCGGAATAGCAAGGCGCGGGTTGAGATGGAGGGAGTTGTCGGAGCACAACGAGACAAAGATATATCTTAAATATTTCGGGCTAACAAGGCGCGGGTTGAAATTTCCGGACAAGCCTAACGTGTACTGTACCAAATCAATGCGCACTACAAATGTCATTCAAAACTTTGAATTCATGTTATGTTCAATTAAAATATTTCGCTACGTGTATAATGCATGCAACCTACTACTCAAATGAACGTTTTAGTGCATTCCAAACGTATATACTACCGCTTCAATATGAACTAAATTTGAATTCGTTTCTCTATTTGAATAAGATCTACAGTAATGATTGTTGTGAAGTCAAAGCATTTGAATTCGTTTCTCTGTTTTAATAAGATCTACAATCATCATTATTGTCAAGTTAAACCATCGTTTGTGTATTATCTTCACAGCACACCACATGATTAGTCTCGAGTTACATATGAACTATGTGTACTATATGAACTCGAACTAGATTTTTTGAATCCACTTTATTTTGATTTCAAATCACATTACATTTCTAGCTCTAGCTAGATCTTCATAATCTAAACCATGTCTCATATGTATAATGTGTTTATCACATTATGTATGGTGCCCCGCCCCCTACGCCTACAAGTATTTAGATGTGAGTTGCAAACACCACACATTACCACAAATTCAAATAAAATGTGAGAATGTTCGATATATAGTATTGTTTAGATTGTTCGATATTTAGTTGTAAGCTGCAAACGCCACACATTATCACAAATTCAAATAAAATGTGAGATTGTTTGATGTATAGTATGGTTTAGATTGTTCGGCATTTAGCTGTGAGTTGCAAACGCCATGCATTATCACATTATGGTATAACATGTGCACAGCACGTGTATCACCGCTATATTCATGCATGCAATGTTTAAAACACTATGATCTCCTATTCAAATATATGAATCCGCTTTCATATCAAATTATGATCTTTGTTAGTCTCTTACACCCACACAATCCTCTAACCTTTGTAGCTACCACTAACTTTCTCTCGTGCATGCACACGCCCTCCTCGCCCTCCCCCTCCCTCGGCATTCTATCCACCGGGCACATTCATTTTTTTCTTTAGGTCGTTCTCCCAGAGTCTCCACAACTCCTTTCCGACACACACCGATCGATAAACCTCTCCAGCGATGCCTGCCTACAACATACACACACACCTTCAATCTCCTCCTTTATGTGTCCTTGCCTCGTGTCTCTCATACGGTCAGACACACGTGTAAACTCTCGCCCCTCTTTTCATCGATCTCACAACCGCACACTCCTCCCCCTATCTAGCTAGTAGTTGGGCCTCTCGCACCACCTCCTAGCTCCATTCTCTCTGTCTATCCGTCTCGCTGGGCCTTATTTGCCTCTAACAAATGGACGTACACCGACCGATCTCTCGCTATACATATAGCTAGCTAGGTCCTTATAACTCGTTTTTACCCACACGTCAATCGATCTACCTCATTAGTTGTGTCTCTCCCTTCCTCCGACAAACAACAATTGATCTACCGATCTAGTTAGGTTTGCTTACCAAACACATGGTTCCCCTTCATCATCCATGGATGCGTCCCGACAGATCTATCACGCACAGGCACACACAGAAACACATCCCCACTCTTATTGATAACATTGCAGTTCCACCCTCAGTTTGTCTAGTAGGCCTCTCCCACCATCTTCGAGAAGCAACTCCATCACCCATCCAGCACTCTACCCCTCTCCCTCCCTCTCCCTCCCTCTCTCTCTCCTCTCTCTCTCTCTGTCCCATCATATTTCCCGTCCTTCAGTTATGTATGGATGTCGACCGATCTCCCTCAAGACATAGCTGGGTCTCTCCTTCTCAACACATATACGAGTCGTTCTACCTCTATAGTTAGGCCTCTGCCTACCCTCCCCCACCCCCTCCCCCCACACACACCGATACATCGAGCGCTCTAGTCATGTCTCCCTGCCACACACAAACTTGACATGTGCCCTCTAACGTTCCGGTAGGCCAGTCGCCCTATATCTTTGACTTGCACACACACACAATTTCGATGGCTCTCTTCATCGATCTCGCACCCACCCACTTGATCCTCTCTTCGACTCTATCGATAGCTATGACCCCTCCCTCTCTTCTCGTGGATTGCCCGACCCTCTATGTATGATATGGATAGGCCTCCATTTCACACACATTGCATGCAAAATTTTGTTTGAGATGTCATCGACACATATTCCCACAAATAATTCACGAAATCAACCCCCACCCCACCCCCACCCCAAAACAAAAAACACTCACGAACGCGGTTTGTATCTCTCACACACACCCACGTAGGTGGGGGACGTGCACGAAGAGAAGAGGTGCATGCACGGCGCACGTACTCCCGTCTCTTTCCCAACCACACCCGCGCGGGTACACGGTGGAGCTCATTTCTGTACGAAAAAGGCAGCCCACGTGGTAATTTGGCACGTGTACTGGTTGTCCACTTGGTGGAGGGAGGATCGTCTACCACGGGTGAACAAACAAATTGCGACTTGACGTGTTATGTTAAAAAAAGAGGCAAACCATGTGGGGCCTACCTTAGAGGCAAGGCTCTATACACTGGAGTACTTTTGATGTGTCCCGTCAACTCGCAGAACGAGGAGAAGCTTGCTTAGTACGCCGTCTCCCCCGCCCACGGGCGCGGTGGCTCGCAGGATGAGGTGAAGCTTGCTCCGCCTTACGCCCGCTCCCTCGCCCATGCGCGCGGTGGCTCGCAGGACGAGGAGAAAAATTTACTACTCCCTCCGTTTACTCCTCGTCCCTACTACCTTGGTTATAGAGATTATATCATATTGTTTGGAATATATATGTCCTTTAGTAGATTTCAATATGAACTACTAGTACATACTCCAAACACTGATGTATATAGACGTATTTTAGAGTGTAGATTCACTCATTTTGCTCCGTATGTAGCACTCTCCCTCGCCCCTCGACCCTCGCCCACGTGGTGGACGTGCAGCAATTCATTCGGTCTCATATAGCCAGAACGATATATACTGCACTACCATTATTGCTCGACTTCCCGAAGAGGCGAAGAGCCAATCGCAAGGTTAATATTTTGGAGATGCCAAGCGCAAGGTTATAGGAGAACGAGTAGTAGGTGCCGCGTCATTTATAAATAAAGTTTTTTTTCTTCAGTGGCACGTACGCAATATGATAGGTTCATATGGAGAGAAAAGGAAACCGCTCCACTATATACATAGTCAGGACGGGCCAGCCTACACGGTTGCTTGCTGGGGTTGCTCTCTTCACACTCTCTCGCACAAAACGACTGTGGCCACATCTCTAACATCCCGGCGGATCACGTCCGCTTGGGGAAGGGGTGGATGCTTAGTGTAGATGCGGTGGCCGTCGCCGACGGCGAAAACCCACTGTCGGCACGTCCCGATCAGGGGTCCCCGCCGTTCTCTCTCACAAAGCCGGTGAGGTTGCCTTCGTCCCTTGCTCACTGCCGCGACGTGGGCAGTTGCCGCCTCCCGCCGCCCTCCTCAAGGTTGAGCTACGTCCCTCAGGTACAACTCCCTTTACAGCCGGCTTGCACCACTGCTCCAGCTGCCCACATCACTCCCTGTGGATATTTCTCTACTTCTTTGCCCCGCACATACCTCTACTGGCTTCTACGTACTGTATTTGTGATGAGTTTATGTCTCATCAACTAGTCCCAGTAATCTTATTCTAATCACGCTTCTTCAATTTCTTTGCCACAGGGATGCTCATCTCGATTTTGGTGAAACTGCACAAAATGATCCGATGGTCAAAAGGTTGCAAACTTCATTTATTAGGAAGCTCGAACGTTGCCAGCAAATTGAAGCCTGGTCAGGGTTCACGGTTCAAGGGCTAGGGACTGCATGGATCGTTTTTTTCTTTAGCTGCCTCTGTTCCAAAATAAGTGTCAACTTTAGTAGTAGTACAACTTTGTACTAAAGTTTGCACAAAGTTGAGACACTTATTTTGGAACGGAGGGAGTACATATTTGCTATGATCTGTCAATCATTGAGATGCAATAGCATGCATGTTAGTCTCCTTTGTATTTGATGAAATGTTGCAACGGGCAACCTTGGACGCAAGATACATGTAACAGAAGCTGGAAGCTTCATAGCATTGTACAAATTTATCTCGCTGATAAATTACAGTACGTACTATACTAGTACTTCCTCCGTTCCTAAATATAAGTCTTTGTAGAGATTTCACCATGAACCACATGCGGATGTATATAGATGCATTTTAAGTGTAGATTCATTCATTTTGTTCCGTATGTAGTGGAATCTCTACAAAGACTTATCTACTAGTAATAGCTAGCCCCCACTACTAGGAATTCTCTATCCTCTCCTTGAGCCACATCATCAAAATTGATGTAGCCGTTAGATGAAGTAAATCAGTCCATAATAGCCGTCTGATCTAGACGTTGAGAGGCTCCGCACTAAGCCACATGCAAGCATGCAGAAATACCGTGGCACATGCATGTGAGTGGGTTTTAAATCACATCAACATGTCTGCATGCAAGCATGCACCGGTAGCATGCATGTAAGTGAGCTTTTAAGTCCCATTAACATGTCAAAAAGAAAAATATAATCCCATTATGCAGTAGGAGTTGGCTGATCTTTTTTCCTTACGTGGGATGATCTAAATGATGATGGGAGTTTATTTAGTTGGCTACCACATTTGTCATGCGGTTATAGAGTTTTTTTTAGTTCTATGAAATCGATAATTTTGCGCAGAGAGATATACCGCTGTTCCGCGGCAACGCGCGGGGACTCATCTAGTAATATTTAGGAACGGAGGGAGTACTATGTAAAGAGTTAGGTGTCGCACGGTGATAGTGTGAGGTGGGCCATGTAATCACTGAGCCTGCGTGTTTTCACTGCTCTTGCACGCCTCCGCTGTAAGAATGGAGAAAATTGTAATCTAGTAGTAGTACCTCCTTTCGCCGAAAGCGTGGGACATCCAGCAGTCCTACCACCTCAGTAATAAAGACCAATGAGCCGTCAAATCACATAGACCCAGCAGTAAGTTGGACGGACGAAGCAACCATCACTCTTGCGCCAGTGAGAGGTCGCGTCCGCTCTGCCCGGGCATGAATGCGGCACCGATTCTTTGGAGCGGCGCTGACCGTTTCGGGCGGGAAGCGCGCGCGGGCGATGGAGGGGCTTTGGGTGGGCCAGGCTGGTCAGGAGCGGGCGTGGCAGCTGTCCGCATGTCCCTACCGGACACGCCCGGAAACGAGAGGATGCACCGACTCTCGCGGCTAAAATCGTACACTACACAACATCTCTCTGTAGGAGTAGGTCGATCTGTCGCTCTCTCTAACACACACATGCTGTTAAACACACACACACACACGCACACGCACGCACCTTGGTCCCGTTGCACCTTCTAACGTGACTTATTACACCTAGACGGAGGGAGTAGTAAGTATACGAGATACGGTGGCACACTGACTTAAGTCGAATACAAGTGCCCAAAATTTGTGTGCATGTTATAATAAGGATTCACTTAAAATAGTACGTGAGCGAACAAAGGGATCAATTGGACAGTGTTCCCGAGCAGTAGCGAGATGTGTGAGGTAAGATACACCGCTGGCGCTTTTAATTTTTCTTATTAATTTGTTTGTTTCACCCTCTGACTGGTGGGACCCAACGTACTATGTGGAGAGAGGTAAGGTGACTAAGGCTGCATTATTTCTGCACCACTGTGGATAGTCTTACCACCAAAGCCACATGACACGATTATGATTGAAATCCCAATGACTCCCACACACACACACACAAAAAGCACGTCATGCTTGTCACACGAATGCAGGAATGTATAAAAGGTTATTTCCCTCTCGTTGAACATAACGGGAGGGTTGTGTAGCTGGTTAGCCTGTTCGCTCATCAAACTTGAGGTCTCGGGTTCGATAACTACACTTGAGCATAATTTGTGCCAGGAGGATTCTTTGACTAGTTAAAATGTTTTCTAGGGTTTGCACGCTTCACACTCTCTCTCAAGTATATATATACACGCTGGAGCCGCGGCGCTTGTAGTTGCTCTCTTCACACTCTCTCGCCCTCTCCAGATCTAAACAAGACTTCGTTGGCCTCTCTCTCCCCTCACTGCTGCTCAAAGAGCCGGCGGGATCCGTCCGCCGGGAAGGGAAGGAGGCTTAACGTTGTCGCCGTCGGCGAGGGACTACCGGCGCAGCTGTTCACTTTCCACCCAGCGGTGGCGCGGGAGGGCCTCCGACCCCTTCTTCTTCGCCATCGTCCCGTCGCCCACCGAACCACGCCCCAAGAACCTTAAGGTGTAATTTACTTACTTCACATGCATTGCTCTAGCTGCATGTATACCATGAATCTAGGACGTGGTTCAAAGAGGAAAGGAGTGGGGGAAAGTAGTGGGAAAAGTTGTATATAGCATGAATCTAGGACGTGGTTCAAAGAGGAAATGAAGGGGGAAAGTTGTATAGCATGAATCTAGGACGTGGTTCAAAGAGGAAAGGAATGGGGGAAAGTTGTGTCGCATAAATCTAGGACGTGGTTCAAAGAGGAAAGGAAGGGGCGAAAGTACTAGTTCAAAAAGGAAAGGAAGGGACAAGGCTGTAGAGTTTGAGCAGGACTAGACTTGCTGCGCTCACATAGGGAAAGGTGTCTAAAGATAACAAAACTAGGACCAACACAAATATGCTCCTTGGTTGTTTGTTCTTTGTTGCAACAGACTATGCATGACCACAGTACATCGGTAGATGCACATGGTGCTGGTGCATCCACTGTCCCGTGCAACTCATTAGCTGTTGTTAATCTAAGGCCCTGTTTGGTTAAAAACTCCCTAGTCCCTACCTGCTTGGTTCTAGGGACTAAACATGGACTAGAGGTTATTAAATGACATGCTAAAAGACCATGTTACCCCTAGTAATGAACTAATAGAGACAAGGTGCGATGCGTGGCAGGGGCAACTGTTGGAAAAAGTCCCAAAAAGACTCCCTCGGGGTCTTCTTTCTTTAGTCCCAAATGCCCACTTTTAGTCCCTAAAAGTCCCTCCTGTTTGGTTTAGATGGGACTGACACGGAGTTTTTTTAGTCCCTACACCAAAATGTCCCTGTAAACAAACACCCTCTAATAATGCCGCTGGAAAATTGATGCAATGCCACAGTTAAAAGCAAATTACATGTTTAACGAATTTTATTGTTAATATAATCTCTATGTTAATATTAATCAATGCCACCGTTTGAGAAATGCTACTGTCTTGCTTTCTTTCCCATTTAGATAAGGTAGATGCTTCTTTTTGTTGGCTTCTGTGTCATCCACCGTTATTGACCACTAATTGTTTCCTTTGCACCTCTGTGTAAACAGGGTTATCTACTTCACCTCGTTGCCATTGTGACCTTTTGTTGCACTGCACAAAACACTTTTGTTTTAAGAGTGTTTTGTGCAGTTCAACCAAAATGTCACACCGACAATGTTGCTTGATTGCTTGATCTTAGTGGAACTGCACAAGAGGAGATCTTACTTCCTATCCGTTAAGGCGAATTTGGTTCAGATCTTCTTCTTGTGAGTTGTTTGAATTCCGCATCATGAGAGGTCAGTACTAGCCTTCTTTCACATGATTCTGCAGTGTGCTTTCATATGTTGTGCTACTTGTACGATAATGTTGCTTGATTTTAGTGAACTGCACAAATGGAGACAAGACTTCCAATCTGTATGTGCACCGTAATATCCCATTGAGGTAAGATAAGGATATTTCACAACTGCTGGCCTGTATTTTGCCACTTTCATCAGAAAATTAAGTTTAGTACTATACTTGTGCTCCCTAATTGACATGCCAAATCTTACATTGAAGGCGAAGCTTGTCTGTTATTGAACCAAGTGATGAAGGGGAAGAACAAGCGGAAGAAAAACAAAAATCAACTCCCGGTGCTGTAATGAAGCACTGGAACTGTGATGACACAAGTAATGATATAGTTTTGCATCTTAATTTATTGCTATGGCTGGAACGAGCAATTGTTTTGCCACTGATTTGATGCCACTCTTAATGTAATATGTAATTATCTCTACTTGTGCAAACAGGGATCTTCTTTGAAGATACCATATATTTTAGTGGAACTGCACAAGAAGATGTTGGAAACATTAAACTAATCGAGGAGTATATAGTAAGCATGGCCACCACCGTAGATAGCAACAGATGGTTCCGGAGAAGTGCTTCATCTGTATGCTCTACACAATAAGCCTCCTGACAAAGGTTGGTACTCGCCCACTGATTTCATCCATATGATTGAGCTTTGTCATCTCTATTGGTGTTGTGCTACTGTTTAGATACTGTCATGAAAAAGTGGTATTGTCCTTGAGAAGTGCTTCATCTGTGCTGTTTTAAATATTTCCTTTCCTTTTTTCGAGCAAACAGGGATGCTAGCATTTAGTAGTCCTCTTGTCTTTGCACAACAGGATCATCTTCCTCTGAAGAAGAATATGGAGTACGTGAAGTGACTAGTTCCGATTATGCCAGGATGAAGAAGCCATGTCTATCTTCTCATCAGAAGGAGCAGTTGAAGGATGGTTACATTACTCCCCACAAGACCAAACTAACTTCAGCTCAGAAGGACTGACAAATCTCCATTTTTTTGCTGTGATGCGCGAGTACAATGTTGTTCTAGGATTCTTTCTGGTGAGTTCCATTTTTCTAAAAGTGTGCTCTACATGGACCATGTATGTGCCTGTTGAAACTGTCAATTCATAGTACAGTTTGCTTTATACTAATCACTTTTTTGTATTTGTGCAAATAGGGGTGCTCAGCTTGATTTCAATGGGAACTGCACAAAATGTTCATGAATACATCGAATCATTCATTTCCACCACAAGAAAGGAGGTGCCGATAAGTTCAAGGCGTTGCAACATATAAGGGCGAAATCATACAAGCTACGCGCGAATTTGGTTGATTTTGGTGGAACTGCACAAAAAGAACAGCTGGTTTATTTAGCACGAGGTGCCATGTCAATGTCCGAACTGATGGCAAACCCTGCCCATTTTACAATCGTAGGCATTTGATATTTTGGAATGGGACAACCTTGTCAAATTTTGCTCATTGATTTTAGCAAGACATGCGTTTGATATTTTCGAATGGGACGCCCTTTGCTGTCAGCAGCGTCGATCAATTTTTTCTTCATTCTTTAGTTGTGAAGTAAATATTGCCTCTGACATGTGAGTCGCTGAGATGCATAATCATCGATTGTTTTGAATGTTCTCTATTGATTGCAATGTACAGAAACGCTAAAAAGCTGCTCAAACTCTTTGTACTCCTTCTGTTCCTTTTTACTTTGCACATTGTGAAAGTGCATACTTTTTTGTATAAGATTGGTCAAAGTAGAGATACTTTGACTGCAGACAAAACTTGTATGTAGACTAGAAAGGACCGGAGGGAGTACATGTGAAACTGCTGCAAACGAGGTGATCACCCTGGGAATAATGCTAGTACGTATTGTTTTGCATGTTCATCCAATGCCAGTGATACAGGAATTCAAACTAATCAAAATAAATTCATTCATACACGGTCGGATTTCATATAAACATGCCGGATTTCATTACATTTCATACATTCTTAACCTAAAAAGGGGTGCGCTGGAGGTATAATTAATTAACCGAAGCTACCCACCTGTGTCCCGCTGAGCCGAACAGAAGCTTCAGTGACTTAACTGCAGGTGCAGTTGCGTAACTGACATGTGGCCTGTCGGGCCCACGTGTTAGTCAGCCAACTGCACCAGCAGTTAAGTAGAAGCAGCGTTCTTCTCCAGCGCAGCTCTCCGACTCCACGTCGCCGCCAAGAAGCTAACCGGCCGTCAATGGTCAACCCGCCTAGCTTGGCTTCAACCGGAGGGTAGCAGCGGTGGCCTTACTTGGACCTGAGCGGCGGCGACCTACCGTGTTCTACTATTCCTCGTTTTCTGTGTGGCGCGGCCTCGTTGGCAGCGGGGCGGGGCCTCGGCGGAGCCGGCGATGTCCTATGTCTCGTTGCCGGCGGGCGGCGCCTCAGCGGAGCGGTGGAAATCCTCCCCCGCATTGCCGGCAGGGTGGGGCCTCGGCTGAGCCGGCGATGTCCTCTGCCTCGTTGTTGGCGGGGCGGGGCCTCGGCGGAGCCGGCGGTGTCCTCTGCCTCGTTGTTGGCGCCGTAGGGCCTCAGCGGAGCAGGGCCCCGTCGACGCCAGCGGAGCGGGGACTCGTTGGAGCCGGCATTGTCCTCTACCTCGTCCTCGGTCTCGCCAAACAGCGCCTCGCCCGCTTCATCGCCCTCTTTGCTAGCCTCTTTGTAGGCGGCCGCAGCCTCCGCCACCCGCATGCGGTACCGCCAGCGCTCGAGGCGGCCCTTGCGGGCGGAGCGGTACGAGTCGAGCAGCGCCTCCCGCTCCGCCCGCTCCGCGGTGATCTGCTCCTCCGCCTGCAGGTGCTCCTGGAGGAGATGGTGGTTGTAGGCGGCGTCAGCCTGCGCCTCCCGCAACTGCTCCTCACGCATCTGCCTCACCATGTCCATATATTGGGCATGGGCCTCGCCGATGGTCATGGTGCAATGCACCGGCGAGGATGGCGCGGAGGAGGGGGTTGGCGCCGGATCGTCGACTACCATCTTCTCCATTGGGACGTCGTCGTCCTCCGGCTGCCTGCCGCCCAGCCGGTCGGCAGCAATGGCTGCCATCTCCTTGTGCTCCGTCGTCCGCCCGTCCCGAAGAGCGCTGGAGCGCGAGGAAGCCATGGTGGGCAGTAGTAGTGTGGACAGGAGAAAGGGAACAGATGCGGATGACTGCGGCTATGGCCGGCGCAGCAGTTTATATAGAAATGGTGGGCGGGCGGAGGGACGGACGTGTGGCGCCAGAGTAGCCGCATCGGCAACCGCGTATCATTAATGTGGGCGGCAGATGACGGACGGACGGCACTTGTGTTGTTTGAAGGCGGAGCAATCGCCTGCACCGGGAAGCGGGGCGGGCGGCGCCGACTGTTTCGGGCGGAAAGCGCGCGCGGGCGAGGAGATGACTTTACTTGGAGAGGATAACAATGGGGACCCACCAGGTCCATAGCCTCACGTACGCAAGTGCCTTCTTATTTTATATATATATATATATATAACTATAATTTATTTTGCTTCCTCCTGGTTTCCTGACATCACGGTCCCACACCATTGTCAACCTATGTAGTAGTCAATAAATGAGAGAATTGCACAAGAAGCGGCCGACAGCTGGGACCAAGCAGCTCGAGCAGTATTTGTGTTTTTGAGGTGTGAGCACTGCAGAGTTTTTCGATGTTTAGCCCAGATATTAATTTTCTCCTCTGAACAACAACTAAAACATCGCTGCAGGTATTAACTGGGCGAGCTGTGGCCCGTCTATCCCAGGCCAGATATCCAGCCCACATATTAATTTTTTTCAAGTTGAAAATGGCTAGCCCAGCTATACTTTTTTTTAGGAATACCCAGGCAAGGTCAAGTTGTTATTCTCCGCCCCGCTGGGCTGCAAATCTTTCCTAGGAGGGATGCATTAGGCTTAACAAGAAAATGGGCTTTAAGAAATAATAAATGGGATGTAATTTTAAAAACTGGGCAGTAACTATAAAATATGCACCAAACACGTGATTACTTTATAAAATATTATTTTTGGATATTGAAAATTTTAATTTCATTAATTGTTGCGAGCGCAATGTTTCGTTGGATTTTTACGTAATATAAATTTATATTGAAATTGTATTTAATCTGACTAGAAATTATGGGATAAAAATATTTTGGATCCCATCAAAATGTGGGGAATTTTATTGAATTCTGTTTTGAACGGTTGGTTGAAATGGGCTGTAGTAAATTCCATTAGAATTCAAAAATGGACTACACATTCTTACAAATCTCAAATGGGCTATAAGTTCTCTGCCACACACTTCTGGCCTTACTAAGTTGACGCGTCCCCTAAAAAAACAGAGTTGACGCGTATGCAAGGCTTTGTCAACTTATAGTCAACACACGGTTCTAGCAGCAGTGGCCGTTGGATGTCCATCCAACGGATGCCGTGCTTCTTCTTCAATCTCGGATATTCTAGCTTCACCCGCCCAAAAAATGATTCCTCCCCCTGACATCTGGGGCGCACCATTTCGGAAGCTGACCTGTGGGCCTACTAAGTTGACGTACCAAGGGCTTTGTCAACTTAGTCAATATAAACGATTCTAGCTGTAGTGACCGTACGATGTCCGTCCAACGGCCGTCGTGCTTCTTCAACCTCTGGTCTTCTTGCTCCAGCCGCCCAAAGCAGCGCCGGTCGTGCCGCCTGCTCCTGCCTCCCGTGGCCGGCTGTGCTGCCGTGGAGACCTCACCGCCCCCTACTACTCCCACCGCTGGCCAGGCCATCCCTCCACTCACCCACACCCCCTGTTATTATGCGGTGACGGCAGCGCAACCGAACCAGTGAACCCTCGTACTCCTCTCCGGGTGTGCATCCACTGTCGCGTCTTCCCCGGCTCCGCGTCGTCCCCTTCCTAGGCCTCGCCGTCGTCCACCGCCCTGGTGCTCTCGGCGCGGCGTGGTCAACGTGGTCAAGGAACAACTTCCATCGGACGTGGACTGTACGTGGAGAGGCTGACAGCTGGGTCCACGGCAGCCGCAAGGAAGTGCCTCCTTATTACGCGGAAAATAATTATTCCTCCACCTGACAGCAGGGATCCACCGGACGGGCCACCAGTATTTTGCGAAAAAAATCATTTCCCCCTGACTGCTGGGACCCACCGGACGGGCCACCGTATTTCGCGAAAAAACGTTCCCCCCGCTGTCAGCTCGGACCCACCAGAAGTGCCTCCTTATTACGCACAAAAAAATGAATACTCCCCCGGCTAGCTGGGACCCACCTTGGTGGGAGGCTGACTTGTGGGCCTACTAAGTTGACGGGGACGAAGGGCTTTGTCAACTTAGTCAATATGAACGATTCTAGCTCCAGTGACCGTACGATGTCCATCCAACGGCCGTAGTGCTTCTTCAACCTCTGGTCTTCTTGCTCCAGCCACCCAAAGCAGCGCCGGTCGTGCCGCATGCTCCTGCCTCCCGTGGCCGGCTGTGCTGCCATAGAGGCCTCACCGCCCCCTACTATTCCCACCGCTGGCCAGGCCCTGCGGCGACGGCAGCCTCACACCACAGCCGAACCAGTGAACCCTCGAACTCCTCTCCGCGCGGGCTTCCACTGCCGCATCTTCCCCGGCTCTGCGTCGTCCCCTTCCTAGGCCTCGCCGTCGTCCACTGCCGTGGTGCTCTCCGCGCGGCGTGGTCAACGTGGTCAAGGAACGACTTCCATCGGAAGAGTACTGTACGTGGAGAGGCTGACAGCTGGGTCCACGGCCACAGCCCAGTTTTTTTGTGATTTGCCAAGTAAGTCGCTTTGTCAGGCTTGTTGGGCTGCAAATCTTTCAAGACGAGGAGAGCTTTCATTCGGCTGGCCGAGAAAATGGCCCATCAGTAATGAGAAATGGGCTGTACATTTTTAAAACACATCAAACCGGCAATTAGTTTCAAATATCTTTTTTTTTCATTTCAAGATTTTAAATTACATTAATTTTTATGCGTGGAGAATTTGTTGGATTTTATATTGATATAAATTTATTTTTTAAATCAGTTTGAATGTGAGTCGAAATTTCGGGATTAAAAACAGTTCGGACCGCACCAAAATATGCAAAATTTCGTATAATTTTTTAACCGTGGCCACAATATGGGCTGTAATGCTAACGAAAAGAATATGGGCTCCAAAAAACTTAAGAATTAGCAAATGGGCTGTAAATTATTAGAAATAATGGCAGATGGGCTGTATGCTGTTTTCCACAGATTTGAGGCTTTCCTAAAAAAAGGTTGATGCACAAGCACTGACTGTTGGATGTCCATCCAACGGCCGTCGTGCTTCTTCAATCTCTGCTCTTCCTGCTCTAGCCGCTCAAACAAGCGCCGGCGGTACTGCCTGCTCCCTCCTCCCCGCGGCCGGCTGTGCTGCCGCGCAGGCCTCACCGCCCCACCGTACTCCCATCGTTGGCCTAGCCATCCCTCTACTCACCCACACCTGCTGCTATTCTCCGGCGACGGCAGACAAACCAGTAAACCCTCGTACAGTCGTACTCCCCTCCGCGTGGGAAACAACTGCCGAGTCTTCCCTGCCTCCGTGTCGTCCCCTTCCTAGGCCTCGCCGTCGTCCACCACCGTGGTGCTCTCGGTGCAGCATGGTCAATGTGGTCAATGACCGACTTCCATCGGAAGAGTACTGTGCGTGGAGACGCTGACAGCTGGGTCCACGGCTGCAGCAATGAAGTGCCTCCTTATTACGCGCAAAATAATTATTCCTCCACCTGACAGCGGGGACCCACCAGACGGGCCACCGTATTTCGCGAAAAAACGTTTCCCCCATGACTGCTGGGACCCACCAGCTACACCTTCGCACGCAAGGAAGTGCATCTGGGCAAAAAAAAACAAAACGATTCGCCCCCCCTGACTGCTGGGACCCACCAGCTACATCTTCGTACGCAAGGATGTGCCTGATAGTCGGGACCCACCTGGTCGAAGCGTACGTAGCGTTGTCATTCTGGTCACGAACGTGTACGTACATATATATTGGTGGATGTAGAGGCGCGCACGTGTCGTAGTACAGGCGCGCACGTAGCATGTACACGTACGTACAGCGGCCAGGGTGCAAGAAAGAAAATACGGCCACGTATGTGTACATACGGGCGGGGTCTCGAACGCCTACTCGCGCATACGTACGACGAGGGCTCGTTGACATGGCTGGGTCGAAACAGAGAAACAGCGTCGTCGTCGAGTTCATGGGGAGGCAACGAAATGCGTCGTGTTCATGGGGAGGCAACGGAATGTGTCGTGTTCATCGGGAGGCAACGGAACGCGTGGTAGCCAACCGGCTGGGTCGGAACGTAATGCGTTGTTGTGTTCATCGGGAGGGCTTGGATGGAATAGGCGATGGAAACGAGGCCTGGTGTACCGCAGAACGGAGGAAACGGCCTTGTCTTCGACCGGCCATGTTCGAAACAGGATCCTGTTCATCGGGAGGGGTCTGGCGTACCGCAAAACAGATGAAACGGACCTCCTACGGTCGAAATGGGGGTCTTGTTGATCAGGAGGGGTGTGGCGTACCGCAAAACGGATGAAACGGACCTCCTACGGTCGAAACGGGGGTCCTGTTGATCGGGAGCGGTGTGGCGTACCGCAAAACGGACGAAACGGACCTCCTACGGTCGAAACGGGGGTCCTGTTCATCGGGAAGGGTGTGGCGTACCGCAAAACGGGACTCCACGGGATACTGTTCATCTCCACCGTCGACCTCCTCCAGCCTCCACGGGCTACCGTCGACCCAGCCTCCACGGGCTCCTGTTCATCCAGCCTCCACCGCGCGCTACTCCACCGGCTACTATTCAACCACCCCTCCACGGGCACCCCTCCATCGTCTACTGTTCATCCAGCCCTCCACACCACGGGGTCCTGTTCAACCACCCCTCCACGGGCACCCCTCCACCATCTACTGTTCATCCAGCCCTCCACACCACGGGGTCCTGTTCAACCACCCCTCCACGGGCACCCCTCCACCGTCTACTGTTCATCCAGCCCTCCACCACACCACGGGGTCCTGTTCATCCAGAGGCAATGCCACCGCTCACTATTCATCCAACCCCCCCCCCCCCCCCGCAACGCTCACTGTTCATCCCAGAGGCAGCATCGATCGGCTTCAGTTAGCATTAGTAGCAAAGGAATCGCTCGATCGGGTTCAGTTAACAGCCATCGATCGATCGCTCGGGTTCAGTAACGCGTAGCCTGCAGTGCAATCACTCGGGTTCAGTTAGAGCCCAACGCCTCGCTCGGGTTCAGTTAGAGCCAACGCCTCGCACACACGCGCGTACGTGTACGAGAGAAACGCGCATCGCTCGGCCCCCGACCTCCCACCGTAGCCGGGAACTCCCCGAAATTTTCCTCGCCCTCGCTTCTACCATGATTTTTTCCGTCATGGACGGCCCAAAGAATGTCATGCAGCTGCGTCTCCGGCCCGCCCAAGATGAATAGCCCATTTTCTGTCATGATTTTTTGTCATAGAAGTAGGATCCCACCACATCTATGATGATACCGGGTTTTGTCACAATTATCGTCATAGAAGTGTCATATGTATGACAGAAAAAAAATTCGTTCGGCCTAAAATGTCACAGATGTGTCTTTTCTTGTAGTGCGAGGAGAAACTTTTACAAGCAGTGGACGTGCTGCAGTTCGTTTGGTGTCAGATTGCCAGAAGTACTACTGTAGTACCATCATTATTGTTCGACTTCCGGAAGAGGCGAAGAGCCAAGCGCAAGGTCACCTACTAACCTTAGGAAAGGCATAGTGGGAGTAACATAAGTAGGGGTACCTCCTTTTTTATTCTAGAAACAACCACACGCGAATATTTTTATCATGTACCTACTCGAGGACGAGCAGGAATTAAGCTTGGAGATGCTGATACGTCTCCAACGTATCTATAATTTTTTATTGTTCCATGCTATTATATTATCTATTTTGGATGTTTAATGGGATTTAATATGCTCTTTTATATTATTTTTGGGACTAACCTATTAAACGGAGGCCGAGTGCCAGTTGTTGTTTTTTTGCCTATTTCAGTGTTTCGGAGAAAAGGAATATCAAACGGAATCCAAACGGAACGAAACCTTCGCGAGGATCTTTCATGGAACAAACGCAATCCAGGAGACTTGGAGTGGAAGTCAGAGATGCAACGAGGCGGCCACGAGGCAGGAGGGCGCGCCCCCCACCCTCGTGGGCCCCTCGTAGCTCCACCGACCTACTTCTTTCGCCTATATATACTCTTATACCCTGAAAACATCCAGGGGAGCCATGAAACCACTTTTCCACCGCCGCAACCTTCTGTACCCGTGAGATCCCATCTTGGGGCCTTTTCCGGCGCTCTGCCGGAGGGGGATTCGATCACGGAGGGTTTCTACATCAACACCATAGCCTCTCCGATGATGTATGAGTAGTTTACCACAGACCTTCGGGTCCATAGTTATTAGCTAGATGGCTTCTTCTCTCTCTTTGGTTCTCAATACAAAGTTCTCCTCGATGTTCTTGGAGATCTATTCGATGTAATACTTTTTGCGGTGTGTTTGTCGAGATCCGATGAATTGTGGGTTTATGATCAAGATTATCTATGAACAATATTTTATTCTTCTCTGAATTCTTATATGGATGATTTGATATCTTTACAAGTCTCTTCGAATTATCGGTTTAGTTTGGCCTACAAGATTGATCTTTCTTGCAATGGGAGAAGTGCTTAGCTTTGGGTTCAATCTTGCGGTGTCCTTTCCCAGTGACAGCAGGGGCAGCAAGGCACGTATTTTATTGTTGCCATCGAGGATAAAAAGATGGGGTTTATATCATATTTCTTGAGTTTATCACTCTACATCATTTCATCTTGCTTAATGCGTTACTCTGTTCTTATGAACTTAATACTCTAGATGCATGCTGGATAGCGGTCGATGTGTGGAGTAATAGTAGTAGCTGCAGAATCGTTTTGGTCTACTAGACACGGACATGATGCCTATGTTTATGATCATGCCTAGATATTCTCATAACTATGCGTTGTTCTATCAATTGATCGGCAGTAATTTGTTCACCCACCGTAATATATGCTATCATGAGAGAAGCCACTAGTGAAACCTATGGCCCCCAGGTCTATTTTACATCATATTAGTTTATCTTCAGCTTGCCAATTTCTATCGCCGTTTATTTTGCAATCTTTACTTTTCAATCTATACAACAAAAATACCAAAAATATGTATCGTATTATCTTTATCAGATCTCACTTTTGCAAGTGGCCGTGAAGGGATTGAAAACCCCTTTATCGCGTTGGTTGCAAGGTTCTTGATTGTTTGTGCAGGTACTAGGTGATTTGCGTGTAGTATCGTACTGGATTGATACCTTGGTTCTCAAAAACCGAGGGAAATACTTACGCTACTTTGCTGCATCACCCTTTCCTCTTCACGGGAAAACCAACGCATGCTCAAGAGGTAGCAAGAAGGATTTCTGGCGCCGTTGCCGGGGAGATCTATGCTCAAGTCAAGACATACCAAGTACCCATCATAAACTCTTATCCCTCGCATTACATTATTTTCCATTTGCCTCTCGTTTTCCTCTCCCCCACTTCTAAAATGATTTTCGAAAACCTTTGCCTTTTCTTCGCCCTCCTTCCGTTTGATCTTGTGTTACCATGTACCTTCTTTTTGCTTGCATCTTCGCTTGCTAAAAGTTTATGGATCCTCATCCACTTGCTAATCTCTTTAAGAGATCCAATTATGAAGAACCAATTGCTAGCGAGTTGAGTGCATTAGATTATCTTTATGAGGTTTTGCTTGAAGTTCATGAATCTGAAAATTGTGATGAAGTGTTGAAAGAACAAATTTATGAAGTGATTCACGATAGATCTTTGAATAAAAAGCATGATTGCAATGATTTTATTAAAATTCTATTGATGTAAATTGTGCTAATGATATGCAAAACCCTAAGATTGGGGATGCTAGTTTTGCTATGTCCACTACTTGTTGCAATGATCATGATTGGGGTGATTCTTCTTACAATCTTGAAAATTTATTTAAGCCGCATGATGAATATGACATTGATAATAATGTTTGCAATAATAATGGAAGTGGGTTTGGAAGAGCGTCAACTTTAGATCCCACATATTTGGATAATGTTCAATCTTATGGAGTTTTTGATAAAAGTGGGTTTGGAGAGGTCATGACTTTAGTTAATGATATTCCCACTATTTTGGAAGAGTGTCAACTTTGCCTGCATGTGGATCATGTAGAGAAAATTTTATGTGAGAGATATATTTTTAAATTTGAATATGATCCCACATGTAATTATTATGACAGAGGAAAATATGGTTGTATAAATTTTCATGTTACTAAATTACCTCTCGTTATGTTGAGATTATTATTGTTTCTCACTTCTTTCTTGCATATGCTAGTTTTTGCTTGTCTTGATAATATCTTTGCCTATAAGATGCCTATGCATAGGAAGTATGTTAGACTTAGTTGTGTTTTTCATATGCTATATGATGCTCTCTTTATGCTTCAATTCTTGTCTTTCATGTGAGCATCATCGAAATTATCAATGCCTAGCTAGGGGCGTTAAACGATAGCGCTTGTTGGGAGGCAACCCAATTTTATTTTTGTTCCTTGATTTTTGTTCCTGTTTAGTAATAAATAATTCATCTAGCCTCTGATTATATGTGATTTTATGTTTTAATTAGTGCTTGTGCCAAGTAGAACCTTTGGGAAGACTTGGGTGAAGTCTTTGCGATCTTGCTGTAAAAAACAGAAACTTTAGCGCTCACGAGATTAGTGCCATTTTTCAATGGAGAGTGATTTTAGGTTCATTCTTTTTGAAGATGATTAATATATAAATTCCTCACGTCCAAAAATTTATTTCAGAATTTTTGGAGTTCCAGAAGTATACGTTTTATACAGATTACTACAGACTGTTCTGTTTTTGACAGATTCTGTTTTTCGTGTGTTGTTTGCTTATTTTGATGAATCTATGGCTAGTATCGGGGGGTACGAACCATAGAGAAGTTGGAATACAGTAGGTTTAACACTAATATAAATAAATAATG
Organism: Triticum aestivum; assembly: GCF_018294505.1. NCBI lineage: Eukaryota > Viridiplantae > Streptophyta > Magnoliopsida > Poales > Poaceae > Triticum > Triticum aestivum. The sequence goes on along the minus strand of NC_057808.1, from coordinate 101,884,663 downwards.
AGTTAATTACAGTACCTTAAAATGGTGGTTTGTTTTCTTACACTAACGGAGCTCATGAGATTTTCTGTTTAAGTTTTGTGTTGTGAAGTTTTCAAGTTTTCGGGTAAAGATTTGATGGATTTGGGAATAAGGAGTGGCAAGAGCCTAAGATTGGGAATTCCTAAGGCACCCCAAGGTAAAATTCAAGGACAAACAAAAACCTAAGCTTGGGGATGCCCCGGAAGGCATCCCCTCTTTCGTCTTCGTCTATCGGTAACTTCACTTGAGGCTATACTTTTATTCACCACATGATATGTGTTTTGCTTGGAGCGTCTTGTATGATTTGAGTATTTGCTTTTTAGTTTACCACAATCATCCTTGCTGTACACACCTTTTGGGAGAGACACACATGAATCAGAATTTATTAGAATACTCTATGTGCTTCACTTATATCTTTTGAGCTAGATAATTTTGCTCTAGTGCGTCACTTATATCTTTTAGAGCACGGTGGTGGCTTTATTTTATAGAAATTATTGATCTCTCATGCGTCACTTATATTATTTGAGAGTCTTTTAGAACAGCATGGTAATTTGCTTTGGCTATGAAATTAGTCCTAATATGATAGGCATCCAAGATGGGTATAATAAAAACTTCCATATAGAGTGCATTGAATACTATGAGAAGTTTGATACCTGATGATTGTTTTGAGATATGAAGATGGTAATATTAGAGTCGTGCTAGTTGAGTAATTGTGAATTTGAGAAATACTTGTGTTGGAGTTTGCAAGTCCCGTAGCATGCACGTATGGTAACCGTTGTGTAACAAATTTGAAGCATGAGGTGTTTCTTTGATTGTCCTCCTTATGAGTGGCGGTCGGGGACGAGCGATGGTCTTTTCCTACTAATCTATCCCCCTAGGAGCATGCGCGTAGTGCTTGGTTTTGATGACTTGTAGATTTTTCCAATAAGTATGTGAGTTCATTATGACAAATGTTGAGTCCATGGATTATACGCACTCTCACCCTTCCATCATTGCTAGCCTCTTCGGTACTGTGCATTGCCCTTTCTCACCTTGAGAGTTGGTGCAAACTTTGCCGGTTCATCCAAACCCCGTGATATGATATGCTCTATCACACATAAGCCTTCTTATATCTTCCTCAAAACAGCCACCATACCAGCTATTATGGCATAGCCATTCCGAGATATATTGCCATGCAACTTTCCACCGTTCCGTTTATTATGACACGCTTCATCATTGTCATATTGCCTTGCATGATCATGTAGTTGACATCGTATTTGTGTCAAGGCCACCATGCATATTTTTCATACATGTCACTCTTCATTCATTGTCCATCCCGGTACACCGCCGGAGGCACTCATATAGAGTCATATTTTGTTCTAGTATTGAGTTGTAATCCTTGATTTGTAAATAAATAGAAGTGTGATGATCATCATTATTAGAGCATTGTCCCAGGTGAGGAAACAAAAAAATAGAAAGGCCAAATAAAAAATAGAAAGGCCAAATAAAAAAAGAGAAGGCACAAAAAAATGAGAGAAAAAGAGAGAAGGGACAATGCTACTATCCTTTTTCCACACTTGTGCTTCAAAGTAGCACCGTGATCTTCATGATAGAGAGTCTCTTATTTTGTCACTTCCATATACTAGTGGGAATTTTTCATTATAGAACTTGGCTTGTATATTGCAACAATGTGCTTCCTCAAATGCCGTAGGTCTTCGTGAGCAAGCAAGTTGGATGCACACCCACTTAGTTTCTTTTGTTGAGCTTTCATACATTTATAGCTCTAGTGCATCCGTTGCATGGCAATCCCTTCTCCTCGCATTGACATCAATTGATGGGCATCTCCATAGCCCGTTGATTAGCCGCGTCGATGTGGGACTTTCTCCTTTTTTGTCTTCTCCACACAACCTCCATCATCATATTCTATTCCACCCATAGTGCTATGTCCATGGCTCCCGCTCATGTATTGCGTGAAAGTTGAAAAAGTTTGAGAATACTAAAGTATGAAACAATTGCTTGGCTTGTCATCGGGATTGTGCGTGATGAGAGCATTTTGTGTGACGAAGATGGAGCATGGCCAAACTATATGATTTTGTAGGGATGAGCTTTCTTTGGCTATGTTATTTTGAGAAGACATATTTGCTTAGTTAGTATGCTTGAAGTATTATTATTTTTATGTCAGTATTAAACTTTTGTCCTGAATCTTTCGGATCTGAACATTCATGTCACAATAATGAAAATTACATTGAAAATTATGTTAGGTAGCATTCCACATCAAAAATTCTGTTTTTATCATTTACCTACTCGAGGACGAGCAGGAATTAAGCTTGGGGATGCTGATACGTCTCCAACGTATCTATAATTTTTTATTGTTCCGTGCTATTATATTATCTGTTTAGGATGTTTAATGGGCTTTAATATGCTCTTTTATATTATTTTTGGGACTAACCTATTAACCGGAGGCCGAGTGCCAGTTGTTGTTTTTTTCCTATTTCAGTGTTTCGCAGAAAAGGAATATCAAATGGAACGAAACCTTCGCGAGGATCTTTCTTGGAACAAATGCAATCCAAGAGACTTGGAGTGGAAGTCTAAGATGCAACGAGGCGGCCACGAGGCAGGAGGGCGAGCCCCCCGCCCTCATGGGCCCCTCGTAGCTTCACCAACCTACTTCTTTCGCCTATTTATACCCTGAAAACATCCAGGGGAGCCACAAAACCACTTTTCCACCGCCGCAACCTTCTGTACCCGTGAGATCCCATCTTGGGGCCTTTTTCGGTGATCTGCCAGAGGGGGATTCGATCGCGGAGGGCTTCTACATCAACACCATAGCCTCTCCGATGATGTATGAGTAGTTTACCATAGACCTTCGGGTCCATAGTTATTAGCTAGATGGCTTCTTCTCTCTCTTTGGTTCTCAATACAAAGTTCTCCTCGATGTTCTTGGAGATCTATTCGATGTAATACTTTTTGCGGTGTGTTTGTCGAGATCCGATGAATTGTGGGTTTATGATCAAGATTGTCTACGAACAATATTTGATTCTTCTCTGAATTATTATATGCATGATTTTATATCTTTGCAAGTCTTTTTGAATTATCAGTTTAGTTTGGCCTACTAGATTGATCTTTCTTGCAATGGGAGAAGTGCTTGGCTTTGGGTTCAATCTTGCGGTGTCCATTTCCAGTGACAGCAGGGGCAGCAAGGCACGTATTGTATTGTTGCCATCGAGGATAAAAAGATGGGGTTTATATCATATTGCTTGAGTTTATCCCTCTACATCTTGTCATCTTGCTTAATGCATTACTCTTTTCTTATGAACTTAATACTCTAGAGGCATGCTGGATTGTGCTCGATGTGTGGAGTAATAGTAGTAGATCCAGAATCGTTTCAATCTACTTGACACGGACGTGATGCCTGTGTTTATGATCATGCCTAGATGTTCTCATAACTATGCACTTTTCTATCAATTGCTCGGCAGTAATTTGTTCATCCACCGTAATATATGCTATCATGAGAGAAGCCACTAGTGAAACCTATGGCCCCCGGGGTCTATTTTACATCATATTAGTTTATCCTCAACTTGCCAATTTCTATCGCCGTTTATTTTGCAATCTTTACTTTTCAATCTATACAACAAAAATACCAAAAATATTTATCTTATATCTTTATCAGATCTCACTTTTGCAAGTGGCCGTGAAGGGATTGACAACCCCTTTATCGGGTTGGTTGCAAGGTTCTTGATTGTTTGTGCAGGTACTAGGCGATTTGCGTGTAGTCTCCTACTAGATTGATACCTTGGTTCTCAGAAACGGAGGGAAATACTTACGCTAGTTTGCTGCATCACCCTTTCCTCTTCAAGGGAAAACCAACGCATGCTCAAGAGGTAGCAAACATGTGATTAGTTAACCCACCTCAATAGACGGCGAAAACGCCAGCCCGCCGCACTTTGTTCATCCTTTTGCCAACACGCGGGACATCTAGCATCAAGGTGCACGTGTCATGCAAGAAAATGGAGATAAGCAGTGCGTAAGTGAGTCGTGCACTACGATGGCACCTAGTGCTACGCAATATTTTTCCTCCTCGGTGGCACGTGAATCGTGCACGTACTCAATGACCGAGCACGGGATGGTAGCCATGGACATGGTCGACCCTTTTGGGGGGAGAGTACTAAATACTATTACGTATTAACTTTGATGTGTCCCGTCAACTCGCAGAACGACGAGAAGCACACACTGAGACTACCGACAGTGGGAGTAACATCTACACTCTTATAAAAAACAGAGTTGGTGATGATGGTGTGCCTGCCATCCTGCAATATAGGCCGTCCGATTGATATCTGACGGATAGGAAGGAAACTATGGTAATTTTGCAAAAAGTTACCCACACACCTCTCCACATTTGCAAATAAGGCCTTTCCTCATTCATACTTTTCTCTCACAAGATAAACTAGTCATACAAATGCATCTTGATGTTACCTGCAACGCACGGGCATCTTGCTAGTAGGTAGTAACATCACACATGTCTAGATAAACTAGATGATGTGGCAAGCAATAAATGAAGAAAGAGAGGAAAGTAGTAACATCACACATATCAAGGCAAGATGTGTCTATAGCCTAATAAATGAAGTGTTGCATGTTACTACACATATGTTACCCCCCCCCCCCTCATACTGTTACTATAGAGGTAGTACTAACATAGACTAGTAACATGAGTAACATGAGCATGTTACTAGTCTATGTTACTACCCATTGTGGCTAGTCTGGGGGGGTGTCTCCAACAGTGTTCCTCGGCTCGCACCTCTTGCATCACGGTGCTCGAGCCTGGAGTCATTCATCTGGTACACGTGGCATCTCAGATCTGGACACAATGTGACGTACACCGTCAAGGTCCACGGTCAAGGGGGTCAGGGCGGATGCGACCTCCCACTGTGTCCGCCACTGTATCCAGCATGCATCTAGAGTATTAAGTTCATAAGAACAGAATAATGCTTTAAGTAAGATTACATCGGATCTCGACAAACACACCGCAAAAGAAGATTACATCAAATAGATCTCCAAGAAGATCGAGGAGAACTTTGTATTGAGATGCAAAGAGAGAGAAGATGCCATCTAGCTAATAACTATGGGCCCGAAGGTCTGAGGTAAACTACTCACACATCATCAGAGAGGCTATGGTGTTGATGTAGAAGCCCTCCGTGATCAATGCCCCCTCCGGCGGAGCGCCGGAAAAGGCCCCAAGATGGGATCTCACGGGTACAGAAGGTTGCGGCGGTGGAAATAGGGTTTTGGCTCCGTATCTGATGTTTCCAGGGTATATGGGTATATATAGGAGGAAGAAGTACGTCGGTGGAGCAATGATGGGCCCACGAGGGTGGAGGGCGCACCTGGGGGAGGTGGGCGCCCCCCTGCCTCGTGCCTTCCTCGTTGATTGCTTTACATAGACTCCAAGTCCTCTGGATCACGTTTGTTCCGAAAATCATGTTCCCGAAGGTTTCATTCCGTTTGGACTCTGTTTGATATCCTTTTCCTTCGAAACACCGAAATAGGCAAAAAAAACAGCAATTTGGGCTGGGCCTCCGGTTAATAGGTTAGTCCCAAAAATAGTATAAAAGTGTATAATAAAGCCCATTAAACATCCAAAACAGAATATAATACAGCATCTAAAATCAAAAATTATAGATACGTTGGAGACGTATCAAGCATCCCCAAGCTTAATTCCTGCTCGTCCTCGAGTAGGTAAATGATAAAAACAGAATTTTTGATGTGGAATGCTACCTAGCATAATTTTCAATGTAATTCTCTTATTTGTGGTACGAATATTCAGATCCGAAAGATTCAAGACAAAAGTTCAATATTGACATAAAAATAATAATACTTCAAGCATACTAACTAAGCAATTATGTCTTCTCAAAATAACATGGACAAAGAAAGTTATCCCTACAAAATCATATAGTCTGGCTATGCTCTATCTTCACCACACAAAATATTTAAATCATGCACAACCCCGATGACAAGCCAAGCAATTGTTTCATACTTTTGGTGTTCTCAAACTTTTTCAATCTTCACGCAATACATGAGCGCGAGCCATCGACATAGAACTATATGTGGAATAGAATGGTGGTTGTGGAGAAGACAAAAAAGGAGAAGATGGTGTCACATTAACTAGGCGTATCAACGGGCTATGGAGATGCCCATTAATAGATATCAATGTGAGTGAGTAGGGATTGCCATGCAACGGATGCACTAGAGCTATAAGTATATGAAAGCTCACCAAAAGAAAATAAGTGGGTGTGCATCCAACTCGCTTGCTCATGAAGACCTAGGGAATTTTGAGGAAGCCCATCATTGGAATATACAAGCCAAGTTCTATAATGAAAAATTCCCACTAGTATATGAAAGTGATATCATAGGAGTCTCTCTATCATGAAGATCATGGTGCTACTTTGAAGCACAAGTGTGGAAAAAGGATAGTAGCATCTTCATATCTCAAAACAATTATCAAGCATCAAACTTCTCATAGTATTCAACACACTCATAAGAATTTTTTTTACTAATCTTGGATGCCTATTATATTAGGACTAATTTTTATGAATAAAGCAAATTACCATGCTGTTTTGTAGGACTCTCAAAATAATATAAGTGAAGCATGAGAGAACAATAGTTTCTATAAAACAAATCCACCACCGTGCTCTAAAAGATATAAGTGAAGCACTAGAGCAAAAACTATATAGCTCAAAAGATATAAGTGTTCCGAATCATGTGTGTCTCTCTCAAAAGGTGTGTACAGCAAGGATGATTGTGGTAAACTAAAAATCAAAGACTCAAATCATACAAGACGCTCCAAGCAAAACACATATCATGGTGAATAAAAATATAGCCCCAAGTAAAGTTACCGATGGACGAAGACGAAAGAGGGGATGCCTTCCGGGGCATCCCCAAGCTTTGGCTTTTTGGTGTCCTTAGATTACCTTCGGGTGACATGGGCATCCCAAGCTTAGGCTCTTGCCACTCCTTGTTCCATAATCCATCAAATCTTTACCCAAAACTTGAAAACTTCACAACACAAAACTCAACAGAAAATCTCGTGAGCTCCGTTAGCGAAAGAAAACAAAACACCACTTCAAGGTACTGTATTGAACTCATTATTTATTTATATTGGTGTTAAACTTACTGTATTCCAACTTCTCTTTGGTTTATAAACTCTTTTACTAGCCATAGATTCATCAAAATAAGCAAACAACACACGAAAAACAGAATCTGTCAAAAACAGAACAGTCTGTAGTAATCTGTAATTAACGCAAACTTCTAGAACTCAAAAAATTCTACCAAACTTGGAAGACCTAGATAATTTGTTTATTGATCTACTGCCATTGGAATCAATATTTTATCACGTTCTGGTGATTTTAAACAATTGTTTTCGTGAACAGAACTTTTCTGGAATTTTCAGCAAGATCAAATAACTATCATCCAAGAAGATCCTATAGGTTTAACTTGGCACAAACACTAATTAAAACATAAAAAAATAACCAGAGTATAGATCAAATATTGATTCCTAAACAGAAGAAAAAAGCAAAAAACTAAAATAAAATTGGGTTGCCTCCCAACAAGCGCTATCGTTTAACGCCCTTAGCTAGGCATAAAAGCAAGGATAGATCTAGGTATTGCCATCTTTGGTAGGAAATTCATAAGTAGCTCTCATAATAGATTCAGATGGTAATTTTATTTTCTTTCTAGGTAAGTGTTCCATGCCTTTACTTAATGGAAATTGGAATCTAATATTCCCTTCCTTCATATCAATAATTGCACCAATCGTTCTAAGGAAAGGTCTACCAAGAATAATAGGACATGAAGGATTGTAATCTATGTCAAGAACAATGAAATCTACGGGCACATAGTTCCTATTTGCAACAATAAGAACATCATTTATTCTTCCCGTAGGTTTCTTAATAGTGGAATCCGCAAGGTGCAAGTTTAAAGAACAATCATCAAATTCACGGAATCCTAGCAAATCACACAAGGTTTTTGGAATCGTGGAAACACTAGCACCCAAATCACATAAAGCATAGCATTCATGATCTTTAATTCTAATTTTAATAGTAGGTTCCCACTCATCATAAAGTTTTCTAGGGATAGAAACTTCCAACTCAAGTTTTTCTTCATAAGATTGCATCAAAGCATCAACAATATGTTTGGTAAAAGCTTTATTTTGACTATAAGCATGAGGAGAATTTAGCACGGATTGCAACAAAGAAATACAATCTATCAAAGAGCAATTATCATAATTAAATTCCTTGAAATCCAAAATAGTGGGTTCATTAATATCTAAAGTTTTGACCTCTTCAATCCCACTTTTACCAATTTTTGCATCAAGATCTAAAAACTCCGAATTTTTGGGACGCCTTCTAGGTAAAGGTGACTCATCTCCAGTCCCATCATTATCAAGATTCATATTGCAAAACAAAGATTTAATAGGAGACACATCAATAACTTTTAGATCTTCATCTTTATTTTCATAGAAACTAGAAGAACACGCTTTCACAAAGCAATCTTTCTTAGCACGCATCCTAGCGGTTCTTTCTTTGCACTCATCAATGGAAATTCTCATGGCTTTGAGAGACTCATTGATATCATGCTTAGGTGGAATAGGTCTAAGTTTCAAAGAATCTACATCAAGAGAAATTCTATCAATGTTCCTAGCCAATTCATCGGCCTTAAGCAATTTTTCTTCAAGCAAAGCATTGAAATTCTTTTGCGAATTCATAAACTCCTTAACACTAGTCTCAAATTCAGAGGGCATCTTATTAAAATTTCCATAAGAATTGTTGTAGGAATTACCATAATTATTAGAGGAATTACTAGGGAATGGCCTAGGATTAAAGTTTCATCTATACGCGTTGTTACCAAAATTATTCCTACCAACAAAATTCACACCCATAGATTCATTATTATTCTCAATAAAAGTAGACAAAGGCACAACATTAGGATGAGAGTAAACACTCTTATTAGCAAACAATTTCATAAGTTCATCCATCTTTCCACTCAAAACATTAATTTCTTCTATCGCGTGCACATTTTACTAGTAGATCTTTCGGTGTGCCATTGAGAATAATTAACCATAATATTGTCTAGGAGTTTAGTAGCTTCTCCTAAAGTGATTTCCATAAAAGTGCCGCCCGCGGCCGAATCTAAAAGATTTCTAGAAGCAAAATTCAATCCGGCATAAAAATTTTGTATAATCATCCAAAGATTCAAACCACGCGTAGGGCAATTACGTATCATTAATTTCATCCTCTCCCAAGCTTGTGCAACATGTTCATGATCAAGTTGCTTAAAATTCATGATATCGTTTCTAAGAGAGATGATTTTAGCGGGAGGAAAATACTTAGAGATAAAAGCATCTTTGCACTTATTCCATGAATCAATACTATTTTTAGGCAAAGACGAAAACCAAGCTTTAGCACGATCTCTAAGCGAAAAAGGAAATAGCTTCAATTTGACAATATCATTGTCCACATCTGTCTTCTTTTGCATATCACACAAATCAACAAAGCTATTTAGATGGGTAGTGGCATCTTCACTAGGAAGGTCGGCGAATTGATCTTTCATGACAAGATTCAGCAAAGCAGCATTAATTTCACAAGATTCAGCTTCGGTAAGAGGAGCAATAGGAGTGCTAAGAAAATCATTGTTGTTGGTATTGGTAAAGTCAAACAATTTAGTATTGTCTTGAGCCATCGTGACAAGCAAGCAATCCAACACACAAGCAAACAAGAAACAAGCGAAAAAGAGGCGAACGGAAAAGAGAGGGTGAATAAAATAGCAAGGGTGAAGTGGGGGAGAGGAAAACGAGAGGCAAATGACAAATAATGTAATGTGAGTGGTAAGAGTTTGTGATGGGCACTTGATATGTCTTGACTTGTGCGTAGACTCCCCCGCAACGGTGCCAGAAATCCTTCTTGCTACCTCTTGAGCACTGCGTTGGTTTTCCCTTGAAGAAGAAAGGGTGATGCAGTAAAGTAGCGTAAGTATTTCCCTCAGTTTTTGAGAACCAAGGTATCAATCCAGTAGGAGACCACGCTCGAGTCCCACGCACCTACACAAACAAATAATAACCTCGCAACCAACGCGATAAAGGGGTTGTCAATCCCTTAGGGGTCACTTACGAGAGTGAGATCTGATAGATATGATAAGATAATTTTTTGGTATTTTTATGATAAAGAGAAATAAAGATGCAAAGTAAAATAAACGGCAATAGAAATAGCTAAGTGTTGGAAGCTTAATTTGATGGAAGATAGACCCGGGGGCCATAGGTTTCACTAGTGGCTTCTCTCAAGAGCATAACTATTACGGTGGGTAAACGAATTACTTTCGAGCAATTGATAGAATTGAGCATAGTTATGAGAATATCTAGGTGTGATCACGTATATAGGAATCACGTCCGTGACAAGTAGACCGAAACGATTATGCATCTACTACTATTACTCCACACATCGACCGCTATCCAGCATGCATCTAGAGTATTAAGTTCATAAGAACAGAGTAACGCTTTAAGTAAGATGACATGATGTAGAGTGATAAACTCATGCAATATGATATAAACCCCATATTTTTATCCTCGATGGCAACAATACAATACGTGCCTTGCTACCCCTGCTGTCACTGGGAAAGGACACCACAAGATTGAACCCAAAGCTAAGCACTTCTCCCATTGCAAGAAAGATCAATCTAGTAGGCCAAACCAAACTGATAATTCGAAGAGACTTGCAAAGATAACCAATCATACATAAAAGAATTCAGAGGAGATTCAAATATTATTCATAGATAAACTTGATCATAAACCCATAATTCATCGGATCTCGACAAACACACAGCAAAAGAAGATTACATCGAATAGATCTCCAAGAAGATCGACGAGAACTTTGTATTGAGATCCAAAGAGAGAGCAGAAGCCATCTAGCTAATAACTATGGACCTGAAGGTCTGAGGTAACCTACTCACACATCATCGCAGAGGCTATGGTGTTGATGTAGAAGCCCTCCATGATCAATGCCCCCTCCGGCGGAGCGCCGGAAAAGGCACCAAGATGGGATCTCACGGGTACAGAAGGTTGCGGCGGTGGAAATAGGGTTTTGGCTCCGTATCTGATGTTTCCAGGGTATATGGGTATATATAGGAGGAAGAAGTACGTCGGTAGAGCAACGAGGGGCCCACAAGGGTGGAGGGCGCGCCTGGGGGAGGTGGGCACGCCCCCCTGCCTCGTGCCTTCCTCGTTGATTGCTTTACGTAGACTCCAAGTCCTCTGGATCACGTTTGTTCTGAAAATCACGTTCCCGAAGGTTTCATTCCGTTTGGACTCCGTTTGATATCCTTTTCCTTCGGAACACTGAAATAGGCAAAAAAACAGCAATTTGGGTTGGGCCTCTGGTTAATAGGTTAGTCCAAAAATAGTATAAAAGTGTATAATAAAGCCCATTAAACATCCAAACCATAATATAATATAGCATGGAACAATAAAAAATTATAGATACGTTGGAGACGTATCAGCCCGCCGAGCCCGGCAGTTACGAGCGAGGCAGCTCGCTTCTCCACCTACCTCGCCTAGCCTATCGGAGGCAGCTGCCGCACTAAGCCAGCGCGTGGTTCCGCAGCTGGCCTCTCCAATACAGCTCGAGGAAGAGTGCCGACTTGCTCCATGCCGGCTTGTCGGGGAGCACGGCGGCACGGGTATTGTCGCTGCCCTCGACGCCACCGCGTCATACATCCCCTCCAGTGTCTGCGACTGCGCCATCCGACGTCGACACGCTCGTAGCCGCGACATGCAGGCAGGAAAGAAGCCGCCGTGGATGTCGACGAGGTGATGCGGGTACGCGGATGTCAACGAGGTGACGGGCAGCACGTCCCCGCCTGCCGCCATCATCAACTAGAAGTACAACACGAGAGGCCGTCGTCGATTGTATCCCATGAAGGCCACCGCCGAGGCCACGCCGGCGAATATAGCCGGTGTCTTGCACGATTCTTCTTCTGCCAGATGCTGGAGGAGGACAAAGAGATCGGGCGGCGACCATTTAGATTAGGTGTTTTAATTCTACCAGGCTGGTTGTAATGGGAGTATTATAAGTAGTATCATGCATGCCAACTAGTAGTAGGCAAATTTGATGAGGTGGCGTAGAATTAAATGAAGAAAGAGAGAGTTGAGTATCATATTATGATACCGTATGGAATTAAGACCTCTTCCAATGCAAATGTGCTTAGATGAGGTGCTAAGTGCATTAAATGGCTTAGCAACTCAAGTATCCAATGCATAGTTGCTTAGTTTGTTGTTGCTAAGCTTGCTTCATTTCATTAGCTATAGACTCAAAACTATCTTTCCACTGTTTCTTCCCGGGGTCACCAAACTAGTCTCTCTCTTCTTAATTAACTTGCCACATCATATTTTATGCCTACGTGGCAGGCTTAGCAGCTATACATGGTGGAGCACTGGGAGAGGCCAAGGCTGGTCATAGTGGGGAGTAACTTATAGTACTATAACATATTACTATTTACTCTAAAGATCTCTCTCCTCATTAACTACATGCCACATAAGCAAAATTTTCTTGGAGTGCGCTATGTTACTAGTACCTAAGTTACTCCCACTATGAGGCCGGCGACGAGCCGACGAGGTAGCCCGATGACCCCTTAAGCTTGAAAGGCACCCGCATGATCTCCTCTCCTCGTAGGGAAGGTTGGGGTCCATTGGGTACATTTCCGACGACATCCGCGGCTTCCGACGGCGTCGTTGTCATTTCATTAGTGTAAATAATTAGCCAATTCCTAGTCATTAATCAAAACCGCCTAAACTCTAACATGTGAACACTAAACCGCTCAAGGGGGTGATATACCCAGTTTTAGATATTTGAGGGTAAAAATCATACCGAAATTGACTTTGGGGGATTATTTGTCCATCAACTTACATTTGAGGGTGAAAAATATACTTCTTTCAATGGTCTGCTGGTCAGAGTATTCTTTTTAGATTTATAACATGTGGGACCGAGTGTGAGCGAACCGACCTCAATCGACGGCAAAATCGCCTGCCGGACGCACTTTGAGAGAGACGAGGAGCAAGAAGCGATACAGGTTGGTCGTGTCATGCAAGAAAATGGCTTGTCTCATGTTTAAAACTTGGTGTACTATAGTAGAGGTATATGTAGATGTAGTGTAGACGTAGATGCAGATGTAGATGTACATGTTGAGATGTAGAGATAAGTGAGACTCACCAACGGTCACCAACGTAGGCCGAGTATGTGCACGAATCACCCACAAAAAAGGAGCACGTGCACGAAGAGAAAAATTGCACGCACGGACGCACGTACTCTGTGCCTCATTCCCTAACACATGCGCGTGGGTACATGGTGGAGCTCATTTCTGGATGAGGAGGCGGCTCACGTGATAATTTGACGCGTTTGGTAGTTGTTCACTTAGTGGAGGGTCGGGAACCACGTGTGGACGAATCAAAGTTCGACCATAACGCCGTGGCGTGTTTGTTTTTAATATTTTTCTTCAATGGAACGTACGCGGTTTTTTTCTTGAATGACACGTGAATCGTGCACATACTCAATGACGGAGCACGGGATGGGATGGTAGCCATGGACATGGTCGGCCCTTTTTGGAGACTACTACACTGGTACTTTGATGTACATTTTGAAAAAAACTACTACTTTGATGTGTCATGTCAACTCGCAGAATGATGAGAAGCTTGCTTACTACGCCCTCTACATAGTCCACACTTTGTACGTCTAGTTATAGTGGGAGTCACTTAGACTAGCCACAATGGGTAGTAACATAGACTAGTAACATGCGTATGTTACTAGTCTATGTTACAACCTCTATAGTGGGGAGTAACACACATGTGGTAACATGCAACACTTCATTTATTAGGCTATAGACACATCTTGTCTTGATATGTGTGATGTTACTCATATTACTAGTAAGAGCAAGTACAATAGAGCAGAGTCAGTGGGCTATAAGAAATAAACTAGTATATTTCTGCTTAGTTGGAGGAAAGAGAAGAGGAGAGAGAAGGTAAGCGGGCTCTTCGTGAAGAGCCAGCTCTAGCACGTGCTCCTAGGCACTTTGTGAGAATGAGAAGTGGGTCACATAATAAAAAAGTAGTACACTCTTTTGATCTACTATTGTACATGTTGGCTATAAGATGGGCTGTAGATGACATGGCACTGGCTTATAGCCGGCAGCTGGCTATACTATTAACCATGCTCTAACTAGCTATGTTACTACTTCCCTCTCTTTCTTCATTTATTGCTTGCCACGTCATCTATTTTATCTGGATATGTGTGATGTTACTACTTATGTTACTCCCACTGTGGGTAGTCTTAGCGCACTCCAAGAAAATTTTGCTTATGTGGCAAGTAGTTAATGAGAAGTGGTAACATAATATGTTACTATAACATAGCGTTTCCCAAGACAAGATGAGTCTACAAGGTAATAAATGAAGCCATCATAACATTACTGTACTACTCCCTCCTTTCCGGTTTATAGGGCTCCCTCCTTTCCGGTTTATAGGGCTCAATTCGAAAATCTCACCAACTAAGGTATATGATGAGTGGTGGAATACTTTTTGTAACTTGCAAAAGCACCCAATTAATGCTCCTGTTTTCCTCAAAAATTTGTGTTTACCATTATATTTATTGCTATGCATGCATGCATAAAGTACATGCATTGGTCAATTTTCTCTTAATACTTGCATGCAATTATTTAATGCACCTTGAAATCTAAACTTGTGATGGGGAACAACCAAATTGATCCTTATAAAATGGAAAAACTAAGATTTTGAGATAAGCCTTATAAACTGGAAAGGAGGGAGTGACATAGACTAGTGTCATATGCATGAAACTACTACTCCCTCCGTTCCTAAATATAAGTCTTTCTAGAGATTTCACTATGGACTACATACGGATGTATATAGATATAGTTTAGAGTGTAGGTTCACTCATTTTGCTCCGTATGTAGTCTCTTATTGCAATATCTAAAAAGACTTATATTTAGGAACAGAGGGAGTAGTGAGTATGGGAGCACATGATATTTCCCCGTCTGGACCGATCCCAAGTTGGCTTCTCACCTTCTTGGCCCAACAAAAAACCCTCCCGCACGCGCTTCCCGCCCGGCGCCAACTGAGCCCGCCGCTCCACATTGATGGCAAATCAGGGCGACGCGGCCTCTGACTGCTTCCGCCGTTGAAGCGGCGTGCCGACTGAGGGCACCGCCCGCTGCACGCCCGGCATTTCATACTACACAGTGGAGAGTAACTTTAGAGCAAGTACTACAATTAGATGACATAAGGATTTAAATATAGTATTTGTGCTTAGTTGAAGGAGAGAGAAGAGAAGTGGCTTGCAAACTTGTAGCCGGTTGTAGCAGGAGCTCCAACATACTTTGTGAGACAAAAGGTGGGGCCATTATTAATGATATAGTATTATACTAAAGGGACTAACTATTGTACTAGCAGGCTATTAGGTTGGTTCTAGATGATGTGTCAACTTCATATAGCCGGATGTTGGCTATACTATTAACCATGCTCTAAGTGTTGTGTGAGTGGGACTAAAGTTTAGTCCCATACTGCTAGGTGAGTGTGAGTTGCACCACTTTATAATGTGATCTATTCTAGCATTTGCATGAGCATGATAATAGGAAACCTACACGCGCGCTCTTCGGGAATGAGCCTGTCCAAGGACAAAAGCTATCCACGTGGTCTATATTTTTGTTGGTCGAAAAATTTATTAAGTAATTAATTAATAATTAACAGACGCCTTAATTACTCAGCCGTTATTGATTCTTTTGGATAGTGGGGCTATTATTGACTTGGACGTGGGGTTTGGGCCAAAGGCCTACTATTATACTTGGTCTTACTCGCACGACCGACCTGACAGGCTCTACCCTAGCCGCCGATGTATGATATGGTTTCGCACCGTTCCAGATCTTAGTGTTGCCATGCAATTCTTCTCCAGCCCTCCATCCGGCATGCACCGCGAGAAGGGACAGTAGTCCTCTGATAACCCACAAGTATAGGGGATCGCAACCGTTTTCAAGGGTAAAGTATTCAACCCAAATTTATTGATTCGACACAAGGGGAGCCAAAGAATATTCTCAAGTATTAGCAGTTGAGTTGGCAATTCAACCACACCTGGATAACTTAGTATCTGCAGCAAAGTATTTAGTAGCAAAGTAGTATGATAGTAGTGGTAACGGTAACAAAGGTAACAGTGGAAAAAGTAATATTTTTGGTGTTTTGTAGTGATTGCAACAGTAGCAACGGAAAAGTAAATAAGCGAAGAACAATATATGAAAAGCTCGTAGGCATTGGATCGGTGATGGAGAACTATGCCGGATGCGGTTCATCATGTAACAATCATAACATAGGGTGACACAGAACTAGCTCCAATTCATCAATGTAATGTAGGCATGTATTCCGAATATAGTCATACGTGCTTATGGAAAAGAACTTGCATGACATGTTTTGTCCTACCCTCCCGTGGCAGCGGGGTCCTAGCGGGAACTAAGGGATATTAAGGCCTCCTTTTGATAGAGTACTGGACCCAAAGCATTAACACGTAGTGAATACATGAACTCCTCAAACTACGGTCATCACCGGGAGTGGTCCCGATTATTGTCACTTCGGGGTTGCCGGATCATAACACATAGTAGGTGACTATAGACTTGCAAGATAGGATCAAGAACTCGCATATATTCATGAAAACATAATAGGTTCAGATCTGAAATCATGGCACTCGGGCCCTAGCGACAAGCATTAAGCATAGCAAAGTCATAGCAACATCAATCTCAGAACATAGTGGATACTAGGGATCAAACCCTAACAAAACTAACTCGATTACATGATAGATCTCATCCAACCCATCACCGTCCAGCAAGCCTACGATGGAATTACTCACGCACGGCGGTGAGCATCATGAAATTGGTGACGGACGATGGTTGATGATGACGACGGCGACGGATTCCCCTCTCCGGAGCCCCGAACGGACTCCAGATCAGCCCTCCCGAGAGGTTTTAGGGCTTGGCGGCGGCTCCGTATCATGAAACGCGATGAATCCTTCTCTCTGATTTTTTTTCTCCCCGAAAGTGAATATATGGAGTTGGAGTTGAGGTCGGTGGAGCGTCAGGGGGCCCACGAGGTAGGGGCGCGCCCTAGGGGGGCAGGTGCACCCCCCACCCTCGTGGACTGGGTGTGGGCCCCCTGACATGGATTTTTCTTCCAGTATTTTTCTTATTTTCCAAATAGATGTTCCGTGGAGTTTTAGGTCATTCCGAGAACTTTTGTTTCTGCACATAAATAACACCATGGAAAGTCTACTAAAAACAGCGTCAGTCTGGGTTAGTTCCATTCAAATCATGCAAGTTAGAGTCCAAAACAAGGGCAAAAGTGCTTGGAAAAGTAGATACGACGGAGACGTATCATCCTCCGAACCCCGCCTTTCGTGATCCTGTACGAGAGAGGGGCGATCAGGTTTTTGGGGAGCACACTCCTGTGACTGCTGCCAGCGACGACTTCCCCGACGGAGACGTATCATCCTCCGAAACCTTTGCTTGTCCTCAAGCAATTCAGTTGATAAACTGAAAGTGATAAAGAAAAACTTTTACAAACTCTGTTTGCTCTTGTTGCTGTAAATATGTAAAGCCAGCATTCAAGTTTTCAGCAAAGATTATGACTAACCACATTTGCAATAACTCTTAGATCTCATGTTTACTCATATCAATGGGATA
Source organism: Triticum aestivum (assembly GCF_018294505.1). Classification (NCBI taxonomy): domain Eukaryota; kingdom Viridiplantae; phylum Streptophyta; class Magnoliopsida; order Poales; family Poaceae; genus Triticum; species Triticum aestivum. The sequence continues at coordinate 101,866,900 of NC_057808.1, read as the reverse complement.
ATCAACTAGCGAGCAATAATAATAAATCTCGGATGACAACACTTTCTCAAAACAATCATGATATGATATAATAAGATGGTATCTTGCAAGCACTTTCTCAGACCGCAAAACATAAATGCAGAGCACCTTTAAAGATCAAGGACTGACTAGACATTGTAATTCATGGTAAAAGAGATCCAGTCATAGTCATACCCAATATAAATTAATAGTAATGGATGCAAATGATGCTGCGCTCTCCAGCTAGTGCTTTTTAATAAGAGGGTGATGACTCAACATAAAAGTAAATAGATAGGCCCTTCGCAGAGGGAAGCAGGGATTTGTAGAGGTGCCAGAGCTCGGTTTTGAAATAGACATAGATAATATTTTGAGCGGCATACTTTCATTGTCAACATAACAACCAAGAGATGGCGATATCTTCCATGCTACACATATTATAGGCGTTTCCCAAACAGAATGGTAAAGTTTATACTCCCCCTCCACCAACAAGCATCAATCCATGGCTTGCTCGAAACAACGAGTGCCTCCAACTAGCAACAGTCCCAGGGGGAGTTTTGTTTGCAATTATTTTGATTTAGTTTGCATAAAGCATGGGACTGGGCATCCCGGTGACCAGCCATTTTCTCGTGAATGAGGAGTGGAGTCCACTCCTCTTGAGAATAACCCGCCTAGCATGGAAGATACGGACAACCCTAGTTGATACATGAGCTATTCGAGCATACAAAACAGAATGTTTATTTGAAGGTTTAGAGTTTGGCAGATACAAATTTACTTGGAACGGCAGGTAAATACCGCATATAGGAAGGTATAGTGGACTCATATGGAATAACTTTGGGGTTTAAGGGATTGGATGCACAAGCAGTATTCCCGCTTAGTACAGGTGAAGGCTAGCAAAAGACTGGGAAGCGACCAACTAGAGAGCGACAACAGTCATGAACATGCATTAAAATTAATAAACATTGAGTACAAGCATGAGTAGGATATAATCCACCATGAACATAAATATCGTGAAGGCTATGTTGATTTGTTTCAACTACATGTGTGAACATGTGCCAAGCCGAGTCACTTATATCATTCAAAGGAGGATACCACCCCACTATACCACATCACAACCATTTTAATAGCATGTTGGCACGCAAGGTAAACCATCATAACTCATAGCTAATCAAGCATGGCATAAGCAACTATGATCTCTAATTGTCATTACAAACATGTTTATTCATAATAGGCTGAATCAGGAACGATGAACTCATCATATTTACAAAAACAAGAGAGGTCGAGTCCATACCAGCTTCTCTCATCTCAGTCAGTCCATCATATATCGTCATAATTGCCTTTCACTTGCACGACCAAACGATGTGAATAATAATAAGAGTGCACGTGCATTGGACTAAGCTGGAATCTGCGAGCATTCAATAAACAGGAGAAGACAAGGCAATATGGGCTCTTGGTTAAATCAACAATAATGCATATAAGAGCCACTTGAACAGTTTTAATCATCGTCTTCTCCTATCGACCCCCAAAGAAAAGAAAAGAAACAAAACTATTTACACTGGAAAGCTCCCAACAAGCAAAAGAAGAACAGGAAATCTTTTTGGGTTTTCTTTTTAATTATTACTACTACAGCAAGAAAAGTAACCTAGCTAAAAGCTACACTAATTTTTTTGGTTTTTCTTAAGGTTTATTAAACACACAAGAAGAAAGCGAGAAAAAGAAAATAAACTAGCATGGATATTACAGTGAAAGAGTATGAGCACCGACATCTAGCAATGAGTGCGTGTGAACATGAATGTAATGTCGGTGAGAAATACGTACTCCCTCAAGCTTAGGCTTTTGGCCTAAGTTGGTTTATTGCCACGGATGGCCTGGCGGATATCCATAGTTGTAGCCGGGGTCATACTGAGCTGCGGCAGTTATTGCCTCCTGAGCTGCAGCGTGGCGGCGAGCTGCCTCCGCCCTCCTCTCGTACTCATCTGCCTGCTCTCTGGTAATAACATATCTTCCTTTTGCCTGAAAATCAAAGAAGGCAGGAGCAGGGAGAGTAATACGGACAACATCACGTTTGTCAAAGATTAAGCGATACCGGAGAGGTGATTCATTCCTCTCGATAAACTGGTGGTGGACCATAGCATTATAGTCTAAATAAGTAGGAGGCAACTCAGTATCATCCTCACAAATGTCCACACCAAGAAAATCAGCTAAGCGGGTTGCATATATTCCTCCAAAGAAATCTCCATTAAATCTATTATGATGCAACCTACGTGCAACAATGGCTCCCAAGTTATAAGTTTTGTCTCCTAACACAACACTCCTAAGAATACTGAGATCAGGGACACACATGCATGTGACATGCTTCATCTTTACCATTTATGCACCTACCTATGAAGAGAGCAAAATAATGTATAGCAGGAAAATGAATGCTCCCTATGGTAGCTTGTGCTATATCTCTAGATTCCCCCACAGTTATACTAGCAAGAAAATTTCTAAATTCAGATTTGCGAGGTTCACTAGCACTACCCCATTGTGGAAGTTTGCAAGCAGTGATAAAATCCTCTAAGTCCATAGTATAAGATTTTTCACAGAGATCAAAGAGGACAGTTGGAGAATTACATGAAGATGAAAATTCAAACCTCCTCACAAATGAACTAGTGAGATAGTGCTATTGGCGGCACTTCTCTGCCTCGAAGCTCACAAGATCAGCGTTACACAAATATGCGTTAAATTCTTCCTTGATTCCCGCTCGATCCATAAACTTTTCTGAAGGCCATTCACAAGGCCGCACTGGAGCGTCCCTTGGTGGCTCCTCGTCAGCATCACGCATTTCAAGCCTGGGCCCTTGCTTCCTTGAAGAACCACCTTGGAACATTTTCCTAAGCATGTTTCTTCCTCTGAAAAATTTCTGAAATTTTTAGTAACTTCAAAATAAAAGTGAACCAAGCTCAACAAAATTGATAGCAACTACTCCTACAAGTGCCTAGAGCCCATATCAAGCATTAGAACTACTTGGAACCATATAAATTTGACATGCAGGCTCAAGAACATGGTCACCTAGGCAGCACAAATTTGCAATGAATAAAGCACTAGAGCAAAAACTAATTGGACCAATTGAGGAGTCACATACCAAGGAACAATCTCCCCAAGCAATTTTGTGAGAGGTGCTTTGAGCAAGGAGATCGAAAATCGCAGCAAAATGAGCTAGAACTTGTGCTTGAGCTGGATGGTGATTTTGTTTGGAGCAAGAAGAAGTGTGTGGGTGCAGGAATAAGTGGAGGGGAGCCACCATGGGCCCACGAGGCAGGGGGCGCGCCCTCCACCCTCGTGGCCAGGTGCTTGTCCCTCCTGCTGTGTTCTCAGTGCCAGATATTCTCAAATATTCTAGAAAAAATCATATTCCATTTTCAGGGCATTTGGAGAACTTTTATTTTGGGGTATTTTAATATTGCACAGATAAATCAGAAACAGACAGGAAAATACTATTTTTACTTCATTTCAACTAAATAACAGAAAGTAGAGAGAGGGTACAAAAGGTTGTGCCTTCTAGTTTCACCCATCTCATGCTCATCAAAAGGGATCCATTAACAAGGTTGATCAGGTCTTGTTAACAAACTCATTCCGACTAACATGGAACTGGAGAAATTTCGAATAACACTATGTTACCTCAACGGGGATATGAACATCCCCAATAATAAGAATATCATATTTCTTCTTGACAGTAGGAAGAGGAAATTCAAAAACCTCCAAAAATAATTGATGGAATTTTTCCAATAGAATTGATACTCTGGACTTGAGATTGTTTCCTCGGAAAGTGTACCGTATGCTCATTACCATTAACATGAAAAGTGACATTGCCTTTGTTGCAATCAATAACAGCCCCTGCAGTATTCAAAAACGTCTTCCAAGAATAATAGACATACTATCGTCTTCGGGAATATCAAGAATAACAAAGTCCGTTAAAATAGTTACGTTTGCAACCACAACAGGCACATCCTCACAAATACCGACAGGTATAGCAGTTGATTTATCAGCCATTTGCAAAGATATTTCAGTAGGTGTCAACTTATTCAAATCAAGTCTATGATATAAAGAGAAAGGCATAACAGTAACACCGGCTCCAAGATCACATAAAGCAGTTTTAACATAGTTTCTTTTAATGGAGCATGGTATAGTTGGTACCCCTGGATCTCCTAGTTTCTTAGGTATTCTACCCTTAAAAGTATAATTAGCAAGCATGGTGGAAATTTCAGCTTCCGGTATCTTTCTTTTATTTGTAACAATATCTTTCATGTACTTAGCATAAGGATTCATTTTGAGCAAATCAGTTAATCGCATACGCAAAAAGATAGGTTTAATCATTTCAGCAAAGCGCTCAAAATCCTCATCATCCTTTTTCTTGGACGGTTTGGGAGGAAAAGGCATGGGTTTCTGAACCCATGGTTCTCTTTCTTTATCATGTTTCCTAGCAACAAAGTCTCTCTTATCATAACGTTGATTCTTTGATTGTGGGTTATCAAGATCAACAGCAGGTTCAATTTCTACATCATTACCATTACTAGGTTGAGCATCATCATTAACATTTTCATTAGGTTCATGTTCATTACCAGATTGTGTTTCAGCATCAGAAATGATATATCATTTGGATTCTCAGGTGGTTCAGCAATAGGTTGACTAGAAGCATGCAAAGTCCTATCATTTTTCTTTTTCTTCTTTTTAGAAGAACTAGGTGCCTCAATATTATTTCTCCGAGAATCTTGCTCGATTCTCTTAGGGTGGCCTTCAGGATACAAAGGTTCCTCAGTCATCTTACCAGTTCTAGTAGCCACTCTAACATCATAATCATTTTTCTTACTATTCAATTCATTGAGCAAATCATTCTGAGCTTTAAGTACTTGTTCTACTTGAGTGGTAACCATAGAAGCATGTTTACTAATGAGCTTAAGTTCAGCCTTAACATTAGCCATATAATCACCCAAGTGCTCAATCATATAAGCATGTTATTTTAATTGTCTACCAAAATAAGCATTGAAATCTTCTTGCTTAACCATAAAGTTATCAAACTCATCCAAGCATTGGCTAGCAATTTTAATAGGAGGGATTTCAGCTTTATCATATCTATAGAGAGAATTTACCTTTACTACCTGTGTCGGGTTATCAAGACCATGAGTTTCTTCAATAGGTGGAGGATTAAGATCATAAGTTTCTTCAACAGGCGGTAAATTAAGACCATGTATTTCTTCAATAGGAGGTAAATTCTTAACATCTTCAGCTTTAATACCCTTTTCTTTCATAGATTTCTTTGCCTCTTGCATATCTTCAGGACTGAGAAATAGAACGCCTCTCTTCTTCGGAGTTGGTTTAGGAATAGGTTCAGGAATTGGATCAGGAGCTGGCTCAGGAAGTGTCCAATTATTTTCATTTGTCAACATATTATTCAATAGAATTTCAGCTTCATCCGGTGTTCTTTCCCTGAAAACAGAACCAGCACAACTATCCAGGTAATCTCTGGAAGCATCGGTTAGTCCATTATAAAAGATATCAAGTATTTCATTTTTCTTGAGAGGTTGATCAGGCAAAGCATTAAGTAATCGGAGAAGCCTCCCCCAAGCTTGTGGGAGACTCTCTTCTTCAATTTGCACAAAATTATATATATCCCTTAAAGCAGCTTGTTTCTTATGAGCAGGGAAATATTTAGCAGAGAAGTAATAAATCATATCCTCGGGACTACGCACACAACCAGGATCAAGAGAATTGAACCATATCTTAGCATCACCCTTTAATGAGAAAGAAAATATTTTAAGGATATAAAAGTAGCGAGTTCTCTCATCATTAGTAAACAGGGTGGCTATATCATTTAATTTAGTAAGATGTGCCACAACAGTTTCAGATTCATAGCCATGAAAAGGATCAGATTCAACCAAAGCAATTATATCAGGATCAACAGAGAATTCATAAACCTTATCAGTAACACAGATAGGTTTAGTAGCGAAAGCAGGGTCAGGTTTCATTCTAGCATTAAGAGATTGCTGCTTCCATTTAGCTAATAATTTCTTAACATCATATCTATCTTTGCAAGCAAAGATTTCGTTAGCAATCGCTTCATCCATAACATAGCCCTCAGGCACAACAGGCAATTCATATTTATTTGGGGAAGAGTCTTCATCATCACTTTCATAAATATTATCAATAATTTCATTCTCTCTAACCCTAGCAAGTTGTTCATCAAGAAATTCACCAAGTGGCACAGTAGTATCAAGCATAGAAGTAGTCTCATCATAAGTATCATGCATAGCAGAAGTGGCATCATCAATAAAATGTGACATATCAGAACGACTAGCAGAAGCAGGTTTAGGTGTCGCAAGCTTACTCAAAACAGAAGGTGAATCAAGTGCAGAGCTAGATGGCAGTTCCTTACCTCCCCTCGTAGTTGAGGGATAAATTGTTGTCTTAGCGTCTTTCAAGTTCTTCGTAGTGACCAGCAGATATAAATCCCAAGTGACTCAAAGAATAGAGCTATGCTCCCCGGCAACGACGCCAGAAAATAGTCTTGATAATCCACAAGTATAGGGGATCGCAACAGTTTTCGAGGGTAAAGTATTCAACCCAAATTTATTGATTTGACACAAGGGGAGCCAAAGAATATTCTCAAGTATTAGCAGTTGAGTTGTCAATTCAACCACACCTGGATAACTTAGTATCTGCAGCAAAGTATTTAGTAGCAAAGTAATATGGAAGTAACGGTAACGAAAGTAACGGTAGAAAAAGTAATGTTTTTGGTGTTTTGTAGTGATTGTAACAGTAGCAACGGAAAAGTAAATAAGCGGAGAACAATATGTGAAAAGCTCGTAGGCATTGGATCGGTGATGGAGAATTATGCCGGATGCGGTTCATCATGTAACAATCATAACATAGGGTGACACAGAACTAGCTCCAATTCATCAATGTAATGTAGGCATGTATTCCGAATATAGTCATACGTGCTTATGGAAAAGAACTTGCATGACATGTTTTGTCCTACCCTCCCGTGGCAGCGGGGTCCTAGCGGAAACTAAGGGATATTAAGGCCTCCTTTTAATAGAGTACCGGACCAAAGCATTAGCACATAGTGAATACATGAACTCCTCAAACTACGGTCATCACCGGGAGTGGTCCCGATTATTGTCACTTCGGGGTTGCCGGATCATAAGACATAGTAGGTGACTATAGACTTGCAAGATAGGATCAAGAACTCGCATATATTCATGGAAACATAATAGGTTTAGATCTGAAATGATGGCACTCGGGCCCTAGTGACAAGCATTAAGCATAGCAAAGTCATAGCAACATCAATCTCAGAACATAGTGGATACTAGGGATCAAACCCTAACAAAACTAACTCGATTACATGATAGATCTCATCCAACCCATCACCGTCTAGCAAGCCTACGATGGAATTACTCACGCACGGCGGTGAGCATCATGAAATTGGTGATGGAGGATGGTTGATGATGACGACGGCGACGGATTCCCCTCTCCGGAGCCCCGAACGGACTCCAGATCAGCCCTCCCGAGAGGTTTTAGGGCTTGGCAGTGGCTCCGTATCGTGAAACGCGATGAATCCTTCTCTCTGATTTTTTTCTCCCTGAAAATGAATATATGGAGTTGGAGTTGAGGTCGGTAGAGCGACAGGGGGCCCACGAGGTAGGGGGCGCGCCCCCCACCCTCGTGGACAGGGTGTGGGCTCCCTGACGTGGATTTTTCTTCCAGTATTTTTCTTATTTTCCAAATAGATGTTCCGTGGAGTTTCAGGTCATTCCGAGAACTTTTGTTTCTGCACATAAATAACACCATGGAAAGTCTGCTAAAAACAGCGTCAGTCCGGGTTAGTTCCATTCAAATCATGCAAGTTAGAGTCCAAAACAATGGCAAAAGTGTTTGGAAAAGTAGATACGACGGAGACGTATCATCCTCCGAACCCCGCCTTTCGTGATCCTGTACGGGAGAGGGGCGATTAGGTTTTTGGGGAGCACACTCCTATGACTGCTGCCAGCGACGACTTCCTCGACGACAGCCTTCTTCCCCGACCTCGGTAACCTCTTCATCAACGACATGAGTGACAACATCAACCATAGCGGTTCTGCTCCCGCTGTACAGTATGTGATTTTGTCCTCCTGGTTTAGTCCGCATCATTACTTTGATCTTTGCAATTGTCGTCATGATCTATTTACTGTTGATTCGGATTAAATCTCATAATAAATTGCTCATATATTCAACAATCCAATCCAAAAACCTGATTATAGGCAATTTACTCCGAGTGGTTTTGCTGCGCTTTTGAAGCCGCCTACTTTTAAGGGGGTGCAATATAAAAGGTGGCGCACAAGAGCAGTATATTGGTTTCAGATCATGTACTGCTATGACGCCACTAAGGGTAAACCTGAGGGCGATCTTAATCCTACACAGCTGGAAGCTTTTGAGAACATGGATACCCTCTTCAAAGCCGCCCTGCTGAGTGTTCTTGACAATTCCAGCGGATTCATATATGTCATTTGACAACGGCAAAGACATGTGGGCTGCGCTCGACGCCACATTTGGGGCCTCGGGCGCTGCCAACGAGTTGTACGTCATGGAGCAATTTTGTGACTACAAGATGACTGATGAGCGCTCTGTTGTTCAGCATACTCATGAGATACAGTCACTCGCTAAGGAACTTGAGTACTTTAAGTGTGTGTTGTCGGTCAAATTTGTTGCTGGGACCATCATTGCCAAGCTTCCACCTTCGTGGAATGATTTTGCTACTTCTCTGAAAAACAAGAGACATGAGTTTTCAGTTTCGGATCTCATTAGCACTCTTGAATTTGAAGAGAAGGCGAGAGCAAAAGACACACATGCTCGGGTCGCTGAGGGAGCTTCTAGTGCCCACATGGTACACGAGAAGAACTTCCAGCCCAACCAGCCCCAAAACAACAAGAACAAATCTCAGGGGAAAGGCAAGTTTGATGCAAAGAACAAGCCGTCACATTCTACCAACTTCAAGAAGAATTCTCATAACGGGAAGGGATACAAACCTCAATTTTGGTAGCACCGCACAAAATTTATATGGCTGCATCTACCTTCTCTCAGCTAACCTCATGGTGCTCCAGGTATTCCTACATTTGTAATTAGGTACAATGACCACCGCAAGATGAAATAAGCTTATTCGTACGTTGACTTGCTGATTGCAGTGCGGAACGATCCTGTCATGTGTGGAGTAGCAAACAAGCAGTGCAGCCGAAGGTGGAAATCAACCAAGGACTTATGAAATTATATATAATCTTCCTCAGGCAGGTCAGTATCCCCTTCGTCCAGATGATCGTGTTTTGTCATGCCGAGCTATTGATATGTGCTACTGTTTTGCAACACCGTTTAAGTATAGCTATTGTTTTCCCATCATTTCAGATTCAGGACAATGAAGATGATTTCAGGGGAACTGCGCAATATGGACTCATGTTGAGTCATCTCTATTGCCTCATGTGTTTGCTGCAAATGTGTCAGCATCAACTGCAAGATGAGTCAGCTAGCTAGCTGTGGAGTTGCCAACATGCTCAAAGTGCTCGCAACATTGAGAAGAAACAAGCATGCCCAGGAAATTAATGCGTGCGCAGAGAGGCCCTTTGCTCAGAGAAGCATCGACCGATTTTCTTTATTTCCACACCTTCTCACAGCTTTGTATTGGTTATAGTATGGTGAATCATTGAGATGCATAAACATGCTGAACTTTTGTTCTTCTGAATGTTAGTATGCATACCGTATCGTCTGAAGCTTAGTTTAATGTGAATGTTGACTAGCCTGTGAACCTTTACAATCTAGTAAGTATATTGTAGGCCTGTTATTTGACACCTCACTTTGCCGCGCTACGCGACCAGTGTGAGTGTCTGCATCCAGTACCGCATCCTCTAATTTGGTGGATGCCAAGTTGAAAAAGGTTACCGATGAGTAGCCATAAGCTGGAGGTGTCTCTTTTTTTCTTTCGAATGGGCAATAAGCTGGAGAGTGTCTCGGGCTGCCTCTAGTGTTAAGGCCCTCCAGTATGAAACACGGGCAGCCGACTAGGCCGATACAAAAGGATATCCATCTTAAAGCCCATTTGTTTTTGTTTTTTGCAAGGAGAAGCCCATATTTCTTGAAGAGGCGGCGATCCCAGAAAAACCCTCCATCCTCCTCGCTTCCACTTATACTATAGCTCGCTGGACTCTCCCGCTTCCGTCGCCCCCCAATTCCCCCCGCTCCCCATCTTCCTCACTCCTCCAGAAAACCCCCGCTCACCTTCTTCCTCACTCGTACAGAAAACGCCTGCTCCTCTTCTTCCACTCCTACAGAAAACCCCAGCCCTCCTTCTTCCCCACTCGCACTGCCACTAGGCTCGTCTCTTGCTACTCTGCTCAAGCGCCAAGAAGATGAGGCTCCCGCCAGCGGCGACGCCGGTTGTAGATCCCGCACCCGGCAGTGCGGAGAGAAACGGCGAGCCCCCCCCCCAACCGGATCTGAGGAACCGGTAGAATCTCCGGTGGACCGCATCAGCGATCTCCCGAACATCATCCTTGAGGAGATCATCTCGCTTCTCCCCACCAAGGATTGCTGCCGCACGCAAGTCCTCTCAACTCGGTGGCGCCCTCTATGGCGCACCGTGCCCCTCAATCTCGACTGTCGTCAGATATCTGTCCTTCCTAAATTTGATCTCCTCAGAGCCATCGTATCCTCTCACCAGCAGGGCCCCGTTCAACGCCTCTGCATCCCGACACGCTACCTGTTGTCCATACCCGGCATGGTGGACGCTTGGCTGACATCCCCTGAATTCGAAAAACTCCAGCAGTTTGAGTTCTACCATTACCACGAAAGTTTCATACCACGAACATGCCAAGAATTCATGCCCACACCACCGTTGTCCATCTCGCGGTTTTCCTCCTCTCTCCACACTGCCACCTTCACCCAGTGACATCTACCAGACGATCTGGTACAAATGCTTCGACTCCCACTGCTAAAAAACTTTCGCTTGTGGTGGTTTATCTGTCAGAGGCCTCACTGCACAGCATCGTCCACTCCAGTTGCCCTGCCCTGGAGCGCTTGCTGATTGTTTTGGGAATAGAAATCCCTATCAGTTGTCTCCAAATAAAGTCGCCTCACCTTAAAGCATTGGAATTTGTTTTGAAGGACACAGCTCATCATCGAAGATGCCCCTTCACTTCAAAGGTTGCTCCTTGATAATTGTTATAGACCTTCGCAAATAATTGTCGTCTCTGCGCCCAAACTGGAGACCTTGGGTGTAATTCGTGATCCATTTAATGATCACATGAAGTTAGTGTTTGGCTCCTCACCTTTTCAGGTACCGTATATTATCATCTACACATTTGTAATCATAAGCTGCATTTTTCATTTGTGCGCATAAGTTTTATATCATCTTGGAGTACACTTTGGGTACTAATATTATGTTATATGCTCAATGAAGAGTTCGTCCATGGATAGCCTATCAATGCTGCTGGATTCTATCAAGATCTTATATATCGGAATATCTAGTTTTGATCTGAACATAATTATTGGCTTGCTGCGATGCTTTCGATCTCTGGAGAATTTATATATAGAGGTGATGATTTCATGCACATTGAAAGCCCGTATATATTGTACTAGAATTAACCTTTCAGCTGTCGCTCTTTCGACATACTCTTTTTTTAGACCTTAACTGTTTTCAATCTTCATGTCTACTTAGGTACTGCGACCACATGGAGAAAAACGTATAACCAATCGGTGGCGTAATAAGCACCAAGATTTTCTCAGTTCTCATGACATTCGTTTGAGGACAATAACGATGGAAGGATATGCATCCAACCAGGCAAACAGAAGCTTTGTCACATTCTTCCTGTTGAACGCGAGGTTACTATTATCCATGAGGCTTAAGTTTTACCGCAAGAGATTTCTCACGGAAGGACACATTGAATAGCAAAAAAAGAAGTTTCAGGTGGACAAATGGGCTTCTAAACGTGCTCGGCTTCTATTTACAACAAGTTGTAGTCATCCTGAAATAATTTTTTTTGCACAGGATGTTGATTTTATGGATCAGACTGATCCATTTGTTTGTGACTGCGAAAAAGAGTGGTTGGGTTAGATGTTACTGCCATGTTCAATCTGGGTTTTCTAAAAATTTGATGAACAATTAATCCTTGGGCTTTTTGTACCGTTTGTAAGCTTGAATTGCATGTTGTTGCCCTCGTACTCCCCTCCACATGCCACTACACTGCCGCATCTTCCACGGCTGTTGTTCGTTCCCGTCCGAGGCCTCGCCATCGTTCTTCGCCTTGGTTCGCTCGCTATGCCCGCCGCTGTCTGGCGTTGTCAACATGGTCAACAACCAAGAGGAATCAGGAGATGACTGTACGTGGAGAGGCTAACAGTAGGGACCCACCAAGGTCATTGCATTACGCAAGCAGGTGCCTCGTTATTACAAGCCAAAAAAATACTTCCTCCTAATTGTTTGACAACTAGGTCCCACGCCATTGTCAATGTAGTCAATAAACGAGAAAATTACACAACGAGCGGATAACACCAAGGACCCAGCAGCTCGCCCAGTTGTTTTTCAGTTTCAGAGATGGAGCTCAACTGCGCGCTGTGCGGGGGCTGTGGCCCGTCTAGCCCACGCTTACGCTTTTATTTAAGCACATGACGAGCCCAGTTGATATCTTTTTTCTTTCTAAAAATGGCTATCCTAGTTCTTTTTTTTGGAGAATACCAAAACCGAGGCCTACTTGCTTTTCTCAGCCCTTCTGGGCTGCAAATCTTTCAAGACGAGGAGGGGTGTAAGTAGTAAGAAATGGGCTTCCCTAGAAAATGGGCTATAAGTTGTAAGAAATGGGCTGTGACTTTTTAAACCAAAGCCAACCGGCAATTACATTAAAATATCATTTTTCTGGATTTCTCTAGTCTCTACTCTTATAAAAACCAAAGCCAACTGGCAATTACATTAAAATATTGTATTTTCTCCCACAAGATAAACTACTCATACAAATGCATCTTCATGTTCCGTGCAATGCACGGGCATCTTGCTAGTTAAGATTTTAGATTTCATTCATTTTTTTGCGAAGAATTGTTTTTTGAATTTTATTTTGATATAATTTTTTAAAAAATATTTTTAACGTGACTTGAAATTTCGTGATTAAAAGAGTTCGGACCCCACCGAAATATGCAAAATTTCTTTGAATTTTTTAGCAGTGCCCAGAATATTTGGTCTGTAATGCTAATAAAAAGAATATGGGCTTCAAATATCCTTAAGAATTAGCAAATGGGCTGTAAATTATTGAAAATAATGGCAAATGGGTTGTATGCTATTTTCCACAGATTTGGAGGCTGACTTCTGGGCCTACTAGGTTGACGATGACGATGTCCTAATTTTTTTGACGCGTACGCAAGGCTTTGTCAACTTAGTCAACACAGAGCAGTGACTGTTGGATGTCCATCCAACGTCCGCCGTGCTTCTTCAATCTCTGATCTTCCTGCTCCAACCGCCCAAGCCAGCGCCGGCGGGACTGCCTGCTCCCTCCTCCCATGGCTGAATGTGTTGTCGCCAGGCCATCCCTCTACCCACCCGCACATCCTGTTATTTTCCGGTGACGTCAGCCTCACCCCGCAGCCGACCAGTCAGCGCTCGTACTCCCCTCAGCGTGGGCATCCGCTGCGGTGGCTTCGCCGGCTCCGGGTCGTTCCCTTCCTCGGCCTCGCCCTCGTCCACCGTGTTTGTGCTCTCGGCGTGGCGAGGTCAACATGGTCAACATACAACAGCCATCAGAAGAGGTTGACAGTAGGGGCCCACACAAGGAAATGCCTCCTTATTACGCCCAAAATAATGATTCCTCCACCTGACAGCCGGGACCCACCGGTAGGGCCTCTGTATTTTGCGAAAAAACGTTCACTCCGTTGACAAGTCGGACCCACCAGTTATATCTTCGCACGCAAGGAAGTGCATCCTTATTACGCACAAAAAATGAATACTCCCCCTGCTAGCTGGGACCCACCATAGTGGGAGGATGACTTGTGGGCCTACTAAGATGATGGCGGAGGGCTTTGTCAACTTAGTCAATATGAACAATTCTAGCTCCAGTGACCGTATGATGTCCATCCAACGGCCGTAGTGCTTCTTCAACCTCTGGTCTTCCTGCTCCAGCCGCCCAAACAAGTGTCGGCCGTGCTGCCTGCTCCTGCCTCCCGTGTCCGGCTGTGCTGCCACCGCTGGCCATGCCATCCCTCTATACTCACCCACACCTCCTGTTATTCTCCGGCGACGACAGCCTCACACCGCAGCCGAAGCAGTCAACCAACGTACTCCCCTCCGCGTGGGCATCCACCGCCGCGTCTTCCCCGGCTCCGCGTCATCCCCTTCCTAGGCCTCGCCGTCGTCCATCGCCCTGGCGCTCTCGGCGCGGCGTGGTCAACGTGGTCAAGGAACGACTTCCATCATAAGAGTACTGTACGTGGAGAGGCTGACAGCTGGGTCCACGGCAGCAGCAAGGAAGTGCCTCCTTATTACGAGCAAAATAATTATTCCTCCACCTGGCAGCAGGGACCCACCGGATGGGCCACCGTATTTCGTGAAAAAAATGTCCCCCCTGACTGCTGGGACCCACCAGCTACATCTTTGCATGGAAGGAAGTGCCTGACTGTTAGGACCCACCTGGTCGAAGCGTGCGTAGCGTTGTCATTCTGGTCGCGAACGTGTACGTACATACTAGTCGATGTAGAGGCGTGCACGTGTCGTAGTAGAGGCGCGCACGTAGCATGTACACGTACGTACAACAGCCAGGGTGCAAGAAAGTAAATACGGCCACGTACGTACATACTTGCGAGGTCTCGAACGCCTACTCGCGCATACATACGACCAGGGCTCGTGTACATGGCTGGGTCGGAACGGAGAAGCTGCGCCATCATCGTGACATGGGGAGGCAACCGGCTGGGTCGGAACGGAATGTGTCGTCGTGTTCATCGGGAGCCAACCGGCCTCGACGGAACAGCCGATGGAAACAAGGCCTGGCGTACCGCAGAACGGAGGAAACGGCCTTGTGTTCGATCGGCCACGGTCGAAACGGGATCCTGTTCATCGGGAGGGGTCTGACGTACCGCAAAACGGAGGAAACGGACCTCCTATGGTCGAAACGGGGTCCTGTTGATCGGGACGGGTGTGGCATACCGCAAAACGGAGGAAACGGACTTGTGTTGGAGCGCTACGGTCGAAACGGGGGTCCTATTCATCGGGAGGGGTGTAGCGTACCGCAAAATGGGACTCCACAGGATACTGTTCATCTCCACCGTCGACTGCCTCCACGGGCTACTGTTCATCCACCGTCGACCTCCTCCAGCCTCCACCAGCGACTCTTCATCCACGGGCTCCTGTTCATCCAGCCTCCACCGCGCGATCCTCCACCGGCTATTGTTCAACCAACCCTCTCCACGGGGTCCTGTCCAACCACCCCTCCACGGGCTACTGTTCATCCAGCCCTCCACCGGCTACTGTTCAACTATCCCTCCATGGGGTCGTCCTGTTGATCCAGCCCTCCACGGGGTCCTATTCATCCACCCCTCCACTGGCTCGATCGATCGGGGTCCTGTTCATCCAGCGGCAATGGCCTCTACTACCACGGGGTCCTATTCATCCAACCCCCCACCGGGAACTGTTCATCCAAACCCCCCAACAACGCTCATTGTTCATTCAGAGGCAGCATCGATCGGCTTCAGTTAGCAGCAGTAGCAAAGGAATCACTCGGGTTCAGTTAACAGCAAGGGATCGATTGATCGCTCGGGTTCAGTAACGCGTAGCCTGCAGTGCAATCGCTCGGGTTCAGTTAGAGCCCAACGCCTCGCTCAGGTTCAGTTAGAGCCCAACGCCTCGCACACATGCGCGTACGTACGAGAGAAATGCGCATCGCTCGGCCCCCGACCACCCACCGTGACCAGGAACTCCCCGATATTTTCCTCGCCCTCGCTTCTACCACGGTTTTTTCCATCATGGACGGCCCAAAGAGTGTCATGCAGCTGCGTCTCCGGCCCGCCCAGGACGAAAAGCCCATTTTCTGTCATGATTTTTTGTCATATAAGCAGGAGCCCACTACATCTATGATGATACCGGGTTTTGTCACAATTATCGTCATAGAAGTGTCATAAGCATGACAAAAAAAATCGTTCGGCCCAAAATGTCACGGATGTGTCTTTTTTTGTAGTGCCTATTGTTGATTATGTCGTTCAGTGGTACTTCAGATACCACTGTGACCGAACACTCTTGAAAGTACTGCCAGAGCTTTCGGGGTGCCATAAAGATTGTATAGCTATCTTCTGATAATGTGCATACCCATACTTGGACGGGGTGAGCAGTTTCGGTACATAGTAGACTAGCTTCTGCACCGGGAACTTGTGGCCTTCCGCTTCTCGTTCCACCACAAGAATCACGCTAAGCACTTGATTTGTGGCCGAGAAGTACAACAGCATGGGTTCGCCGATGCTGGGTGCTGCTAGTATCGGATTGCCAGATAATAATGTTTTTATTTCTTCTAGTGCGGTAGTTGCTTCATCGGTCCACTCGAAGTTCCTGGTCTGTTTGAGCAGTCTGTAGAGCGGTAGTGCCCTTTCACCAAGGCTAGAGATAAAGCGCTTCAGGGCTGCCACGCAGCACGCCAATTTCTGGAGGTGTTTCAGCTTTGTACGTATTGCTAGCTTGGAGAAAGCTCGGATTTTAGCCGGATTGGCCTCTATTCCTCTATGGGAAACAATGTACCCGAGCAGTTTTCGGGCAGGGACCCCGAAGACCCATTTGTCTGGGTTTAGCCATATATCGTAAGCCCGCAAATTTTCGAAGGTTTGGCAGAGATCGTCCACCAATTGGCTTATGTGTTTGGTCTTGATGACACGTCGTCTACGTATGCTTTGACTTTTTTGCCGATTTGATTTTCCAGACATGCTTGAATCATGCGCTGGTATGTGGTGCGTGCATTTTTTAGCCCGAAGGGCATTGTGTTGAAGCAGAAAGGCCCGTAGGGAGTGATAAATGCGATTGCGGCTTGGTCGGACTCCTTCATTTTGATTTGATGGTATCCGGAGTAGGTGATGACCCACAAGTATAGGGGATCAATCGTAGTCCTTTCGATAAGTAAGAGTATTGAACCCAACGAGGAGTAGAAGGAAATGACACGCGGTTTTCAGCAAGGTAATTTCTGCAAGCACTGAAATTGTCGGTAACAGGTAGTTTGATAGCAAGATAATTTGTAGCAGGTGACAGGTAGCAATGGTAACAATAGGTGCAGCAAGGTAGACCAATCCTTTTGTAGCAAAGGACAGGCCAAAAAATCTCTTATAGCAAGCAGGTAATGCGTTCTTGAGGACACGCGGGAATTTCATCTACTCACTTTCATCATGTTGGTTAGATTCGCGTTCGCTACTTTGATAAATTGATATGTGAGTGGACCAGTGCTTGGGTGTTGTTCTTACTTGAATAAGCCTCCCACTTATGATTAACCCCCCTCACAAGATCCGCAACTCCGAAAGAAGAATTAAGATAAAATCTAACCATAGCATTAAACATATGGATCCAAATTAGCCTCTTACGGAATAGCGCATAAACTGGGGTTTAAGCTTTTGTCACTCTAGCAACCCATCATCTAATAACTACTCCACAATGCATTCCCTTAGGCCCAAAGATGGTGAAGTGTCATGTAGTCAACGTTCACTGGTGCGTGTCGGTCCCAAACAAACGGTTTTTAACCCCTTTCCGTGACGGCATCTGGAACCGTCGCCAAGTGAGTGTGGGCGATAGGGGGGTCCTTCCCACATGACCCAGAAACCATCGGGGATATGCCCTCCTGGCACACACGTTCGGCAAAATGAGGTCGTGTGCGACCGGCGAGCGCGCAAATACGGAAATACGTACGGTATAGCTAAAAAATACAATTATACGGCGAAATTGTTTTCGGTCGCAAGTACATCCCACACAGTCAGTCCCAGCTAAACGTTTTCGTTCGTATGTACATCCCACACAGTCGCTCCAAGGAAAACATTTGCGCAAGGTGGCGTAACGCAAACAGTTTTGAAGAGAATGTCGTGTGTGATTGTTCATTGATCCAACATGGTTTATTCCTAGAAACTGTGTGTGTTGCCTGAGGTCACCGCCCACGGTGGTTTCTCATTAACCGTTTGCAATAGAAAAACCCAATTAGCAAGCTAATTGGCCAATTAGCAGGCTAATTACCCTATTATTAATAATCCATTTATTAATCTAATTGACATTCATATTAAGCACAAAATATATTCCATTTCCATATTAAGGAAGCAGGATTTCATAATTGAAAAACATCAGAGTACAACATGATATAGCTTCAGCACTCAGCTACCCCATTGCACAACTGCACCAGCAGCAAGTTTCACATGCAACATCTAGAACCTTTCGAAATTAGCATCTTAGACTGTACATAGAGAGATGCATCTCATCTGGAAAACTGCTGAAGCGGAAGGCGAATATTGAGCCTTCATTCATGTTGAAGGTCTTTGGAACTTTAGGCCAGTGCATGTGGATGATTGACCGTCCATCCTTCAACCTCTTCAGGAACACTTCAATATTGAACCGTGGGTGCTGTATGAAAACTTTCCTCGCCTCTTGACCACAGAGGTGGTTTGAGAGGTAATCATTAGTGAAGCCTGAAAACAAGGATGTGCATAAATATCTTCTCTATATTGGAAATGGGGCAAAGGAATACAAAAAGGCAAGGTATAATAGTTAGTACCATCTTGTAAACCTCGGTGCTCCCCATTGTTTCCGGCAACACATATAAGGTAGTTAGTCATCAGGTTAAGTAAGGGTTCGCATGCTATCAGTAAAATATGTTGATGATAAATAAGCACATTGCAGATTCATCAGATTAATTCAAGCCACATGGAAAACCCATTTATCCAAACCAAGCATGATTAAGAACTAGGAAATATAGCACTTGTATATGTTTCTCATGTATTAAGTGCAGCCAAATTCGATTTATTCCTCACATGGTATACAATAATAGAATGCAGCCACAACAATTGAACATCGCATTGCAGAATTGAACCAAGCAGTTAACTAAACACCACAACAAATGAACCAAACGTTAACTGAGCACCACATTACACAATATAACATACTCCTAATAGAAGATCAGACATTTAACCAAACCAAGCATGCTTAACAACTTGGAAATATAGCAATTGTATTTGTTTCTCATGTATTTAGTACAGCCAAATTCGATTTATTACTCACATGGTATACAATAACAGAATGCAGCCACAACAATTGAATATCGCATTGCAGAATTGAACTAAGCAGTTAACTAAACACCACAACAAGTGAACCAAGCCACAACAAATGAACCAAGCAGTTAAGTAAACACCAATTGAACAATATAACATACTCCTAATAGAAGATCAGACAGTTAACCAAACCAAGCATGCTTAATAACTTGGAAATATTGCACCCTGAAGAATTGAACATCACATTGCACGACATATAGAACATATACACTATAGCAGAAGATTGCATGGTAAAAGTAGATAGCACAATTCACTAGAATTTGTTAAGGAAAGGCAGTAGCTAGCAAACTGAACATGGGTCCTTATAGTGAGCTAATAAGACAAGCTACTCCTCATTGACAGAGATATCGACGACGATTGTCTCCTTGGACATGGAAGAGGGTGAGGTCTCCGCATCGTGGGTGCCCTCGTTGTAGTGGTGAGTTGCCTGAGCCGCTCCGGGCACCAACCTGCTGGCTCTCTAGATGAGGTAAGCACGTGCACGCTGAGAAAACACCTCGTAGTCTTCATCGAAGGCACCGACGGTGGCCTCAAGAAAACGCCACGAACTGTCGTTTAAAGCAGCCAACCGCGTCGCGGCGTCGGCGCGCGAGGCGTCAACGGTGGCCTCGATGGCGAGGTGCTCCTCCGAGATCTGGGGTCGGCACGAATGGCAGCCATCGCGACCTCATCCGTGCGTGCGGCCACGATTTGCTTCTCCGCTGCCAAATGCTCCTTGAGTTCCTGGCTATACTGCATGCACCATGGATTAGGCCGGCGCTTATTTGGTGGAGGGGTCGGTGATTTGGGTGGAAGGTGTCGCGCTCGCGCCGGCGGTCGGGCCATGTGGGATGTGGAAGGAGGAGGAGGATGGGGGTCGGGTGTGGATTACCTGCCTGGTTAGGCGGAGCCGAGCAGCGTGAAGGAGGGTTGCCGGCGAGGAGGCGGCGGCGCTGTAAGCAAGGAGTGAAGGTTTCAACTTGGAAAGGAAGGCAGAAAAAGGGGAAATGTGGCTTTTGGTAAGGGGGGGCGGGGAGGTAGATATTTCCGCGGAAGCCGGAAACTTGGAATCGCTTCAGCCAAAAAACTGGCGCGCAAAGCGTCATCAGACACGATCCCTTATTCAGACACGGTTCGAAGATATTTTGTGCTGCATCTCACATGGTTGGTTATAATAAACTGTGTGGGATCTACTTGATTTTTGGTTTTAATTTGAATTACATAATGGGGTCACAGCGGCCATGGACGGTGTTTGAATTGCTAGACCTTTTATCTGCAGTGATCATAAAAGAATTGGAATTATTCGGGGTTCGTTTGGACATTTTTATGCATTAAGTGAGTTTTCAATGCATTTATGTGCATAATTCAAATTTGAACTACATGCACATGCTCCAGTGCATATAAATTCATTGAAAAATCAAATATTTGTCCTTAGGTGCATGCTTAGGTCCCATGCAAGAAATGGGAATGAATTTCAAACACCATGGCACCGTTGATTGCAGGCAAAACAGTGAGATGCCTGGTTTTTAAATTCTAGTAAATCCAAAACTTGTCTGAAATTCATGAAACTTGGCATGCTATCATGGAGCGGCATCAACATGTCCTGGTACAAATTTTGTCCCATTTGGGGCAGGTTTGGGTATATGCTTCTCACAAACCGGAGCTTCTCACAACAAGCATGATGGTTTTCGGTAGGGAACGTCCCACCTTTGGGGACGAAACGATATCCATTGCCTCTTATTGCTTTCAAGTTTTTTTCCCGTGTCAACATAGAACAACAGGAGTGTTGTGTGAATTTTTGTGATTTTTCCGGGTTCGTTTGGACATTTTAATGCATTAACTGAGTTTTCAATGCATTTATGTGCATAATTCAAATTTGAACTACATGCGCATGCTCCAGTGCATATAAATTGGTTGAAAAATTAAATTTGTCTCCTTGGGTGCATGCTTAGGTCCCATGCAAGAAATGGGAATGAATTTCAAACACCAGGGCACCGTTGATTGCCAGCAAAACATTGAGATGCCTGGTTTTTAAATTCTAGTAAATCCAAAACTCGTCTGAAATTCATGAAACTTGGCATGCTATCATGGAAGGGCACCCGACATGCTGTGGTATTTTTCGTGTCCATTTTGAGAGAATGCGCACTCGAATAATGACAGCCAACAAAGGCATTTTAAAAAGATTTACCACTTTAATATCTCAAACGTTTGTATAACTCAAACCATGTGCATTCGGTTAACCATTCACGTGACGCCACGTGTCTTGGTTTTAATGGCTATAGGAGGTGCCGTGTGGACAGCTGCTTGACTGAACGGGAGGCGTGCGACCGCAGTCCGGTGCGCAGGCTCATCGGGAAGAGTACAAGTTGTTCAACGCAGGATCTGTACATCTCTTCAACGCAAACTGTTCAGATTACGGTATGCAAATTAAAGCCAGAGTTCGGCACTAAGCCAAGAGACACTGCGATTTGTCAAAATATGCAGCTAAAAATCAATATCACCATCTATTTTGTGCAACTAAAATTCAGTAATTAAGCATATATTTCATTCATACTAGAGATTAAGCAATCGTTCTCACCGGGAAGCGAGACAGCCTTGGACCGCCGCCCACCTCGCTCCCACTGGTCTATATTAATGGCACCACCGAGCGGCCGCACCCCCCCATCCTCGCCACACACACAATTCCTCTCTCTCCGCCCGCATCCTCGACGCCGCTCTGAGTCCTCAAAGCCGTCAGTGTACGAGGATGCCGCCGAAGCGCCCCATCGGAGGGAGTGGCGACGCCGGGGCTGCTGAAGCACCAGAGCACGGCATGAATATGGAGACAGAGGTTCCCGTCCCCGCCGACGAGGTGAAGAACGAGGCTGCCAACAAGCGGAAGCGGGTCGAGAAAGAACCGCAAGCAACTCCAGTAGGCCTAGACTTCATCAACAACCTCCCCGATGATATATTGATAGTCATCATATCCCTCCTCCCAATCAGAAATCGGGCGAGGACAGCCGCCGTTTCCCGGTGGTGGCGCACCCTATGGCTCTGCACCCCTGTCGACCTCCTCCACGCCCACAAGCTCTGCCATGGCTATCGCCAAAGCTTGGATGCATTCTCCCAGATCCTCGGCAGTCACCATGGCCCAATCAAAGGCCTTATCGCGGGCAAGTTCCGTTCCAATGGCAGGGAGCGAGGCAAGCTTGACGAGTGGTTCCGATCCCGCGCCATAGATCAGCTCGAGAAGCTAAGTTATAATGATGGGCATATGAGCTTGCTGCCAACATCCACGCTCCGCTTCGCGCCCACGCTGCGCCTCGCCAAGTTCATGAACTGCCATCCCCCCCCCCCTTAATGACGCGCCCGCTCTTTTTCTACCACGACTGAAGCACCTCGAGCTCGTCGCCGTCCGCATCCCAAAGGATGAGATGGAGCGCCTGCTCCGCGGCTGTACTGCACTCGAGTTCCTTCGTCTTCAGGCGATGAATTGGTCGAGTACCTTGCACATCACCTCCAGGACTCTCCGCACTATTTATGTGTGTTGCTGGTGCTGCAACGAGAGATCACAAAAGGTGGACCACAATATGGTCATCCAGGACACACCTTCACTTGAGAGATTACTTGTAGTTGATCAACAAGGTCCAACAAGAATCAATGTCATTTCTGCGCCGAAATTGAAAGTGGTGGGCTACTCGTCTGTCAAATACTACAACTTTCAGGTACAACAGTCGCCTTATATACCTCTCCTTCTTGATATCAACGTTATAACTAGTTTTGAAGATGTATGCTCGTCTGTCATCCAGCGAAGCTTCACCCAGACTCTGGGCACAGTGAAGGTCTTGGCACTAGAATCTGTCGTCCCCAACCTGGACCAAGTTTTCAGTTGCCTGAGATGCTTTCCGTGCCTGAAGAAGCTGTATATCGAGGTGATGTTCCTTTCCTGTTAAATGTTAACCATAAGGGAGTTCAATTTTTTGCACCTTTTCCCAAGTTCACAATGACAATGTACTACTATTTCTGAAGGAATTTTGGAGGATTTTAGGACATACACCCCCACCCCATATTGGTTGCTTCATTCATATGGTTACAATCGTCCATAAGAATTTCTCCTTTGGATTCATCTGTACTAGTTTTCTTAGGGAATTTTTCATCCAATCCAACCTCTTGTGAACAAGGCTACATGTTTCTAGATTGTAATCAAATGCCCATGTAATCATGCCAAATCGAAGATGGCACGTTGGTGCATTTTACCAATCCTGCAAACCAAATGGGCGTGTAGCAATGTTCAAAACTGCATGTAGGCACTAACACGTTCTCTTCTTTTGCAGTGCATATTAGGCCCGGTGGATGATGTTTATAACGACAATCACATCAAATGCCTGGATCTGCATCTCTCAAATATTACTTTGAACTCCTACCGAGGGACCCCACCGGAGATTACACTCGTCAGGTTCTTTCTTGCCAGAGCAAAGGTGTTGAGTGTACTGAAGTTGAACACGCATTTAATTAGGAAAGATCAATGGTATGATCAGCAGAGCCGGCTGGTACTGTTGAATGGAAGCGCCTCCAAAAATGCCAAACTTCATATGGGAAAAACATATGGCAAAGCAATTGGAAATCATTGTGTCAAACCCATACATGACTTGTCAGCGGCTGATCCCTTTTCAGAAATGACGCAGCTTGCAATGTTTGAATTTGGGCGTTGTAATCTTTGAATTTGAACCTTGCAATATTTATGGTATTTGTTATATTGAACCATTTATGTTCTCTCGTCTCAACATAAACAGTTCATCCGGGTGAACCGCATGTCATACATCGCACACACCTTGATCTGGCTGACCGTTTCTTTTGTGTTGCCTAATCACAAACAGTTCATCTGAGTGAACTGTATGCTGTACATCGCACACACCTTGATTTGGCTGACCGTTTCTTTTGTGTTGCCTAATCACAAACAGTTCATCCGAGTGAACCGTATGTTGTACATCGCACACACCTTCATCTGGCTGCCCGTTTCTTTTGTTCCTACTCCTCGAAAACGGTTAATTGAACCGAACCGTATGCCCTGAATCGCACACGCAACTAAAATCTGAACCGTGTTTGATGCATCCGTCATCGCAAACATTTTGCGCCTTTTTTGACGGGCTTTTTACACCACCGTTTGCGATTATTGCATCGCACACAGTTTCGTCGAAGGGTCTCTGATCGTAGTGTCGCGTTAGCAACATCCTGCAGTAGTGGTTCACATAACACCACTAAGGGAATCATAACATACATATCATTAAAATATCGAACGAATATCAAATTCACATGATTACTTGCAACATCACTTCTCTCGTGGCCTCAAGAACAACGGAAACTAGTCACAACTAATATTCATGCTCAAGATCAGAGGGATGTTAAATAGAATAGTGGATCTGAACATATAATCTTCCACCAAATAAACCATTTAGCATCAACTACAAGATGTAATCAACACTACTAGTCACCCACAGGTACCAATCTGAGGTTCCCGTACAAAGATTGAACACAAGAGATGAAATAGGGTTTGAGATGAGATGGCGCTATTGAAAATGTTGATGCAGATTGGCCTCCCAAAGATGAGATGGTTGGTGGTGATGATGATGGCTTCGATTTCCCCCTCCCGGAGGGAAGTATCCCCGGCGGAATCGCTCCGTCGGAGAGGAAAAGTGCTCCTGCCCAAGTTCCGCCTCGAGACAGCGGCGCTCCGCCCTAAAAGTCCTCTCCTTATTTTTTTTCTAGGACAAAAGACCTTATGTACCAGAAGATGGGCACCGGAGGTGGGCCAAATAGCCCTCTACCCACCAGGGCGCGCCTGGAGGGGGTGGCGCACCCTGGTGCCTAGTGGGCACCTGGGTGGCCCCCTCCCGTATTTGTTTTCTCCAGTATTTTTTATATATTTCAAACTAATTATCCATAAAATTTCAGCTCATTTGGAGATGTGCAAAATAGGTATCTCTGACGTAGCATTTCCAGGTCCAGAATTCCAGTTGCCGGTATTCTCCCTCTTTGTGTAAACCTTGCATATTATGAGAGAAAAGGCATTAGAATTACTCAACAGAGTGTTATACTGAATAAAACACTGTAAATAACAGTAGGAAAACATGATGCAAAATGGACGTATCAGTAGGCGTCGAGGAAGCACAATGAGTCGTGTCCGGCGGTGGCGTCGATGATCTGGTCTGTGCGAGGCCAAGGGAAGGGATCCTTAGGGCAGGCTTTGTTTAGGACTTTAAAATCGACGCATAGCCACCAGGATCTGTCCTTCTTGGGCACCACGACCAGATTTGTCAACCACTCGGGGTGTTTTATTTCTCTGATGAATCCGGCTTCCAGTAATTTTGCTAATTCTTCCCCCATAACTTGACGCTTGGGTTTGAAAAAGTGTCGCATCGCATGTTTAACTAGCTTGAAGCCCTCGATTATATTCAGGCTATGCTCTGCTAGTCTTCATTGGATTCCTGGCATATCTGAAGGGTGCTAGGCGAATATGTTCCAGTTCTCGCGCAAGAACATGCACAATGCTTCGTCGACTGTAGGGTCCAGCTGGACTCCAATGGACATTGTTTTGTTGGGATCCATGGGATGCACTTGGAATTTGATGGTTTCGTCTGCTGGTTTGAAGGATGTGGATTGGGACCTTTTACTAAGGACTACGTCGTCCCTATCCACCTTTGGGCGTAGCATTGTTAATTCCTCGGTTGCAAGAGCCTCAGATAATGCTTCGAGGGCAAGCGACGTTGTTTTGTTTTCGGCTCGAAGGGCTATATCTGGATCGCTTGCAATTGTGATCACGCCATTGGGCACTGGCAGTTTGAGTTTCATATACCCGTAATGTGGTATGGCCTGAAACCTTACGAATCTGTCGCGCCCCAATAGGGTGTGGTATCCGCTGTGGAAGGCCACAATGTGGAAGAGCAGTCCTTCGGACCTATAGTTCTCGGAAGTGCCGAATACTATGTCTCGAGCAGCGCACCTCTCTACCGGGGATAATTCCTTGAAAGGTAGTGTAGCTCTGTTCGACGCAAGATCTGCCGAACGGCATTTTGTCGAGGGTATCCTCATGAATGAGGTTTAAACCGTTGCCTCCGTCCATTAGCACCTTGGTTAGTCTGAAGCCATCCACTATGGGATCTAGGACTAGTGCAGCGATGGGGCGGGCCCTTGGTTCATCTTCCTCGTTGAAGGTGATTGGTGTATCTGTCCATGAATGTGCGGTTGTCACCTGGTGGATTTGATCGAGCTCCCGAAGGGCTCTTTTCCTCTGATTATTTGAGGAAAATGTCTCACAGATTGTCAGGACCTCAGTGTCATTGTACGGGGTGTTGCTGACCACCTACTGGAGGGTGTGACTCCGAGGATAGCTGCCCCACTCTTAGCCATCTGCCTAACCACCCAACAAGCTCGAAGGTTGTGGGTTGGGTTTGTGTTCAGCAAGACCGAGTGTATGGGGCATGGTTCGTCCAGTAGCTTGTCGAGGATTGTTCTGGGTCCGGCGAGGGATCTATTCTTCTTCTCGGCGTCCTCGTGTTCGGCCGGCTTCCATGGGTATATGCGTTTTGCCTGAGCCTTTCTGGGTTCTCAGCATGGATTGACTCCACGTGCATCTGTTGTGCCTTCCAGACGCTTCCCATGGCACAATATTTGCGTACCAGATCCGATAACTCGGAGAAGTTTTGAACATGGAAATGGGCGAGGGAATTCAAGATTCCTTCGTCTCGCCGGTTATGCCGAAAGGTCGCTATGATTTCTTGGTCGCAGCAATCCGTCATTCTGTCTTTGACCAGGAGTAATCTGGCCCAGAAGCGGTGGACCGTTTCTCCGGGTTGTTGCTTTATGTACATTAAATCCCATATGTTGGTCTTTTCTGAGTTACGTTCGATGTGGGGGTGGGTCTGAAAAAACTTTGCATCCCGTCGAGTTGCGTATCCGGAGCTTTGGAGGCGTTGTCCAGCGCAATCATGGTATCCCGCACGCAAAGTTTGGAATCCGTACTATCAACTGAATACTGTTGTGCAGAATCGAGGTCATGCTTCAAGTCGAGGCTTGGTTCCGGGCTCTCTTCGGGGTGAACATTTTCGGGCTAGACACCTAGGCGAGGTGATCGCAAATCCAGACATATTTTGTTTTTAACTTTAGTGACTGCGAGCTTTCGGCCAAGTCCTCAATGGTGGCGACGAGGTGAGTAACAGGTGGGATGTAAATTTCCTTGCTATGGGTTTGAGGCCGATCGGATCGTAGACCGAGGATTGGCCGTCGGAGATTTCCATGCTCGGATCCAGTCTAGTAGGTCATTCAACGACGAATGGTCTGCTTAGTCCATACTCTCCAAATGTTCGGGATTGACCCCCAGTATGGCCGCTCCGGGGACGTTTGAGGCCGCGCTTAGGCGGTATTTGATCGGAACTAGTTCGGCTGAACTGACGGGGTCGGACTTTAAGGTCGTGCTCTGGGTGACATCAGTCCCTGTGCGGTTTACTGTTCCCGAAGTTAAAGCATCGGGATCAGTAAGTTTTTCAAGGGGAGCTGACGATTTTGTTAGAGTAAGATTTCCCTGGGAATCTCGGCAAACTCTAGGTTCCCCAACCTGAACTCCTGACCGGGGCAAA
Organism: Triticum aestivum; assembly: GCF_018294505.1. Taxonomy (NCBI): domain Eukaryota; kingdom Viridiplantae; phylum Streptophyta; class Magnoliopsida; order Poales; family Poaceae; genus Triticum; species Triticum aestivum. Next base: position 101,839,004 of record NC_057808.1, on the reverse strand, counting down.
ATTTCCAACCTGGCCAAGACAGTCGGCCGGATCGGCGCGCAGCACGACACTGCCGAATGTGAAGGTCTGGCCGGAGACGAAGATTTCCCTAGCGTGGATGGCGTCGTTGATGACTAGGTGAGCCATTTATCCTTTTGGCGATCCAACCGCGGAACTCTCAATGAAAGCACCAATGTCGGTGTAAAACCGGCGGATCTCGGGTAGGGGGTCCCGAGTTGTGGATCTTAGATAAATGGGGAACAAGGGACGAAGGACACGATGTTTACCCAGGTTTGGGCCCTCTCAAAGACCTAAAACCCTACATCCTGCTTCATTATATTGAAGTGTATAGGATGGTTACAGAGTTGATCTACCACGAGATCAGATGAACTAAACCCTAGGTGAGTAGGATGATGGTTGTTATTCTAGCCTATACGGACTAAACCCTCTGGTTTATATAGGCACCTAGGGTACTAGGGTTACACATGGTCGGTTACAAAGGAGGGATAAACATGTTGATTCTCTAATATTTGACTTGGAGGACACACCAAGGCTCTGAAGGTCTCCTAGCCGGACACGGAGTCGCCTTATAGCTCGGCCATATAATAGTCACATAACGGCCCACCTGCCCGACCCATAAGAGATAGGTAGGCAGCCCGAGGACCCCTCAGTTCAGAACTCCCTCACCTGGATCTACTTTAACCATAGTACAAAAACCTAAATTACCTTGCTGCAATTTTCTTTCTTTTATTTTACTTTGCAATTTATATATCTACCACTACCAGATTTGATCCTTGCAAGTGACGAGTTCAAGGGGATTGACAACCCTGTTGCCCGCATTGGGTGCAAGTATTTGCTCTTGTGTGTGCACGTGTTGTTGACTAGGATTTGTGTGCTTCTCCTATTGGTTCGATAACATTGGTTCTCACTGAGGGAAAATACTTATCAGCTACTATATTGCTTCACCCTTCCTCTTTGGGGAAAATCCCAACGCAGCTTACAAGTAGAAAGATCAAGGGGATTTCACTCCAACCTTTGATCCTTGATCTCTAGACTCCCCAAGTTGCTTTCCACTCCAATCCCTCTCCTACCACATAGCCAAAACTTGTGAGAGGGTGCTCGAGTGTTGAGAAGACTATTTTTTGAAGCATAAGAGCAAGGAGTTAATCATCAACAACAACATCTATTACCTTTTGGAGAGTTGTGTCTCCTAGATTGGTTACGTGTCACTTGGGAGCCTCCAAACTTGTGGAGTTGAGCCAAGAAGTTTGTAAGGGCAAGGAGATCGCCTACTTCGTGAAGATCTACCCCGAGTGAGGCTAGTCCTTCGTGGATGTAAGCCATGGTGGCATAGACAAGGTTACTTCCTCGTGGACCCTTCGTGGGTGGAGCCCCCCTCGACTCGGGAAGGCGTTACCCTTCGCGGATTGAAGTCTTCATCAATGTGGACGTACAATAGCACCACCTATCGACACCACACCAAAAATCACCATGTCTTCATTACGTTTGATCATCTCCAAACCCTTCCTCTACTTTCATGTGCAAAGTCTTTACTTTCCACTCCCACTATATTAGACATGCATGTGTAGGGTGCCAGTAGACTTGCTGGGATTGCTACAATCTGCCAAGAACTAAAATTAGGAAAAGGCTAGGTTTCTATTGGTTAAGTAGTCTAATCACCCCCTCTAGACCTACCACCGATCCTATAGTATCGTGAAGCAAAAGGAGTATCATATGATAACGAAAGGTTCACTCGAATATTATTCATGTAATCATAGGGGTCAATATGGATGTCCACGGTTCCGATATTAATTATTGAATGAAAGAGGTTTCATTCATGTCTATGGTTTACCAAACCTACAGGGTCACATGCTTAAGGGAATTACGATCTGCCGAGACTTAGTGGAGTGGGGAATATAAAGAAATATTCTCGAAATAGTTTTGGGAATAAAAGAAATAGTTTCGAGAGAAACCAAAAGCGTTCCAAGGCTACTACAAGTGTTTCGGGGAAATACCGGGTAATATTGGGAAATGATATATAGGCGGAAAAAGTTCTCAAAGACATTAAATAAATGATAAAAGGTTATAATATTGATTAGGAGGCTTTTAGAATTTATTTAATATCAACACGCTAAAGAAGATACTAAAAGGCCTAGTGGTGGAGAGTTATTGGGCCATAGGGCCCAATAAGAGTTGGGGGTGCCCCCTAGTTGTATGACAAACTAGAGGGGCCGAATTGGAGAGGGAGGAGGACTCCTCCTCCTCTAGGCCGGCGCACCAAGGAGGGGAGTCTTCCTCCCTTAGGTGGTGCCCCTCCCTCTCTCCTTACACCTATATATACTAGAGGATTTTGCCCCTTCAGACACACAAGTTTTGGAGCCTCCTCTAGTTCTCTAGTTCTAGTTCAAATTTAGACTAGATCTAGATTATTTCTAGACCTAGTTCTCTCTAATCCTCATAATTGAGAAGCCTCATGTGGTTCTCTTCGTCTCCTTCTAACCCTCTGGCGACGACAAAGCTCTAGACGATGAAGCGCCACCAGACCGTGAAGCCCAAACGCGTGCAATCCGTAGAGAGGTCGTGCTTTCGGTCTTTGGTTCGAGAGATCGTTGGTGAATGGTTCAAGGGACTTCATCAACGGTCTACACCAACTTTTTTCCGTTGCAACGCGAAGTTGGTAATGATCCGATCTAAACTTGTAATGCATCTTCATAGTGTTCTTGGTATCATGATCATAGGATGAATTTTTTTGTTTTGTACTATGTTTCCCAACAAAGTGAAACATATGGAAGGTACTGGTAGCGATGCGAAACTCATGGATCAAGCAGTATGAGGATTGTTTCTCTATGTGGCTGCAGTTTCTGAAAATGAACACCTAACAAGTGCTAGTCATCTTCAACTACAAGAGGTTTTGGAACAATTTAAGCACTTGTTAAATGAACTTACATAACTACCACATTCCACATTCTGTGATCATACCATACCACTCACACAAAATGCTAAGATAATTAATTAGAGGGCATACAGAATGCCTCATCGCGTGAAGGATGCTTTAGAGAAAATAATTTTGGAGCCGCTAAGAACTCTAGTACAGAAACGGGCTTTGGAGGCGGTTTTGGTACATGGGTCGCTGGCGGTTCCACGTACAACCTCAAAGTCCTTAATATTCTATCTGACGGAGGTGTCTTCCAGAACCGCCTGGAATGTGCAGAGAGCCACAAACGGTTTCAAAAGACTAACTACTTCTAATGCTTTTAGCAACGGAGGCGGTTACCCTTTGAGAACCGCGTCTGTTTTTATCTTCAGCAATGCATATTTCATTCCATTTTGTTTTCTACAAACTTGGTCGAACTTTATAAAGTTTGACTCTAGTCGATACTAATATGCGAAGTAAATGAAAACATAAAAAGTATATTATATAAAAAGATAAAACATCACAGGAGTTAACATACCATACAAGTTACAACATGAAACAAGTTCCATAAGACATGGCAAAGTATAACAGTCTTAAACATCATACAAATTCGAACACTTAAACACAATCATAGGGTTCAAGGAGCAACAATAATGGGACCACCGGCTCCAACACCTCCTTCGAAAACATTGCTACAGTGCATTGGTTTTCCCTTTTCTAATTTAAACCTTAGCAAATGACTGCGTATCTCTAGATCTCTGAAACTAGTGTTTTACTTTCTCTGTCCATAATACAAGAACGTTTTTACACTACACTAATGTCAAAAACACTTTTATATTATGGGAGAAAGGGACTAGTTCAGTAATCCACAGTCATAGTCAGTTCCTGACCATGCATGCACGTAAGAAAAGAGTAAATACTCGGTCGCCGCATCCAGAAGGAAAGAAATGAAATGGTGCGGCGTTGCATGATTGTGGTCAACTGTGCACCCAACGAGCACGTAGTACGTACGTCCGATGGAAGCAGGGGAAGCAGAAGATGGCCGGCCGGGGGAGAAGAGACAAGCGCTCCATTCCGGCACGCATGCATGCACGGCGCCGCGTGGGTCGCCGTGTGTCAGGGGGGAGCGACGTTACCCGTCTCTGGGTGGGCGCGCCCTCTCTCTGACACGGGGCATGCAGCCCAAGCTACAGTGTGTGCTTGGGCTCGGCTGAGCAGGCGTGCCGGCCGGTGCCGCTGATCCATCAGCTTCGTACATGCCCGGCCGCGCGCGGGGGTGGGAGGATTTGGTTGGGGTTGGGGTCCCCGTCGCGTACGTACAGTAGAGCAGAGGCCTCAGAGATGACCACCCATGCTGCCACATCGTGCCGCGAAACACGGACTACTACTACTCTCGCTGGCCCTAAACCGTGCCCTGATCCCATGCAGATGCAGGCTGCGAGCGCATGCAGGCGCGGCAGCCCAGCCCGGTACAATTCTCTCTCTCTCTCTCTATAAACCTCATCCTCATACACATGCACAGCCATTCCGGTCCCGTCAATGCGGGGCCCGCCTGCAGTTGTGTAGTGTAGTACTACGTGCCACAGCCACCATCGTCCATCCCCCGCTCCCACGGGCTATCCGGGGCCGTCCGGTGGATTGGCCAGAGAGCGAGGCTAATCTCATCTGCGGCTGAGAGCTAGCCTGACACGCTACGCCCATCCCTCGCCCTCCTCGGTTCACTCGACGGCCGGGGACGCGGGAACGCATGCATGCATGCTCTGCTGCCTGCTAGCTCTCGCTAGCATTGATGGGCCGCATCAAAAAGATCCCTCCATGGCTTGCATGCATGTGGACGTACGTACATAGGACAACGTACGGTGCACCGACGACCTAGCTACCGAAACCTAGCTTATTAGGCCTCCTCCTTCGGTTCGTATAGAAAATTTAGAGAATAGCTACAGTAAAATTCCTATAGAGTCCTTTGATTTCTAAAAATGGAGCCCTATTTATATGTAGGATTTATTCTTATCTTCTAGTACAACTTAATGAAAAACATATTAGCTCAGACCCAGTGAAAAATACTTATCCGGAGAACCAAATGACATATGTTTTTGCGGAGGAACTGAGATACATGTTATCTTAGACTATGAATTTTTATTCTTATATCTATCCTCTGAACTAAAGAAGGCTTTAGCTTTGACATTCACAAAAGTACTATTCCTTAACTCATCAACCATGTAGTATATCTCTCTCTAGTATGCGGCGACACACTTCCATTCGAGCATTCCTCCCATGCAAGGTATTCTTCATCTTCGGAGAAAGGATCTAAAGTTGGCAATCATTAAGAAATCAACACATAATTTGTTCCCGCAACCCCTCTAGATTAATCTTTCACATGTCTTGAGAGTCAATTTAGGACGTATTTGGTTGGCATACTAAGCTAGGCAAATTTGAGCGAGTTAACACCATGTTTGATTTTTAATTATTTTTTTGCGAGTGAACACCATGTTTGATTTGGAGCCACACTTATGGCAAGATACTTTTAATGCAAACTATACTCCAACTGTCATTGACTTGTAACAATGTGCGCGGCTATCTCAAATGTGGCAAAGTGTGACATGAATTTTGATTGACTAACCTTAGACATGAGTAGCCAAAAAATGCAGCAAAGTGTGACATAAATTTTGATTAACTAACCTTAGACATGAGTAGGAAAAATATGTGGCAAAGTGTGACATAAATTTTGATTGACTAACCTTAGACATGAGTAGCAAAAATATGTGGCAAATAATGACAATCTTTGTCTACGAACCAAACAACTCCAACGCCGACCCGCAAACCTCCCGCAACTGTCCGGGCCGCGCTATCCGGACCGCGGAAGCCATCCAACGCAGACCTGTATCGGTCCGCGGAGCGATCCGAACGCGATTTCCCCCGCAAATCGGAGACAACCGTGGGGGAAACTTGCGGGAGTCCGGAGACGTGAAACGTTGCTCTCCGCCCCCGTGGCCCACCCAAAAGGAAGGCTGAGCCCGCGCTTTTGCAGCATCCCGCACTGTTTCCGCGTCAAAATCCCCCACTCTCTTCTTCCACTCCCCGCCACTCTCCACCCAATTCCCGCTCTTTTCTCCCACCCTCTCCTTTCCTCCGCCGCTAACTCATGGCCTGTCGGAGAACCTATCGGAGATGGAGCCAACGGAGGTGCCGGAGGATCCGAGCATCACGCTGGCCCGGAAGACCAGCTCGGAGACGCGGCCAAATCGCTGCGTCAAAGCGAAGGCCGCAAAGGAGGAGAATATGAAGAAGCGTCCGGCCGCCGGTGGGCCTGGTGGTGGCAATGGCCGTGGTGGGCGTGGCGGACGGGGCGGTTGGCGAGGCAGTGGCAGACGCCGCCAGACGGGTGCGCCCACAGTACAGACAACGCCATGGTCGGAGCCTTACAAACCTCCGTACTACTACGCCGCCGCTCTCTCCGAGTATTCTTCGTCGCCGCTCGTCCGGACGAGGACGACGGGCGAAGAGCAGATGGGTGCCCACACGTTGTTGGATGTAATGCCGAGAGCGGGGCAGCCGACGTACGACGCGGACAGGGAGATGCTCGATATCATCCACCACAGAGGCGAGGGAGAAGGAGGGACTATGAGGACTGGAAGGTGGAAGAATCGGATCCCACCCAATCCGGCAACTACCGGCGGTAGTAGTCCTACACCTAGATGGCTACACAGTAGTCCTACACCAAGACAGGTGATGCACACAGCTGACAACAATATTGGGCCACCGAAGAGCAGCATCCGAAGGTGGAGGAGGGGGAGGACGGCGACGATGATGACTCGGATGATACAGTCGGCAGTTCGAAGAAGAAGGTAGAGGAGAAAGTTTCAACATGCGGGAGGATGAGCTGTTGTGCGATGCATGGTTGGCTACTAGCCTCGATCTTGTCCATGGCACGAAGCAAAAGGCACTACCTTTTGGAGGGACATTCACATATAGTTCCATGAGCACAAGCATTTCGCGCCCTACTCGGACGTGTTGATCCGCAACCATGAGTGGAAGTCCCTCAACCATCGATGGTACACCATCTAAGAGGCTGTCTCCAAGTATTACGGGCACTTGAAACATCTCATCGCACGGTGGCCTAGCAGCGTACAAATCACCGAGTAAGTAAGTTGTTGATCATCACTAGCCGGATATGCTTTAATTTTGTTGATCACTACCCGGATATGCTTTAATTTTGTTGATCATCACTAGCCGGACATGATTTAGTTTTGCTGATCACTAGTCGGACATGCTTTAGTTTTGTTGCTCACTAGTTGGATATGCTTCAGTTATATTGATACTAGTCGGATGTGTGATGCGGCTTGAAGCTACGTCGGTATTTCCCCAAAGAGGAAGGGATGATGCAACACAGCAGCGGTAGGTATTTCCCTCAGTGATGAGTCCAAGGTTATCGAACTAGTAGGAGAACCAAGCAACACAACGTACACAACCCCTGCACAAAAATAATAAATACTCGCAACCCGACATGTTAAAGGGGTTGTCAATCCCTTTCGGGTAGCGGCGCCAGAAATTGGCACGTGGACGGGAGAAAGTTGTTATAGTTTGATAGATCGAACGACAAATAAAATAAAGTGCAGCAAAGTATTTTTGTATTTTTGGATTAATAGATCTAAAAATAAAAGGCAAATAAAATAGATCACAAAGTCAAATAATATGATAAAGAGACCCGGGTGCCGTAGGTTTCACTAGTGGCTTCTCTCGAGAAAAATAGCAAACGGTGGGTAAACAAATTACTGTTGGGCAATTGATAAAACTTCAAATAATCATGACGATATCCAGGCAATGATCATTACATAGGCATCACGTCCAAGATTAGTAGACCGACTCCTGCCTGCATCTACTACTATTACTCCACACATCGACCGCTATCCAACATGCATCTAGTGTATTAAGTTCATGGAGAAATGGAGCAATGCAATAAGAACGATGACATGATGTAGACAAGATCTATTTATGTAGAAATAGACCCCATCGTTTTATCCTTAGTAGCAATGATACATACGTGTCGGTTCCCCTTCTGTCACTGGGATCAAGCATCGTAAGATCGAACCCACTACAAAGCACCTCTTCCTATTGCAAGATAAATAGATCAAGTTGGCCAAACAAAACCCAAATATCGGAGAAGAAATACGAGGCTATAAGCAATCATGCATATAAGAGATCAAAGAAGACTCAAATAATTTTCATGGATAAAAAGATAGACCTGATCATAAGCTCAAAGTTCATCCGATCCCAACAAACACACCGCAAAAAGATTTACATCATATGGATCTCCAAGAGACCATTGTATTGATAATCAAAAGAGAGAGTGGAAGCCATCTAGCTACTAACTATGGACCCGTAGGTCTACAAAGAACTACTCACGCATCATCGGAGAGGCACCAATGGAAGTGGTGAACCCCTACGTGATGGTGTCTAGATTGGATCTGGTGGTTCTGGACTCTGCGGCGGCTGGAATTGATTTTCGTCGACTCCCCTAGGGTTTTTGGAATATTGGGTATTTATAGAGCAAAGATTTAGTTCAGGGGGCACCCGAGGTGGGCACAACTCACCAGGGCGCGCCTGGGCCTCCTGGCGCACCCTGGTGGGTTGTGCTCCCCTCGGAGAACCCCCCAGGCGCTTCTTCGGCCCACTGGATATCTTCTGGTCCAAAAAAAATATCCAAAAAGTTTCGCTGCGTTTGGACTCCATTTGGTATTGATTTCCTGCGATGTAAAAAACATGCAGAAAACAGCAACTGACACTTGGCACTATATCAATAGGTTAGTACCAAAAATGATATAAAATGATTATAAAACATCCAAGAATGATAATATAACAACTTGGAACAATCAAAAATTATAGATACGTGGAGACATATCAATGTGCTTTAGTTTTTTATCACTAGCCGGACATGTATTGTTTTGTTGCTCACTAGACGGATATGCATTGTTTCACTTTTTGTAGCCTCCTCGTGCTTGTGTGGTGTACAAGAAGTTTGAGAAGAAGTCCTTCACCGTCATGCATTGTTCGTTGAAGTTGAATGGGCAGCCGAAGTGGAACCTTTTCATTGTCAAGACCGCCGCCCAAGCCAACAAGGAAGAAACCAGTGACCCTGACGACCCAACGCAAGAACCGCCGAAGAAGGTTAGAAGAAATCTGTGGGGCAAGAAGTAGGAGGAGGATAGGGCGAAGCGAGAAGGTACGATGGCCAAGCTGACGAAGAGGTTCGAGGAGATCTTGGCGAATAAGGAAAAGGCATGCATGAGGAGCTTGAATATCAAGGAGGAGCGGAAGGCGGTTCAAACAGTTGATGGAGGTGAAAGAGAAGAAGATCAAGCTCGAAGACAGGAGGACCATGATCAAAGAGTGGAAGGCGGCGCTCAAGGAAAAGAGGGTGAAGATCGCCGCCAATGCGGAGGACGCCAAGAGGTTGACCTTGAATACCGACTCTTTGACGACGTTAGAATTATCATGCAATCCGTCCACTACCAGATACTGGAGCGGCAGAAATATGAGTTGGCGGCGCCGGAAGATGAGGACGCGATGGAGGCGGAGGTGGACGCGGAGGCGGAGGCTGCCTACACGGCGGCGACGACACCTCCTTGACCGGGAAGCATCTTGTTGGGATGGTCGGTCCGGCAAGGCAAAAATGCACAGACTGCCGGATTCATGTTCTTTTGGATCCAGGCATGTAAAAACTAAGCATATTTTCCTCCTTCTGATTGTACAGGGGATGCAATCCAACGCGGGTATGATCCGGCGCGTTGTGTGGATCAGCGTAGATTCGAATTTGAATTTGCGGGTGGATAGCATACAGCTACTGTTGGATGGCGTCCTCCCGCACTCGTGTCCACGGACTGGTCCTAGTCCACGGACATGGATGCGGGAGGAAATTTGTCGGTTGCTGTTGGAGATGCCCTTAGAGCAACTCCAATGGGGTGACCCATTTCGTCCACCCACGTCCGTTAGGGTCAGCGCGGACAAAAATACCTGCCCAACGCACCGACCCATTCCCAAAAACCGCCCGCTTTGCGACCGTGAGGACGCATTTTCGGCCCAAAATTGCGCCTAAAATGCGTCGGTGCGGACGCGTCGCGCGTCCCCGCTGTGTCCGCTACGACACCACATGTCGGCCGCCCAACCACCACCCGCGGTCATATTTATGATGACCACCGACACCGGGCCCGCCTGGCAGTGTGTAGAAGGGTCGCATGCCCGTCCTTTTCATTGGACGCGTGCGGCGGGGCAACCTCATCGACAACCCGCGTCCACATCTAGCCACATTTGCTCCCTCGCCGGCGACCAGGAAACCCTAGCCAGCCAGCAGCAAAACCCTAGCCACCCATCCATGGAACTCTTCAACGGGAAGGGAGGGAAGAAGGGGAGGTTCATCACAAGAGCAAGCTCTTCCCGCGGGCGCTCTGCACCGTCGCCGCCAGCTAGGCGCGGCACGCCACCGTGCGAGCGGGAGCGGCTCTACATCCCAATCCACCAGGCGCGTGGCACTGGAAGTACCGCCAGCCCTTGCCGTATCGAAATGTGAACTTGCCGCACGCCTGGCATCTGGACTTGCAGCGCATCCCCATCCCGGCGGCGTAGCGGTCTGCACGGGCACATGCTAAGGAGGTTCGCCTCCGGCGCGAGCTCCTCGCGCCGGAGCAGCGCGCCATGCGTGACTACACGCCAGACTCCCCCAACTAGGAGCGCTGGTTTGTGCTAGAGAACGAGGAGGAGCACCGCCTCGGCGTCCACATCAACCATGACCTTCCACCGTGTCCCCTACGGGTAGAGCCGGAGGAAGCGGAGAAGGAGGTGGAGTACCAAGCCGCCCTTGAGGAGGCCATGCAGCACGTGCTGGAGGCGAGCCTGATCGAGGAGGACGTCCATTGGGATGGGCTGGAGAAAGCCCTAGCTTTGTCCACGGCAGGGGACTCCGTTTAGGAGCCCTTGTTCGTGCCGCCATCGTTGCCGGCGCCGCCCCTCGTCGAGCCCAAGGCCGAGCCGGAGCATGAGCCAACTCCCACGCGCAAGCGGTCACCGCCGCCCCCCACTTGGCCAGAGGAGTCGTATTCGTGGACCGGCGAGTACCGCGAGTGGGTGAGCGCGCCTCTCTGCCACTACGCCGCCACGCCAGAAGAAGAGGCGGCCCACATGGAGCGCTGGAAGGCGTATTGGCTCATCAAGGAGGGGGCCGACAGCGAGCGGCAGATGCGACATGAGCAGATTTTGTGCCGCAACGAGGAGGCTCTGCGGCTTGAGGAGGAGGACGAGGAGCGCGCCCGCCTCACCGCTATGCAGCCGCCGCAGCAGATGCCGGAGGAGGCTGTCCTGGCGGCCTATCACGCCGCGTTCGGGTGGGCTGGGCCTCCTCCCGTCTTCATTGACCTCATCGACGACGACGACGGGAAGGGCAAGGGCAAGGCGGTCTACTAGGGCAGCCTGCGGGCATTTATTAGAGTTTTTTTAATTTTCTAGTTATGTTTAAGTGGACTTTGGCCGGCGTTTGACCGGGCATTTATGTATAGTTATGTTTAATTCGTCAGTTTCGGCCACGACAGCATAAATGGGTCGGTCACCCGTTTTTTCAATAAAGAGTGGATTTTATTAGCTCAATATGAAGAATTAAGGGGATACAAACACAAAGAGCACACACCCGGCCTCTGCATAACTAGGATGCACACAGCCAACACAGACGCACGCACACAAAAATCACACCAGCAATTACCAAAGTCATACAAGACCGAAGCTATGCCAAGGCGGATAGAAAACAAAAAGAAAGTGAAAAAAAGAGCAACGGTAATCCATGCCGAGTAGGTGTTGAGCCAAAATAAGATGGTGCAAGTGCATGTAATCTGTATGTGGACACGACCACTCGGACTAAACGCGACACAAAGCGGCCTGCCAAAGAACGTCCGCGGAACCAGAACCTCCGTTGACGTTGGAGTGACATCAGTCGCAGCTCAAATGGCGAGAAGAGATGGTGCTGCCAAAATCTCATGGGGACGCTTTGGCGATCCCATGCCTCCGGTGCAGGTGTTTGTCGATGGTAAATCTTGGCATGACCACTGGCCCCGGACAATACACCACGAGTCTACACTGCGCCGGCATGGTTGCAATAAGCCGTCAATATCGTCGAACATTACCCGGCCATCTGCACCACCAATCACATCCTTGGACTACCTCTGTGCACCATGTTCGCAAGGCCACACTGCAGCAACACATCATCCCTGCCCAACTGCACACAAGCAACCGGCGAACCACCACCAGTCACTCGTCTCGCTAGCTAGGTCCAACTCCAAGATGATACCCTAATGGGGAACATGACCCCAAGTGCTGCCATTATCCGATCCAGGTAAACCCGGACCTAGGGTTTCCCCTCAAGTATTCTGGGAGGGGAGCCGAAGACTACATGTCGACGCCTTCATAAAGGTAGCGACGGCCATGGGTGCCGTTGTCGTTGGCTCCAACCGCAGTCAAACTCTGGCTTTCGTCGGCAGTCTCTATCTCCTCCAGAAAAATGAGCCCAGCTGCATCACCATGTCCACCTTCGTCACCACAAGACCACCATGGCCGGAGGATTGAATCCTTCTAGGCTGGACAGTCCCGAGCCAGACCCGATGAGATATGAATCAGATCGGGGGCCGCGCCGTCGGAGGAGGACGCCACGCCAGACCCCCGGAGCGCCGCTGCCAAGTGCACGCCATCCAACCACCACCACGCATATGGGCCTCCCAACGTCGACGACACCATGCCGCTGCCCGCCGAAGAGCGCCGCAGCCCCGCCACTGTCTCCCACGGATCTGGCCAAGGCAACCCGTGGGCAGCCGCCGCATGGATCAGCCGAGCCATCACGTGGCCTGCTACCATTGAGATCCAGTTCGAGGGAGAGAGGCCAACTCAGGGGAGCGCCCTGCCGCCTCCGTCCCCGGACCCGCCTGGGCTTCTCCGACAGGGCCTCAGGCGGCGGCGACACGAGGAGGAGGGAGGAAGAGTCCGGCGGCGGCCTGATTGGACCGCCCTTGAGTCGCGAGGGAAAGCGTTTCCGTTGAACTATTTCAGGTAGAACCTGATTTGTGCATTTGCCAGCCTCCCGTTGGGCGCACCTGCCGACCCAAATGAAAAAATCGGACACGCATGTCCGCCTGGCCGACCCAAACGGACGAAAAGCGAACAAAGCGCACATCCGTTTGGGTCATCATGTTGGAGTTGCTCTCACGCCGCAATAAAAATAGTTTTACGAGTAGTCTAATTCTGCAGTTTTACTGCTGAGCCGAAGGATGAATGGAAAAGTCAACTGAAGAGAAAAAACGGCTAACGTCCTAAGACTGGTCATAGTAGGGAGTAACTTAGACCAGTGTCATGACACTAGTCTTTGTTACTATCTTCATAGTGCAAAGTAACATACAAGTAGTATACTATCATACTCCCTTCGTTCCGAAATATAAGTCCTTTTAGACATTTCAAATGGACTACAACATACGGATGTATGTAGACATATTTTAGAGTGTAGATTCATTCATATTGCTCCGTATGTAGTCACTCATTAGAATCTCTAGAAAGACTTATATTTTGGAACGGAGTAGATGATTACATTTATTACATTGTATACTCATTTTGCTTTGGTTTGCGCTATGTTACAATAACATATTATGTTACTACAAACACCTTTCTTCTTATTAACTATATGTCACATAAGAAACTTGTCTTGAAATGCGCTATGTTACTTGCTAAGTTGCTCCCACTATAATCAGCCTAAAGATAAACGAACGGAACGGGCATGGGCATGTCAAATCAAATCAAATTTGATTGGGCTCCTACTCTACGTAGTACGTACTGGCACGAGCCAGTAGCATAAATAGCCTGCCTTTCTCCCAGCCTATCTGTTGCTGCCATCTAGCTCCTACCAGTAAGGAGTAGGAGTAGCTCTCCCAATCCATGGTGGAGCAGGGTATCCCATCCGCACTTGGGCTGGAGCCACCACCAACCTGCTCGTAGAAAAAGCGCGCGGTAAAAGGTCACCGACGGGTGGAGCCGAAGGTGTCGCCGTGAGCCGGTGTGCAGCGTGTGCTCTCGTGTCTGTATTGGCCACGGTTCCATCTCTTCCGTCTCCAATGGCGTAGTACGTAGGCCGGGCCGAAAGGAAATTCCGACGGGCTGGGCGGGACGGACCACGAGTGGATCGTCGTACCTCGCGCCCGATCGAGTCAGGTTTTAACTTTCGTTTTGAATCAAGCACGCACGCGCACAGGCACAGGGATTAGATAGTATCCATGAATGCGCGTACACGTACACGTACAGTGTACAGAGATCCACGGATTAGACATGAGGATGAGGGCTGACTGAGGAGGGCGAGAGGGTGCCAGCCATGGAGCCACCCATTTGATCGATGGGTCACTAGCGTGTTTCTCTCGGCACCCGGCCCCGCATGCATGCACGCTCTGTCCACAGTGTGTCCACAGCGTACAGACCATAATGCACTACGTACGTGGAGTAGTAAATACCCTTCACCAATGGACAGCACACTTTGGCCGGCCCAATAGTAGAAACTCGCCTTCCTAGTCTCACCTTCCATTTGAAGCTAACCCACGCCGGCACAGCGAATCAATTAATTGCAAATTACTGTACAAGGGACATCGTAGAAGCGCTCGTAATAACTAAAGAGATATGTACATGTAAAATAAAAGAAACTAAAGTGTTGTACTACAAGATAGCAATGGAGTACCAGCAGGCGTCAGAGCGCATCACCCACGGTCGAGGGTTGTATATATGTACACATAGACAAATACTACAACTCACGTATTAAGTGCCTAGCCAAGCTGGCCTGATCTTCATCTGCTATACACTACACACACGCACTGTACTGTACATGTACGTGCACCACGTCTACACGCCCACATACATACATATACATACATACGGTATGCAGTGTACGCGCGCGGGCACACGTGGTCGAGTCGAGCGACGACGCGGCCAGCCAGTGGGCGCGGGGCCCTAGCAGCAGAGCAATAGCTCTAGGCTCTATCTGTGGAGTCTGGTGCCTGGCCTGGCCTGGCTCGCGTGTTCCATGGCGTCTTCCTCCGACTTGGCCTGCCGCGCGCGTGGCTGGCTCTTTCCGCCCCGACGTCTGCCCCGCGCTCTGCCTCTGGGCGCCTTGTGACGCCCGGCCCTAAATGCTGCCATGTTTAGCAAAGCCCCTTCTTCTCGTACGCATCCCATCCCACGTAGGGTTTCGCTCGCGCGCTCTGATCGAGGCGCTTCGAGGCGTTACGCCGGTGGCCCGGCCCGGAGTGAATTCTCCGGCTGCGCGCGGGGGATCTGGATCTGGGTGGGGGAGCGGCGGGGATCTTCTTCCAGCGTGCGCAGATATGCTGCCGCAAGCGCCGGCCTCTGCGGTTCCTCGATCGGCCGGCCTTGCCATTACGGTCGTGGCTCCTAGCCTGCGGAGCTGTGCGCGTCTAGCTCTCCTCGCCCAGAAATGGCTACGCGCCATCAATTTGGGGCAGTTTGCTACGCACCTGAACGCTACTACGTACATGGAAGTAACCTAGTAATCTCCGGTGGATGCAGGGTACGTAGATCAGTGGAGTCTAGTGCTTTGTTCACCGGGTCTGATGGTGGCCATTGTGGTCAATGCATCGACGGATAATTCTAGGGTTTATAGTAGAAGAGCCAAGACAACATGCGTTATTTGCAGTACTATACGTATACTAGGGAAGAAAGCAGTATACGTATACAAGTAGTCGAATCGATGCTGCGTTTCCATGCATCTTCCGGCCGGCCGGTGACCACACAGACACACCGAGTACAGCATCTTCCTGGCACTCTCTACCTGTAAACATGAGTACATGCGGCTCATTTGGAACTTGCTAAGTAGGAGAGCTATAGCAAGCACTCGTACGCCCGCTACAGTAGAGGAGGGAGGGGGCCAGGGCGAGGTCAGGGGTGAGGTCCCATCAATAATACAGGAGGTCCTATGCATGCTTGCAACAGCGCTGTCTAGAGCTAGAGATCCCATCATTGTTTTGTCACCACCCAATGGGACCAACGGTTGCGCATATGCGCATGCATGGCCTAGCTAGCGCGATGATTCGGCGGATCCAAGTTTTTGCCATTCCTCAATCATGCATGTAAAACCATCTTGAATTTTTGTTGCAAGATTTGTTTCTTTCGTAGGGGCCCTTCGAACACACGAGCTTTGTACAAATCTTTGTTTCAGTCTGGCTAAATCTCAGTCTACCGAGACACTTTTTGTTTTCATAAACTATTGTTGTTATACATCATCCGAAAGATTCAATGGACATGAATTCTTACTCTCATCTTTTCTCTCTTTATAACGACTGCTCGATCCATGCAATCCCTATGCATACAACCAACAGCATTTGCTTCTTTTCAGTTGACACAGTCGGTCTCCTCCATCAAAAGTATACCAGCATTAATAAACAACGAAAAGAGGGTCTCCTGCTTTTGGTCAGGTGATCCACTTCAACGATTCCTGGTAGTGATCCTAAAATCTGCCTCAAAAGTGCGTTACAAGGTCACACAGAGATGGATCGAGCACGCTGCTCCACGGGAACCCTTTTCTCCTCTCTTTTCCTCCACAGCGTTTACTGCTAGGCAACAAACACATACAACATGTCGCTGCCATGACACGACGCGACGCCCGCTTGCACTGCATACAATGCCCCCGCGTCTCCCGAACCGCAAATACCTGCATTTTAGACCTTGTTCTTTATGCAACTAAATCTAATCGTATCTATTCTCTCTAACGACCTGATCTATCTTGGTTTAAGCTAAATTCAACGAGTGCACAGTTATATAGTACAGTACTAGTTTTTTTTACATACTTGTGTGTAAAAACTGTTTTGGAAAAACGTGTCATGCAATTAACTGAAAGGTTCTGTTGACCACATGGTATGTGTGGTAAGCAATTTCATATTTGAAATTATGCAGTTGAGTTATGAGGCTTTATTTAAGTGGTGATCTAGATAATAGGAAATAGAAGTAGATGAAAACTACAAAATAAAAAAAAGGTTCTGTTGGAAATTCTGTTTTTGTTTCTCCGCATGGGATTTATTTTCTTTTTGTCGATGTTCTCTGCGGCAGTAGGCATGGGTTGAAGTACAGTGGAGGAGCCAGTTTTGGGGGCATCGCACAGCCATTTCCCCAAGGAAATTCCCAACACAGTGCGCGGCAGCTGTGAGCCGGCCACCAGTAAATTTTATGGCGCGCGAACAAAAGTGAAAGGAAAAGAGGAGGCACGCATCTGCAAGGAAATGCCACCGCTACAGCCCACAGATGCGCTCGGAAAATTATTTGATTTGAGCCCAGGCAGACCAGAGAGGCTCCATCTGCTGTTGCCATTGTTCCATCTCCTCTCCAACAGTGAAGTGCCTGGCCTCTCTCTCCTCTCCCTGCTCCACAGCCACTGTGAAGTCAGCTCGACCAAGCTAGAGAGAGAGAGGGGGGGAGGGAAGATACACGCACGCACGTCCTCATCTCTCCATGGCTCCATGTGGGAGCGCATCTCCATCCATCCATGTCCACTCCATGTGTGGCTGTGCCTGCGTGCATGCATGCATGCATGGTGAACTGTGGCTGGCCATGCTCGCTCGCTTTTCCTGTGTTTGCTTCCTGTCTATAAATACGGACGCCTCTCCTTTCCACCCATCCCTTTTCCTCCCCCGTCTTTTCCCCTGCGTCCGCCTCGCGTGCCCTAATTTCTCGCTGCCTCCTGTCTCCTCTCCTTTCCACCCCCACTTCCATATATACGCATACACACTCTGTCTGAACCACCCACAGGCAACAGCATCTCCCTCCCCCATAGTCACTCTGAGTTGGGCTGGGTGAAGAGAAGAGAACGAATCTTTCAGTTGAGATCTCTCCCCTCGCAATAATTTTGGGCTCTCTCCCTCTATCTACCGAGTGTTCTTGATTCAGAGAGGCCAAGAACAGCGCAAGAACAGCATGGTGTAGTGGTGCCTCTGTAAGTCTTCTTCTACTTCCTCTTCTTCCTCGAGCAAGTTCATCCTGTTCTTCAAGCAGTACTGGGCGCCTTTGTTCATCTTTCCTGGTTAATTAGCTGGTTCTGAAACAATTTTATTTCTGTCCTGCTACTTTTTTTACGACAAGGGATGTTGGTCTAATAGTTACACCTTTTTTCACTGTTTGAGATGAGATGTAGAATGGATGGCTAGGAAGTATGGAGTGGGGACTGATGTGCTCGGACCGTTTTAATTTTCCTGCTTGTGTTCTTGATTCTACTACAAGCTTTACTAGCATGAATGCCCTGGTTGCTTGATTCTTTATTGTGGTGTTCCTTTTTGGTTCTCTTTTCATTGATGACATCCTAATTGAAGCATAACTATTTAGAGTGCTTCCGAGGGTATGAAATGCTTCAAGAAGCATCACTACTTAGAGTGCTTCCGAGAGTATCAAATGTTTCCTTATATTCTTGGTAAAGGGAAGAGAACTATCCAACTTCTTTCCTAGAGATTTCCCAAAAATTTCCTTCATCATTTCCTCTTGATTGCTTCATGATTATAGTTCCTTGTTTCTCTCTCCATACCCTTTGGAATATTCACGTAGATACAAGAGGGATAAGTACAGTAGTAACTAAGAACCTGCTTCATGTTTTTCTTTTTATTCTGAACGGCAGTAATACAGCAAGTTCCACAGATCTAAGTTTCTTCATATACTACTACCTGCAGTTCATATGAACCCCCACACTAATAACATGTAAAAGGATGGGACAACTCACTAATTTATCTGGCTTGAATGTGTGATTTTCTTTCTTTTCATGATTGAATTAGAAGATGAACTGGATAAGCAAACCAATCTTGAGAACTATAGCTCCCACTAAGATACTTTGAGAAGTAGGCTACTCTTTGCTCTTATATCATGTTTATAGTTATCCATAACACCTTACCTCCAAAGATCCACCAACTCGTTTACCTGAAAATCTTTCAAGTTTTTACTGTATCTCTTTATCTCTTGTTGATTTTTCACCAATATGTGAAAATTAAGGGCTACGCCCAAAAATCTTAGGTAATTCCACGTCGTTGTCTGATTAGCCCTGACCCGAAGCCTTTTAGCACGTAATTAGCAATCATCACGTGGGGTTGCAAAAAATGGTCCCGGTATCATCACATTGATTTGAATTTGGATTTGCTTCTGTCCCTTGCTCATTCTCTCATTTTGTTGTTTTCCTTGGGTATGAGGGAGGCATTTCGCCAGATTATGTAGAGTGTACTCGATTGATATCATCACCCAAGTTAATGCTAGATCGCGACATAGGTCTAGATATAAGACAAGCCTTTGCAGTTGCTCATCACTCAGCTGTACTAAAGGTTTATTTCGTTGTCAATTCCTCTCTATCACTGGGCTGTGGTAAAAAAAATGACTTGGAATTTCCCTTTTGTTTCAAGAAAGGTGTGCTGCAGGTTATGTAGTAATCCTGAACAATTTTTTGATGCCAAGTAGAAATACAGTAGTATGTAGTTGCCTAGTAGTAGCGTAGACAGGTGTGCTGCAGATGAGAGTAATGCATCCCTCAACTGAAACCTTATTAATGCCGCAATGAATAAAGCAGCTAAGGGAACCAGCAGCCATCTCTCTCTCTCGTTACTTTTTCTTGTCTGAAGATTATCACTGCCGCCGCTGCGCCCTGTACTTTTTGAAGACTATCTTTGACTTGCAAGGAGCTAATTTGATTTATTTTTTCTTTTCCTTCCTGGATGGATGATGGATGGACGGTCGGATGGATGGATGCAGAGTGCATTATGAGGAGTGAGGAGGTGGGATGGGCGATGGCCTGTGGTGCAGGTGGTGCAGATGGAGATGAAGGAGAGACAGCGGTGGCGGCCTGAGGAAGACGCCATCCTCCGCTCCTACGTCCGGCAGTATGGCCCCCGCGAGTGGAACCTGGTGGCGCAGCGCATGAACGTGCCCCTCGACCGCGACGCCAAGTCCTGCCTCGAGCGCTGGAAGAACTACCTCCGCCCCGGCATCAAGAAGGGCTCCCTCACCGACGACGAGCAGCGCCTCGTCATCCGCCTCCAGGCCAAGCACGGCAACAAGTGGAAGAAGATCGCCGCCGAGGTGCCTGGCCGCACGGCGAAGCGGCTCGGCAAGTGGTGGGAGGTGTTCAAGGAGAAGCAGCAGCGGGAGATCAGGGACAGCCGGAGGCCGCCGCCTGAGCCCAGCCCCGACGAGAGGGGGAGGTACGAGTGGCTGCTCGAGAACTTCGCCGAGAAGCTCGTCAAGGAGAGGCAGCAGGTGGGAGTGGGCGCCACGCCGCTGCACCACCACCTCATGGCGGCTCCCATGCTCCCGCCCTGGATGTCGTCCACCGCCACCAACGGCGCGCCCGTCTCCCCGGCGCCACCGTCGCCGTCCGTGACGCTCAGCCTCGCCTCCGCCGTCGTCCCGCCCCCGACCGCCGCGCCGTGGATGCAGCAGCAGATGGCGGAGGACGGCGCCGCGTTCGGGTTCGCTAGGCCGCCACCGGCGCCGGGCATGGTGGCGGATGCTCCTCAGGCAGCGCTGGCGGAGCTGGCCGAGTGCTGCAGGGAGCTGGACGAGGGGCACCGCGCGTGGGCCGCGCACCGGAAAGAGGCATCGTGGAGGCTGAAGCGCGTGGAGCTGCAACTGGAGTCGGAGCGCGCGTGCCGGCGGCGCGAGGCCGCGGAGGAGTTCGAGGCCAAGATGCGAGCGCTGTGGGAGGAGCAGGCGGCCGCCGTGGAGCGCCTCGAGGCGGAGTACCGGGAGAAGGTGGCCGGCCTCCGGCGTGATGCCGAGCTCAAGGAGCAGAAGATGGCGGAGCAGTGGGCCGCCAAGCACGCCCGCCTCACCAAGTTCCTCGAGCAGGTCGGCTCGTCGTGCCGCCGCTGGCCGCCCGGCGAGATGAACGGCCGCTGACGGCGCGCCACCGGCCGCTTTCTTGCACGCGCAGCATCCAAACCTCAAGAAGACGATGGCATCGCATGCTTGTTCGTTGCACAACTTCTTTAGTTTTCTTCTCTTTTACAACTGTTGGAAGCTTCACTTCTCACTCTAGTCTAGCTGATCAGAAAATGTAAGCCGTTGCTGCTGCTACTGCCTTAATTTCACTTCTTTTCGGCCTGTCATTGATCGTGCCAATCATCGTTCCTTAGCAATAAATAAACATTTGGAAATCAAGACAAGTTCAACAAGAAATTATTTGATCGTGTCGTGGGCGTCAAAATGCAACTTCTGTGAAAAAGATCCATACGATGTGACCAGGCGACATCGTAAGCTATGAAAAAGTAGTGCAACAAATGATTTCAGGTGATGTAGTGACCAATGCAGCAAGGTGCATTGCTAAGAGAAATTTGGAACCCCATACGTTGGCATCAGCATTCAATCTTACATTTTTCTCAAGAATACAAAGGTTCATTTAACAAGAAAGGCCACTAATGTAGAAGGTTATGCAACTCACGATATATTGATCGGGTGCAATATGCACGTATATATAAGTACAAAGGGTAGCCACGTCCTCAACTATACATGGAAGGAGGAGGGCTTGTTGTACAAGAAATACACATATGTATCTACATCTCAACACCCCCCGCAGTCGAAGCGGCACCATGGTCGACGCAAAGACTGGATCGGAACTCCTCGAAAGACGCGGTAGACAAGCCCTTTGTCATGATGTCAGCAAATTGTTGAGACGTAGGGACATGCAGCACGCGTACATGACCAAGAGCTACCTGTTCGCGAACAAAATGGATATCAATCTCAATGTGCTTGGCGCGTCGATGATGAACCGGGTTGGCAGAGAGGTAGACCGCAGAAACATTGTCACAGTAGACAATCGTGGCCTTGTCAACCGGAGACAAGAGCTCATGCAGAAGCTGACGAAGCCAGGAACACTCGGCGACGACGTTGGCAACGGCGCGGTACTCCGCTTCAGCACTGGAGCGGGAGACAACGGGCTGTCGCTTGGACGACCAGGAGATAAGTGATGGTCCAAGATAGACGCAATAACCAGAGGTCGAGCGGCGCGTGTCAGGGCAGCCGGCCCAATCGGCGTCAGAATAAGCCGTCAGATCCATAGATGATGAAGCCTGAAGTGACAGCCCAAGATCCAAGGTGCCACGGATATAGCGCAGAATGCGCTTGACTGCGGTCCAGTGAGCATCACGGGGAGCATGCATATGAAGGCACACCTGCTGAACAGCGTACTGGAGCTCCGGACGAGTAAGAGTGAGGTACTGAAGAGCACCAACAATCGACCTGTAGAATGGAGCATCTGAAGCAGGAGAACCATCTGTGGCAGAGAGCTTGGCCTTCGTATCGACAGGTGTGGCAGCCGGTTTGCAATTAAGCATCCCGGCACGGTCCAGAAGCTCATGAGCATACTTCCGCTGATGAAGAAAGAAGCCATCTGCTCGACGAATAACCTCGATCCCGAGGAAATAGTGCAGAGGACCTAAGTCCTTAATGGCAAACTCAGCACGAAGACGATCCGTGAGCTGTCGAAGAAGGGCAGTCGAGCATGCTGTCAAGATGATGTCGTCGACATAAAGCAGCAGAAAAGCAGTAGCATCACCCTGGTGGTAGACAAATAGTGAAGCATCGGAGCGAGTGGAGCGGAAGCCAAGCTGAGTAAGAAATGCTGCGATGCGCTGGTACCACGCGCGAGGAGCTTGCTTGAGCCCGTACAGAGATCGAGAAAGCAAGCACACATGATCCGGAGAAGACTCATCCACGAACCCAGTCGGCTGCTGACAGAACACCTGTTCCTCAAGATGCCCATGAAGAAAAGCATTTGAAACATCCATCTGGTGCACGGGCCAGGAGCGAGAGACCGCTAGCTGAAGGACAGTCCGAATCGTCCCGGGTTTGACAACCGGGGCGAAAGTGTCTGTGAAGTCAACGCCTGCTCGTTGACGAAAACCCCGAACGACCCAACGGGCCTTGTGTCGGTCAAGAGTACCATCCAGATGAAACTTGTGCTTGAACACCCACTTCCCGGTGATGATGTTGGCCCGAGGGGGACGGGGAACGAGCTGCCAAGTGTGATTGCGTTGCAATGCGTCAAATTCCTCCTTCATCGCGGCGAACCACATGGGATCACGAAGCGCGGAACAGGCGGAGGTTGGCAGGGGTGACGGTGACGAGGAAGACGTCGAAGCCACGCAAGTGTACTCATCCGGAGGGTAGCGAGTGCTCGGCCGATGGACACCCAGGCGCGACCGAGTGACAGGGCCAGCGGGTGGTGGCACAACAGTAGACACCGGGGCCGGCGCCAAACCCGGCGGCGAAGAAGCCGGCGACACGCCCGGCTGCGAAGAAGTCAGGGAAGAAGCGGGCGATCCCGGCGGGCGAGCTGGCACAACAGCCGGCAAGACCGGCGAGGCTGGCGCTGAAGCCCGCGAAGAAGAGGCCGGAGAGGCCGGCTCAGAAGCCGGCGCGGCGCCCGGCGATGAAGCAGCTGGAGAGGCCGGCGCGGGGCCCAGCGATGAAGCAGCCGGGGAGGCCGGCGTGGAGGCCGACGTGGAGGCCGGCTCGTAGGTCGGTGAGCCTGGCGAAGCAGCGGGCAGGAGCCGGAGTGCCGTGCGTCCAGGGGGCGCCCTATGCCGTGGGGCAAAGCCAGGGCGGACAGGGTCGGCCAAAGAGGGGCCGGGCGCCGATGAAGAAGCCGCCTGCTGTTCCTGTTTAAAAGGAAAACACAACTCGTCGAAATAAACATGTCGGGATGTGATGACACGGTGGGAAACCGGATCATAGCATCTATAGCCCTTGGTGTTAGCCGGGTAACCGAGGAAGACACACGGAAGGGAACGAGGGGCAAGTTTATGAGGAGAGGTGGCGGCAATACTAGGATAACAAAGACAACCGAAAATACGAAGACCGTCGTATGAAGGAGGAGACCCGAAGAGGAGGTGGTGAGGTGTAAAGTTCCACCGGGTGCGACAGGGACGAAGGTTAATGAGTAGGGTGGCAGTAGCGAGAGCGTCGGGCCAGAAGCGAGGTGGCATGTATGCGTGGAAGAGGAGGGTACGGACGCAATCGTTAAGAGTGCGAAGAATGCGTTCCGCCCGACCATTCTGCTGTGAAGTATATGGACAGGTAAGACGAAAAACAGTGCCATGTGTGGAGAGAAGATTGCGGATGGTGGTGTTGTCGAATTCTTTTCCGTTGTCAGTTTGCAAAGCTAGAATGGGACGACCAAATTGCGTAGATACGTAAGAGTAGAAGGCCGTAAGAGTGGCAGCAACTTCGGACTTCTTATGTAATGGAAAGGTCCACACAAAGTGAGAGTAGTCATCCAAAATAACAAGATAATATGAGAATCCAGTATTACTAGCAACAGGAGAGGTCCAGACATCACTATGGATTAACTCAAAGGGTAACGACGCAACCGTGGATGAAGCACTAAAGGGAAGGCGAACATGTTTGCCCAGACGGCATGCGTGACAAGAGTGCGCATCCGTTTTATTACATGTAAAAGAAAAATCCCTAATAATGTGACGAAGAGCGGTGGAGCTAGGATGACCGAGACGGGCGTGCCAAAGATCAACGCCAGCGGAGAGTGCAACTGGTCCAGCATGTGAAGATGATGGAGGCTGGACGGAGTATGTATCGCCGGGACTGTCACAGCGGTGAAGAACCATCCGGGTGAGGGCGTCCTTAACAGAAAAACCAACTTCGTCAAATTCCACAGTTACAGAGTTATCTCGAGAAAGTTTACGAACACAGACTAAATTCTGAATGAGTTCAGGAGACACAAGAACATTATTGAGATAAAGTGGTCTAGAGTTCGAAGGAAAACTGGTAGAACCAATATGAGTGATAGGGAGACCAGCACCATTACCGACAATGATACGAGAAGAAGTGTGAATAGGAGACGCAGAAGAGAGGTTACCCGGGTAAGCGGCCATGTGCGAAGATGCACCGGTGTCCATAAACCAATCGCCACCGCCGGAATAAGTCCCGACCGGAGGCTGCTGATGAAGAGCAGCAAGTAGGGCCGGATCATAAGAGACCGGCGCGGGATAGCCGGAGGAGCCGGTCACGCCTGTGTTGGTGGTTGGCCCGCCATAGCCAACCGAAGCAGGAGAGTAGTAGGTCGGTGGAGCGACCGGACCGGGTTGCTGACCGATGAAGAAGGCCTGATGACCGGAGGGACCAGGCCCGAGGAGGCTTGGAGCGGGAGGGGGGGCACGGGCATGGTGTAGGCGTGCACAAACCCTGTCCAGGGGTTGTGGCCACCCCCCAAGGCGGCGTCGGCTGCTGCTGGACAGGCCCGGGGCGCGGCTGTTGCTGCTGGGTTTGACCTTTGCCGCGGCCGCGGCGCCTCTGGCGCTGCTGCTGCTGTGGTTGCTGCTGCGGCAGTTGTTGAGGAAGAGCCGCAGGAGGAGCCGGTGGCCGCTGCTGGTAGGGGGCGTCGTAGGCGCCTTGCGGCGCGGAAGGCGCCGGTGGCCGGGGCGCCTGGTACGGCGCTGGGAAGCCGGGAGGCGCGCCTGAGGGCGCGGGGCCACCGCGCGAGTAGCCAGCGGCGAAGGCGGTATGAACGGCACGGGAGCGAAGATGCTTCAACCGGCGTTCCTCGAGACGAAGATAAGCCACCGCCCGCTCGTAGGTAGGGTTCGCCATGAGGGTGAGGTTGGAGGCGGCGTTGCCGAGATCCTCATTGAGGCCGGCGGTGAGGGTGGAGAGGAGCAACTCGTCGCCCACCTTGAAGCCGATGTCATTGAGCTCGTCGGAGAGGGTCTTGAGACGCATGCAGAAGGCGTCGACGGAGGAGTCGTTTTGATGGCACCCGAAGAACTCCTGCTGCAGGAAGACGATCCGTTGGAGCTTGTTGTCGGTGAAGAGGCCGACGATCTTGTTCCACACCGTGCATGCATCATCCTTGTCGCAAACGACGGTGTGGAAGATGTCCTTGGACACGGTGAGGAAGAGCCACCTGATGATGGTGGCGTCGATCGCTAGCCAGTCGGCGTCACGGTTCAGGACGAAGAGGTTGGCTGTGCCGTCGATGTGGTCCTGCAGGTTATACTCACGAAAGAGGAGATTGAAGTATGTCTTCCAAGCATAAAAATTCGCCTCGTTGTGGGAGAGGATGACCGGAACGCGACGTTCGATGGGAACATCACGGATGTAGGCAGGATCGGGAAGAGTGGCGGCGGTGGAGCCGGCGGAAGAGTCGAAGGGATTCGGCGGCTTCACGACCGGAGGAGTAGAGGCGGCGGACCGGTCGGAGAGGTTGGATCCTGACATGGCAGGAGCTAGGGTTAGGGGCGGCCCGGGCGGGTTAGGGTTTGTAGTGGCTAGGGGTGGGAGAGGCGCGAGGTGATCGCGGGGGCGGGAGCGGAAGCGGTGGGGAAGGTGGCACGGCGGCGGCGAGTAGTCGGCGGCGCGGGCGTGCGAGGGAACTAGCGGCGGCGGCTGGGAAGCGACGGCGACGCGGCTAGGGTAGAGGATCGGAGGAAGGCTGATACCATGTAGAAGGTTATGCAACTCACGATATATTGATCGGGTGCAATATGCACGTATATATAAGTACAAAGGGTAGCCACGTCCTCAACTATACATGGAAGGAGGAGGGCTTGTTGTACAAGAAATACACATATGTATTTACATCTCAACAACTAACATGATCTGCGGTCACGACCTTGGCTATCCTCATCAGTTTAACAGAGGGAAAATGATTCAAGCGTCTTCTCTTGTTTTACTGGTCCTCCACACAGGCTCCTCTTCCACCGCCCCACCCTCTCCGCAGGTCCCGGTGGCATGCCACCAAGCTCGGAAGAAGATGATCACGGGGGCGGGAGGTGTGGGATCACCCGATCTAAGCTTTGATAGGGCTCCGTCGAGCTGTTTTCATGCTTGACGGGTCTGGATTGGCGAAGGCGGTGCCTTCAGTGTTATGGTACGAGGTTAGTGATATCGAGAACTTTTTGACGATGCATATGTTGTCCGTATGTCGGTATGTTGCATATCCATTGACAACATGTTGTAAGTTGTGTACACATTAGCAACATGTGTTAAGGATTTTGTACAACTGCCAAGAAGGATTGAATTTTCTTCATTGTTTCATGTTGCTTGTGTTGTGTTTTTATCCATCTAGACCTTAATGGACTACCAACATGATTTTGGGAACTCTTTCAGAGACATCAAACATACAACTGACAAATTTTGCTAATGTGTACAAAAAGTGACCATTTTCACAAAGGACAACATTTTTCTGGTGACGTAAGACATAAAATGTTTAAGCAGAGTAAAGGGAATGATGGTCAAATCAGTGTTTTTCCTACATATATGATGTCCAACAATTTTCACAAAAGAAGTGACTTTTCGAGACCCCTCTTTACACCTCATATTGGCTAGTTAATATAATGATGGTACACGATGAATGTTAAGGAGAACTAATTTACTTAAGTTGTGCACTTTTCTTGACATCAAGCTTTTTAGGGCTTAAACCGCTCGGTGGTTTCATAATAGGATGTTCATTTACACGCACTTGCAAACTAAATTGCACAAAGCAACACTGTTAGTAGTGCACTAAGTTGAGGCTAATTCATAGTGGGCGACCTCCTGTCGCATGTACATATATGCGATAAACATCTAGCATCACCAGTTAACAGACACAAAAATGATAAATTGATTATGTTTGCGCCAACACCAAAGATGGGGCAACTGAAACCGTAGTTGCTTTGTAGATAACATATATATGCAGAAACTTCTTGCCATGCCTTCTTGTGTTTGAGGGAGGAAAAGGGAATGGACATGTGCAACACACACGCGACAAAGAAAACACTTTAGCCTGTTGTGGTGGTAAAAGAAATTCAACGGTGATCAAGAATGTCACAATTTAGCTCAACAGGTGGATATGAAAGTGTTTCCAATGATACATAGGAGCAATTATCTCGACTTAACAGCAAAGGAATTGACTACCCAATGTTGCTTTTTTTCTGCAAAATCTCCCCAATGTTGTTGTTCAAACAAGTGTATAGAAACTAAAGCACAAGCGGTGTTCACTATGGCGACGAAGCCGACGCGGCGTGTGCACAGTCGTTCGGGAGAAAGAACACAACGATGGGGAACACCACACACCTAATTTTGGGAGTTCCTGTTCGGCGCCTTAAGCGCCCGAACACTTCCCTAGCGCTCATGCACCCACGCAGGTGGGTCGGCCCAAGAAGAAGGCGAGCGGCTCGATCGTTTGTTCACGAGAAAATGTGAGCAACCTCATTCGTTCGAGGTTGATCGGTTTCCCAGGCAGCTGGATCATATTTGACGGGACTCGGTTAACCAATTGACTTGTCAACTCGTGACTTTTGAAAAAAATATGATTTAAAGAAATAAAAATTTTCCCTAAAATAAAAAATGTTCATGGATTTTGCAAAAAGTATACAAACATCTGAAAGTTCATGAATTTGTAAAATAGTTCATCAATATTGAAAAAAGTTCATCAAATTTGAAAGAAAGGTCATCAATTATTAAAAAGTCATCGATTTAAAAAAAATATCACAAATTTGAAAGAAATTCAGAAATTTTAAAAGTCCATCAAACTTGAAAAAAATCATTGAATTTGAAATAGGTACACGAATTTAAGAATAGTTCACGAATTTTACAAAAGGGAAAATAAGATTAAAAAATAGAAGAAAAACCGGCCAAACAAATCCCAAAAAAAGAAAACAAAACAAAAATTAGGATACCGATGTGTTTTCTAACGGTTGCCTTTCAAGAAGTAAAATGGATACGGTCACCCAGCAGATCACAGCGGCCGCGTCCGTCACCTCCGCTGCATGACACACGTCCAACTGAGCCTGCATACCGTCCTTCATCAGATGCGTTTCTCCAACAGCGGCTATGTTCCTGAAACATATGCGGTGTTGCAATGGTCTATGACTAGTCTATATTTTGCAACAAAACCTCTGTTGCAGAAATTTTCTGCAACAAGACCTCAGTTATAAAAAATAAGTCAGTCGCAAATTCTTTTTGCAACAAAATAGCTGATGAATTTTTTTTCTGCAACAAGACTTATGTTATAGAAATAATTCCGCAACAAGACATGTGTTTCAACAGGTGTGGCACGCTCGACCACTCGATTCGGCTGATCTGACGGCTCGCGACCCGGTTGATCTTCCGGCGGACGCGTAGCACGCCTAAAGGCAACTTGTCTCAACACGTCGGGAGTCCCACTTGGTGCTGAACTGGTATGCAGGTAGTTCAAATCACGTCGCGCGCATGATTTCTGGAGTTCAAAATAGAAAAAGGTAAATAGGCCGGCCTAGAACCGAGGGGTGAGTGCGCCCTTTACCGGATGCACTCTAAAGGCGCCGAATAGGATTCGGGCCTAATTTTTGGGTCACATTTGCGTTTTACACTTCATTGGTGGAAGCCAGGCCACCGGCCAGGTCAAGCACAGCTGGCCCGGATAGCTTTGTGGAGCAACGGCCCAAGAGACATAGCAGGACAGCTGGACGGGAGCTCTTATTGGGCGCTTCAGGCGCTAGGGAAGCTTTCTGGCCCCATGCGCCAACCCTGGTGGCCGGCCCATGTAGAGCGAGATTGATCACATTTTATTTCCTCTAGGTTCATAGAAATCACTAATTGAGGAGTAATCCTTGCGAAGATCACTCCTAGCTCCTCAGGTTGCGACCTTGGAGTTTTCCTTTTTTCGTAGATTCGTTTATTCAAAATGTTTTATCTCTTAGATCGTGTGTCCAACTCTCGAACCGTTTTCACCGTTGGATTCCTCGCGTCAAGATTTTCAAAACTAGAACCCATGTTGATAGATTTTGACAAACTTTTTTTTACGAAAAACCCAGACAAAAAACAAACGAAAAAACCGAACCCAGAGCATGTTTTTCCTTTTCAAAAGAGGCACGGCCGTGCCTCTTGCGGAAGCACAACCGTGCCTCTCTCGTAAGCAAAACCGTGCCTCTAGCAGAAGGAAAAGAAGAGAAAACACGTTTTTTTTTCGTTTTTGAGAGGCACGGCCGTGCCTCTCGCGTAAGGGAAAATAACAGAAAACGTGTTTTTTCGGTTTTCGAGGGGCACGTCTCACGAAAGCACAACCGTGACTCTCGTGGAACGAAAAAACAGAAAAGATGTTTTTCTTTCCTTTTTCGAGAGGCACGGTGCCTCTCGGGGAAGGAGAAAAAAATAGAAAACATGTTTTTTTTCTTTCGAGAGGCACGGCCGTGCTTCTCGCGAAAGCAAAATGCTGCCTCTTGCGGAAGTAAAACCGTGCCTTTCGCGGAAGAAAAATAACACACGTTATTTTTACTTAAAAAAATTCGATTTTTTGGTACAAAAGCTAAGGAAGGCCGATGAAAAACCAAGAAGTCGAAAACCCCTGGTTTAAAAGCCGAAAAGCTGTGAAAAATAAGAAAGTTTGAAGGAAGTGCCAAGTGGTGCGCTCTCAGCCCGCCCGCACATGATCATCGCGAGGCTCCCGAAGGAGCGCTCGTCAACTAGTTGCTCCCTTCTAGGTTCGCTCGATCCCATTTAAAAAACCAAAAAATTATAAAGAAAAAATTATGAATTCAAAAAGTGCATGATTTTTTAAAAGATTGATAGATTTGAAAAAAGTTCATAGAAATTGAAAAAATTCATGGATTTTTTTAAAGTTCATCAAGTTTGAAAAAATCATCAAAATTAAAGAAAAGTTCTTCAAATTTGAAAAAAAGTTCATCAAATTCCAAAAAAATCATCGATTTGAAGAAAAAAGTTCACGTATTTGCAAACAATTCATCGAATGAGAAAGAAGAAAAGGGGAAAAAGGTAAAAGTTGAATGTTACCAATCCTGCTAGGTGGCGGGGTGGTTACAGTACCGTACCTCGATAAGGGAGGTCGCTGGTTCTATTCACAACTAGCATACTTTTTTGCGGATCAAAACACATAAGAAAATGCTAGATGGACTGGTCCAGCGTGGGGCGTCCGTTTGTAAAACTAGAAGATACCCCGCGCGTTGCTGCGGAAATCATGATAAAACCAAGCAAAATATAGCCTTATAGAAATATCTTTTCGAAGAAAAAGAGGACTTACGAAAATTGTAACATAGATACATGAAGCATTTTAGCAACCCTCCTCAACAGTTACAAAAGAAGTGATATTCTCATAAACCATCTCGGCCATGAGGGGATATCTACAAACTAATGGGTCGAAGCATAAAATGAATCAATTGTTGTATGTACCTTATATCGATACATTTGATGAACTTTGCAATGAACGGTCACAAACCTAAGATATAGGTTGTATCAGTACAACCATTAACTTATAACATGTTCCTGTTTATCCCCAATTAAAGAAATCACTTGTGTGTAAGAGGATCCATAGATATGATCCCTACAATGAAAATAGTGACAATTAAATTTATGCAAATAGTGGTCCAAAATGTTACTTTTGTGAAGTCAATTAACGTATTGTTTCTCACAAAAGGAAAATAAGTATTTTTAGAAAATTAACCCAATGGTAAGAAGGTTTGTATGGCGCAACAATACTATCCGATAGGTTAGTAACACATGTAAGAAATCAAATGATTTTGCAATCTAAGACATCCAGAATCAAATGCAAAGTGCATGGTAGTGCAAATAAAAATTAAAAAAATGGTAAAAGATGGGGCTCGTATGTACCAAACCTGCCAGATGGTTATGTATGAATTTCAGATTTTTTTTTTGAACCGAAACTGTAGAACAATCGTTCTACGGAAATTTCATTAAACAAAATAGGTTACAATATATACAAAGTCAACAAATGACAAATTCAACCCACTCCTGTTTTGTTGAAACCTGAGGCTATCATAGTTATTAAATCAAATTCTGATCAATCCAACTTGAAAATTGGTCTCGAAATTTAGTCTTCACTCTGTGCAGTAATAGAAGCAGATCTGTCTTGAGGGAGCTTTTCCACGCTTGGATTGTGGCTTCTTTTGCCTTGAAGATTTCCCATTTCTTTGTATCCAGATATTCCAGCAGCCCATAATCATGATTTCCATGGCAACAGAATTAGGAAGTCCCTGAATGGCAAGCGAGACTTCATCAAAGATCGAGAAGCCTCTGCATCTGGTACCCAAAATGGAGTGCCAGCAATTAAACGCAAAGTCACAATCCCAAAAAAGATGTTGTGATGTTTCCTCTGTGTTCATTTGACAAAGAGCACAATTATAGGATGGCATGTGGAATGTTCTTCTTCGAAGCATGTTCCTAGTATTGACCCTGTCATGCAGTAAGAGCCAGAAAAAGATCTTGTATAGTAGCATAGCTGCATTCTTCCAGAGTTGTTCGAAAAGTGGAGCTGCTGGTTCACTCTTTGTCAACTCTTTATACATTTTGACAGAGGAATAGGATGTTCCCCAAGGATATGTCCATCTGTCACCCTGATTGGTGATCTGCAGAGACCGTGTGATGTCTTGTAATTCAAGGAATTGTTGATGAGCTTGAGCTGAGAGTGGGAGGAAAAAAATCACTCATGTCTGATGCTTGTAAAAACTCCTTAATGCTCAAATTGTCTTTGGTGGCAAAGGAAAAAGCTCTGGAAATTTATCTCTTGTAGTTCCATGACCCCAATTGTCAAGCCAGAAATCAGTAGTGTTGCCTGAGCCCAGATGTCCTTTGGTCACTGATTTGAAAACAGTTACGAGCCTGAAGATGCTTTTCCACCAGAATGAACCAACATTTCTATTAGTAATCTCTCCATCAGGGTAGTAAGAATCCCAAATGAGATTTACCCATGGAAGGTTTTTTGTGTGGAGGAATTTATGCAGATGTTTCATTAGGAGACATTTATTGTGAATTTCAATGTTGAGAACTCCCAATCCTCCTTGATCCTTAGGCAAGAAGATCTTGTCCCATGAGATAAGTGTTGTACCTCTATCTTCCATACCATATTTCCTCCAGAAGAAATGCTTCAAAGCTTTGTTGATTTGCTCAATAATGCCCTTGGGCAATTCAAGGGTGCACATGAAGAATATTGGGAGGTGTGCAAAGATAGACTTTATCAGGGTAAGCTTGTCTCCATATGATAGAAATGTTGAACAACCAGACAATCTTCTGTCAATCCTCTTGATAACAGGGAAAAAATCTTCCAGTTTAGGCTTGGAGAGTGATAATGGCAGGCCTAGATATGTGAAAGGGAAGTTTCCAATAGAGCATTCTAGCCTGGCAGCCAAAGATTGTATGACAACATTTTCTGTGTTGATGGGTACCATGGCAGACTTGTCAAAGTTAACTCTCAAACCAGTAAAGACTGTGAAATGCATAATGAGATTCGTGAGCTGTTCTACTTGAGCTTCAGAAGCTGGCATAATCAGCATAGTGTCATCAGCATATTGAATGACAGGGAAATCAGGACAATTATGATTCTCAAGAGGCCTTGTGATTAGGTTGTTGTGCATTGCTTCATTCATAATGGATTGCAATAGGTCTGCAGCAAGCACAAAAAGCAGAGGAGAAAGAGGATCTCCCTGCCTTACTCCTCTCTTGCACAGAAACTGCTTCCCAGGAAAACCATTAAGCAACACAGCGGAAAATCCAGAGAAGAAAAGCATGTCCATCCACATCAGCCACCCGGTGCCAAAGTCTCTTGCAATGAGAATTTTTTTGATTAATTGATGCTCAATGAGATCAAAAGCCTTCTCAAAATCCAACTTTAAGACAATGATCTCCTTTCCAGACATTTTACACTGATGAATGAATTCATATGACCAAGCAAGACAGTCTTGAATAGACCTTGCTTTTAAAAAACCATACTGGTTGGTGTGAACTAGCTTCAGAATGACATCTTGGAGTCTATTTGCCAAAAGTTTTGTGATGATCTTGATTGAGCAATTGAGCAGTGAGATTGGCCTGAAGTCATTGGGTGTACTTGGATCATCTTTCTTGGGAATGAGAGTAATAAATGAAGAGTTGATGCTCTGCAGGCTAATTCTTCCATGATAGAAATAAGAATAGAAATCAGGTGCCAAAATATCCCAGCAATGTTTGATGAAGTTTGTATTGAAACCATCAGGCCCTGGAGCCTTGTCATTTGGCAGATTTTTGACAACTACATCAATTTCTTCCTTGGTAAAGGGTATTTCAAGCAGAGAGAGATCCACATCTCTGTTAATAAGGTTGCCCAAGTTGAGTGGGTTGAACGTGGGCACAGAAGTGTTCAGCCTTTGTTTGAAAGCTTTTAAGAGAATGTTTGCTTTGGCATTGTGCTCTCTATGTATGTTGCCCAGATCATCCTGTAGACTTGCAATATGATTAACCCTGTATTTGATGGTAGCTTTGGCCTGAAAATATTTGGAGTTTGCTTCTCCAAATTTAACCCATCTGATTGTAGCTCTTTGTTGCCAGTAGATCTTTTGAAGTTCTAGAAATTTAAGCAAGTGTTTCTTGAGAATTTCTCTTCCATTCCATTCTGGCAGTGTGAGGGTTCTGAACTCTTCCATTGAGTCAAGAAAAAGAATTACTTCATTGGTGGCTTTAATGGATATGCTGAGCTAAGAGATGGTTTTTGACCAAATTTTCAAACACTTTCTGAGCCTCTTGAACTTGGCAGTTATTCTTTTTGCACTGTCTTGAATATTGAGCTCTTGTTCCCAATTCTGCTTTACAACATCTTTAAAACCCTGAATTTGCAGCCAGAAGTTCTCAAACCTGAAGATTTTGGTCTTGGGGATGTGTGTACTAATGTGCACCTGACAAGGTATGTGATCTGAGACAGGTTTTGACAAAGGCAGAACAAGAGTGTTAGGGTAGTGTGAAGTCCAAGATTCAGAGGTGAACACCCAATCCAATTTCTCAAGCAAAGGGGCTTGCTGCATATTGCTCCAAGTGTAAATCCTCCCCTTTAGGGGAATTTCTACCAAAGCCAAACTACTGATGGCATCATTAAATTTTAACATATCAGAGATACTGCCACCTGCCCTGCTTCTGTCATGTGGATACGTGATATAATTGAAATCTCCCATGATCATCCACTTGGTATCATCAGGCATTTGAATATTGCTGAACCAGTTCAGGAAATCATCTCTGGCTTCACCTTGACATGGGCCATATATGTTTCTTAGAATCCATGAATCACCAGTTAACTTTGAATTGAATCTGATGGAGATGGAGAAATCATTTTGAAAGAGAGTTTCTCCCTCAAAAAGGCTGCCATTCCATGCAATGAGAAGTCCACCAGAAGCTCCAACTGAGGGAAGAAAATCAAAACAATTTATCCTCTTAGGGCAGAAGTTTTTGAGATATCTATAATCAAATTGCTCTTTCTTTATTTCTTGCAGACAGATAATATCGTGGTTTTGTAACGGCAGATGTCCTAGTGTGAGGACTTAGTCGTGGAGCCATCACAGCGAGATTAGCTTAAAGGGGTTAAAACGGGACAAAGGACACAGGGAGTTTATACTGGTTTGGCCCCTTGCGGTGAAGGTAAAAGCCTAATCCAGTTGAGGTGGTATTGCTTATGTCTCGATTACCAGGGAGCGAATACGCTTGACCTAGCTTTCGATCTCTTCTTTTCTGCCCTTAACTCGCCGCCAGGTAGTCCCTTTAGGGCTCTTGTAATATCATGCTCCGGCTTAATACCTAATTGTACTTCATTATTGTTTGTCCTTGAATCATAAGCCAGCTTAACCATGTGATCTTAAACCGGCGTAATCTTTTTCCAGAAATGGCTAAGACATATACTTCCTGCAATTGGGTCAAATCCCGATTACTGAGGCAGATTTGAACAATCATGTCGCCACTGGCGGCTTAGCCAGAAAGGAGGATATCCATTGGAGCGCTCCTGGTGATGAAGTCCTTCCTCAACCCAAGGATGGAGAAATAATTGTTTTTACTGATCACTTGGGTCGGGGGTTCAGCCCTCCCGGCTCAAAAAAAATTCCGTGATGTGCTTCATTTACTCCAACTGCATCCTCAAGACATCGGACCCAACTCCGTGTCTAATATTTGCAATTTTCAAGTATTCTGTGAAGCCTATCTTCAAGAAGAATCCACGGTTGACCTATTCAGGGAATTTTATTACTTAAACCGCCAAACTGAATTTGTTGATGGGCCATGCCAAGAACTTGGTGGAGTCATTATTCAAAAGAGGAAAGATGTCAGTTTTCCTCACGCCAAGCTGCATAGCCACCCCAAAGATTGGAACCAAACTTGGTTCTATGCTCGAGACACATCTCCTGCTGGTGAAAATCCTCTGCTGGATTACCGCGAACACCGGCTTAACACCAACCATCCACTTCCCCAATGTCTTGATGCAAAGGAACGGGCCAAGTATGCACCTGCCTTCTCAAAGCTCCGAGCTTTTATGGCCAACGGCCTAACTGGCATTGATTTTTTCCGGTGTTGGCTGTCTTGGGTATCCTGCCATTAAGCCACCGCCCCGGCTTAATGTGCAGATATACTGGTGATGTTAAAGACCCTCAACGCCATTGTGATATTCAGCTAACTGAAGCAGGAGTTACTGAAGCGACCAAAAAACTGTTGAATGAGCCAGTAAAAGAGTGCAGCAAAACTGGACTCAGTCCTTTCTATACTATCAACAAGCCACCAGCCGTAAGAATTGCTCAACTCCTATTTAATCCTCCTTCTCAATATTCTCTTATGATCTTTCCAATCTTAACAGGCTGACGACCCATTTTGGAAGAGGAAACCGCAGGATAAGCCGGCCAAAGCGCCTCGTGTCAAACTAAGGCCAACAAAACCTTCAAAAAAGAAAACCGCTGAGTCTGCCGAGTTAAATATTGACGACGACGATGATAATCATGAGTCAGAGGTAGAACTTGATTCACTTGGCTCTTTTTCCGTGCATCTCATTGACAATGATTGTTATCAGGACGACGCAGAGGCTAGCCGTGCGGGTGACGCAGAGGTAATTATTCTTTCCTCCGGCTCAGAACCTCTGCCAACACATAAAACTCGTCAAGTAAGCCGGAAAGTAAGATTTTCTCACCCTCTAGCTTACTTGGATCCAAACTTTCTTTTGAAGAAACAACAACATGAAGCTCGCCGAACGACCCGGCACAGCGGCAACGTGATCACTTCTTCCGGGTTACCGAACACTCCACTTCGCAAACGTCGTCCCGAGGTCTTACATATTTCTGAAGCACTTTACCCCAAGGCGGGTTATTTTTGACAACCTCTTAACCCGTCTGATTCAAACTATCAGGGGACTTCTCATTCCTCTTCTGGAGAATCAATAGGAACACAAATTCCAGCTTTTAAGACTGTACCTGGGTAAGACTATTTTCAACTATTCTAAATTTTGTGCTTGGTCATCACCTTGATTTTATTTTCTTGTTTTTCAGGGGCCAGGCTAAACCCAGTAAAAAGGCAAAGCTGAATAAGCCGGTCAATGACCCCAATCCATTTGAGCCAGAAAAGTAGCAACCAGAGTCTTCTTATCCAACTGCTGATAACACTGCTAATGATTTGCCGCCAGAAAACCATCATGTCAACATTGATCCGATGAATGTTAACCCAATTGACATCAATCCGCCGAGCCCTATGAGAGCAGCCAGCCCTGTTAAGCCGGCAGAAAAGGATGATGATGTTACTATTACTGGTCATGGCTTCACAATCTCGGGTCGTCCTACCGCCTTATCCATGCACAACACCAAAGAAGAAACTTCTGCTAAGGATAAAGGCAAGTGGAATGTCGACTTAGAATGTTATACCCAGCTCAACACCCAGGACCTCCATTCTGGCTATTTGAACCGGTTATACACCAGCCGTGATTTTGAAGCCGGCTTAGTGAGTATGATGAAGGATCGCTATGAGGTAAACACTGTTACTTCCCTTCATATAAACATATCTTCATTAGCCGCCCAGTTTATTGGACATGACAGAATAGAATGTGCTTTAAACTTCAACAGTTGCATAGATGAAAACCAGTAGCCCCCAAGGGCCGGTTTATATTTTCGAGATGAACCGGGACTTATGATAATAGTACTGCAATTCTGCATATGTAGCCCCCAAGGGCCGGCTTAATAGATATGTTTAAGCCGGGACTTTTGATTTTTAGAAGTAAACATTGCCTCTGTAGCCCCCAAGGATCGGCTTAACAATGTATGTTAAGTCGAAACTTACCATCTTGGAAAGAATAATACTGTTCATAGTCTTCATAAGCCGGATCATCACCATTTGTCCCCCAATAATACTGTCGTGGGGCCAATAAATATATTCATTTCTTGAGAAGAGCAATATGCATTAGCCCCCAAGTGCCAAGGATAAGACTTGTATTGTGCTTGGGACTTCGTAGTATTTGAAGAAGCAATAGACATTAGTCCCCAAGTGCCAAGTATAATACTTGTTATTATGTTTGGGATTTCGTATAAATTCATTGCCTTCTCACAAATTGTTTACCTCTTGCAGGCTGATCTTAGCTGGTAAACAATCCCAAGTCGCCGACCTTCGGGAAAATATCAAATCTCAACAAGCAAAGACCTCCAAAGCCAAAGATGAACTAACCAACGCATTAGCAGAAAAATTGAAGAAAAGCTTTAAGGCTAAAGAAGCAGGTTGGGATACAGATAGGTCAGCCCTGCTAAAGAGAGCTGAGGAAGCTAAGGTTGCGCTTAAGCCGGTAACTGAGGAGTTATCCGGTTTAAAGCAGCAGATTAACCTTATGTCAGCAGGCATCTTTGGTAAGAACAGACTCCCCTTGTACTTGTAAGAATCATATTAGAAGCTGCTGCCGGCTTACCCATAACGTCATTTATGCAGGTTCTCGGAGCACGAAGTTGGGCTCAGATATGCGCGTCCGGCTTAAAGCTGTCTACACTCTTGTAGAGCAGCTATATACTGGTGCCCAACGAACCATCGCTGCTATGATGCACAACAAGACTCCTTCAACACTCATCCAAGATACTTTGAAGCAATTATCAGTGCTGCCCAAAAGAATTGATGACTTAAAACGGGGAGCTGCTAGGGCTGGTGCTTTAACTGCTTTAAGCCGGGCCAAAGCATGGTAGGCCAATCTTGACCCTGAAGATTTGGCCAACGGCTGCCCCAGTGTTAAAGAAGAAGGATCTGATTTCAGCGCTAATGACTTTGCAGAAATAGCAAGAGCTATGTGCCCATTAACAAGCAAGCTAGCTGATGAAACCAGCTTATCCACGTACCAGGCGGCTTATGATGCTGACAACAAGAAGATTGGCGCGCCAGTTCATGAATCGACAGATCTTATTCCTCTGATTCGTAAGCACACCTTTGCCCCTGACATTGACCCATCAAATCTTATTGACGATGAAGCAGTGTTTAGAGCGTTGACCGGTATCAACTGGGATACGCCTAACTTCCAGCTGATGGATAAGCAAGGAGGTGAAGATGAGGAAGAGGTGCCAGAAGATCCCGAGCCTTCAACCCACCAAGAATCATAAGCGGGTGTACTTATCAGAAGAATTTGTTGTATTGATAACTTTGATGACTGCTTAGTCTGGTTGGGCCATCAGATGCCTTGTAATAGGCTAGCTTAAACTCTTGACCTGCTATGCCATCGCGCATATTTTGCTTTGCATGACACTGTTGATCTACCAATTGAAGGTCTGCCACTTGTGCTTATAATATCAGCAATTTGAATCTGTTCCTGTATACAAACACATCACAAGTGTCCTGACGGTTTACCGCAGGACGGGTCATAATGCCCAATATATAATCACTGGAAACTAAAATAGTTTATAACCAGGGCTGGCCTTAATTATAACCATATATAATTAAAAATATATATCATACCTGTGATATTTGATCACAGTGCTAGTTTATCAAGCCAGTGTAGTAAGGGTGATAACCCAAAATTTGAGCACTGGTAATTATCATATATTGCTAGCTTATGAACAAAGCCAGGCCGGGTTAATAAACACCGGATATTATCTTATCGCAAACTAGCGACTTATAGTCGAAAACCAGGCCGGGTTAATAAACACCGGATATTAACTTATCATATACTGACGACTTATAGTCAAAAGCCAAGCCGGGTTAATAAACACCGGTGAATTGTAATCATAAAACTTTATAAGCCTCAAAAAAATTGTTGAATAAAAACAAACAAAAAACAAGGCTTTCATAGGCCGCCGAGCCTAAATCTCAAGTTCTTTCAAGGGCCGCACAACCACTGAGTTAAACCTTTATACAAACCTTATAAGTCGGACCTCACATAACCAATCGTCATTTTAACTTCGACAAGTTAAGGGTCTGCATGAGATTGACGTGTCAAAAGTACGGCGGGTCATTCCAGGATTACCTGGGTGGAGTGGCAGACTTATGAAGGCAGGATAACTCGAGGTTTTAGGTGAAAACACCTGGCTTCCAAGCCTGGCTTTTAAGCCTATTACAAGGGTCATAAAAACTCTTGTCCTTTAGAACAAAGAGCCCCCAAGCAATATTTTTGAGCTGTGCCCAATGGGCGCCTATGTTTGAGTTGTGCTTTTGCAATAGACTCTCTTTGGTCCCTTTAACCTGGGTAGCAAGCCCCCAAGTTTTTTTTTCATGGCCTATAAGCCGGATCAAAGGGTAATCATAACTTCGCTCTATAAAGCAGAAGCCCCCAAGTGACCAAAAACTCATCATTTAAAGAGAAAACGACAAAGGCCCTGCTTTATCAGGGATGCCGGCTTTATTATATTGATCATAATATATACATTGTCAAAATATGTACATCAGAAGAGCCAGTGGCTCAGGTGTAGTAAGGCCGAAGATGAGCAATATTCCACGGCCGGTGGGTCTCCTCCTCCGACTTACGTGAGTCTTTGTGCTCTCGAACATCGATAAGGTAGTAGGACCCATTGTTGAGATTCTTACTGACCACAAAAGGTCCTTCCCAAGGTGGGGATAACTTGTGCATATCATTTTGATCCTGGATAAGCCGGAGCACCAGATCACCTTCTTGAAAAGTTCTGGTTTTAACCCGGCGGCTGTGATAATGGCGCAGATCTTGCTGGTAGATCGCCGAACGAGCCGCCGCGATGTCACGCTCCTCATCTAACAGGTCAAGTGCTTCCTGACGTGCCTTTTCATTGTCAGCTTCAACATAAGCCGCCACACGCGGTGAGTCATGACGGATGTCACTAGGGAGAACCGCCTCTGCTCCGTAAACCATGAAGAAGGGCGTGTAACCCGTAGATCTGTTGGGGGTAACTCCTCCACCCAACAACCCGGCGTCCTCTGTAGGGGAACCATAAGGCGGGGCTTGATGCCTCTCAGGATCTCTTGATTGGCTCTCTCAGCTTGACCATTAGATTGGGGGTGAGCCACTGACGACACGTTAAGCCGGATATGCTCACGTTGACAAAATTCTTTCATAGAACCCTTGGACAGATTAGTGCCATTATCAGTTATGATACTGTGGGGAAAGCTAAAGCAGAAAATCACCTTTTTAATGAACTGAACCGTCGTCGCCGCGTCACATTTACTGACCGGCTCGGCCTCAACCCACTTTGTAAATTTGTCAACCGCCACCAGGAGATGTGTCTTTTTGCCCTTGGACCTTTTGAAAGGTCCAACCATATCAAGCCCCCAAACTGCAAACGGACAAGTAATTGGAATCATCCTCAATTCTTGAGCCGGCACATGGGCTTGTTGTGAAAATTTCTGACATCCATCACACCTACTGACCAGGTCTTCAGCATCAGCATGAGCCGTCAGCCAATAAAATCCATGACGAAAAGCTTTAGCCACGAGAGACTTCGAACCGGCATGATGACCACAGTCTCCTTCATGAATCTCACGCAGGATCTCACGACCCTCTTCTGGAGAAACACAACGTTGAAAGGCCCCTGGAACACTGCAGTGATGCAGCTCTCCATTGACAATTGTCATTGACTTAGATCGCCGGGTTATTTGCCTGGCTAAGGTTTCATCCTCAGGTAACTCGCCCCGGGTCATATAAGCCAAATAAGGGACTGTCCAATCAGGGATAGCATGAATAGCTGCCACCAATTGTGCTTCTGGGTCAGGATAGCAAGATCCTCCACTGTAGGCAACTTGACTGAGGGGTTATATAGAATATCCAAGAAATTATTGGGTGACACCGGCTTACGCTGAGAACCCAGCCGGCTTAAAGCATCAACCGCCTCGTTCTTCCTTCGATCAATATGCTCAACCTGATAACCCTTGAAATGACCCGCAATAGCATCAACCTCTCGACGATAAGCCACCATGAGCAGATCCTTAGAATCCCAAGTACCAAAAACTTGTTGAGCCACCAAATCTGAGTCACCAAAGCACCTCACCCGGCTTAGGTTCATCTCCTTAGCCATCCGAAGACCATGAAGCAGGGCCTCATATTCAGCTGCATTGTTAGTGCAAGGGAACATCAAATGGACAACATAACAAAATTTATCACCTCGAGGGGAAGCTAGCACAACTCCAGCCCTCGAGCCCTCCAATTGCCTGGACCCATCAAAGTGAATAGTCCAATATGTGTTATCTGGCTTTTCCTCGGGCATCTGCAGCTTTGTCCAGTAATTGATGAAATCCACCAGTGCTTGAGACTTGATGGTCGTGCGAGGCATATACTTCAAACCACGAGGTCCAAGCTCAATGGCCCACTTGGCTATCCGACCTGTAGCTTCTCTGTTCTGGATAATATCCCCTAAGGGAGCAGAACTTACCATAGTGATAGGATGGCCTGATGTCTACTACACAACCTTCTTCTTGTAGACGTTGTTGGGCCTCCAAGTGCAGAGGTTTGTAGGACACTAGCAAATTTCCCTCAAGTGGATGACCTAAGGTTTATCAATCCGTGGGAGGCATAGGATGAAGATGGTCTCTCTCAAGCAACCCTGCAACCAAATAACAAAGAGTCTCTTGGGTCCCCAACACACCCAATACAATGGTAAATTGTATAGGTGCACTAGTTCGGCGAAGAGATGGTGATACAAGTGCAATATGGATGGTAGATATAGGTTTTTGTAATATGAAAATATAAAAACAGCAAGGTAACTAATGATAAAAGTGAGCGAAAACAGTATTGCAATGCGTTGAAACAAGGCCTAGGGTTCATACTTTCACTAGTGCAAGTTCTCTCAACAATAATAACATAATTGGATCATATAACTATCCCTCAACATGCAACAAAGAGTCACTAATAGCGGAGAACAAACGAAGAGATTATTGTAGGGTACGAAACCACCTCAAAGTTATCCTTTCTGATCTATCTATTCAAGAGTCCATAGTAAAATAACATGAAGCTATTCTTTCCGTTCAATCTATCATAGAGTTCGTACTAGAATAACACCTTAAGACACAAATCAACCAAAACCCTAATGTCACCTAGATACTCCAATGTCACCTCAAGTATCCGTGGGTATGATTATACGATATGCATCACACAATCTCAGATTCATCTATTCAACCAACACAAAGAACTTCAAAGAGTGCCCCAAAGTTTCTACCGGAGAGTCAAGACAAAAATGTGTGCCAACCCCTATGCATAGGTTCATGGGCGGAACCCGCAAGTTGATCACCAAAACATACATCAAGTGGATCACGTGATATCCCATTGTCACCACAGATAAGCATGGCAAGACATACATCAAGTGTTCTCAAATCCTTAAAGACTCAATCCGATAACATAACTTCAAAGGGAAAACTCAATCCATTACAAGAGAGTAGAGGGAGAGAAACATCATAAGATCCAACTATAATAGCAAAGCTCGCGATACATCAATATCGTGCCAAATCAAGAACACGAGAGAGAGAGAGAACTCCCGATCTATTCTGTTTCCCGATGGTTTTAGGGTATATGGAGATATATAGGCGAAAGAAGTCGGTAAGGGGAGCCATGAGGGGCCCACGAGGGCGGAGGGCGCGCCCAGGGGGTGGGCGCGCCCCCTGCCTCATGCCTTCCTCGTTGCTTCCCTTACGTACACTCCAAGTCTCCTGGATTGCTTCCGTTCCAAAAATAACTCTCCTGAGGGTTTCATTCCGTTTGGACTCCGTTTGATATTCCTTTTCTGCAAAACACTGAAATAGGCAAAAAACAGAAACTGGCACTCGGCTCTGGGTCAATAGGTTAGTCCCAAAAGTAATATAGAAGTGTAAAATAAAGCCCATAAACATCCAAAACAGATAATATAATAGCATGGAACAATCAAAAATTATAGATACGTTGGAGACGTATCAGTATCCCCAAGCTTAATTCCTGCTCGTCCTCGAGTAGGTAAATGATAAAAACAGAATTTTTGATGTGGAATGCTACCTAACATATTTATCCATGTAATTCTGTTTATTGTGGCAAGAATATTCAGATCCATAAGATTCAAGATAAAAGTTTAATATTGACATAAAAATAATAATACTTCAA
This sequence comes from Triticum aestivum, assembly GCF_018294505.1. NCBI lineage: Eukaryota > Viridiplantae > Streptophyta > Magnoliopsida > Poales > Poaceae > Triticum > Triticum aestivum. Next base: position 101,794,818 of record NC_057808.1, on the reverse strand, counting down.
GCATACTAACAAAGCAATCATGTCTTCTCAAAATAACATGGCCAAAGAAAGTTATCCCTACAAAATCATATAGTCTGGCTATGCTCTATCTTCACCACACAAAGTATTTAAATCATGCACAACCCCGATGACAAGCCAAGCAATTGTTTCATACTTTTGATGTTCTCAAACTTTTTCAATCTTCACGCAATACATGAGCGTGAGCCATGGACATAGCACTATAGGTGGAATAGAATGGTGGTTGTGGAGAAGACAAAAAAGGAGAAGATAGTCTCACATCAACTGGGCGTATGTAACATCCCAAATTCTCAATTTGGAATGTTATACATAGATCATCATTGCATATCATGTTTTGTTGCATTTTGACAAAATCCTCGATAAATCCTAAGCAACTCAAGGACCCTCGGAGAGAGTTGGGGATTTTCCCGAATTTTTCAAATTAATTTTTCCAACGAGGATTTTGGTTTTAATTATTTTTCTCTCCGGAAAAATATTTCATTTTAAATAAACGAGAGGAGAAAATATGACTTCTCCAAAACAATTGAAATACTGGAGGAAAAATGTTAAAAACATTATTTGGAATTTATTTGGATTTTACTTGCAATTTTTATTGCATTAAAAATATTGCGTGTTTTCAAAATATTTATTTTTGATTTTAAAAATGTTCACCCTATTCTAGATGTTCTAACTAGACGGGGAAAATTTATTTCATATTTTTTCGATTTTTATTTATTTTTCTACGCAATATTTTCCGCGGAACTTATTTAAAAAAAAATGCCCGCGCGCCGACTGGGCCAAAGGCCCAGCCGACGGCCCGCCCGCGCCCTCTCCTTCTCCCGCACGGGAGCTCGCCGCCGGAGTCCGTCCCGGGCACGGTAGCCGCCGCCGCCTCGGGTGCCCCCTTCCCCACGCCGACGTACCCCCCTCCTTAAATACCCCCCTCTCTCTCCTCACCTCGAGCCGCCGCCGCCGACATCGCCGCCGCCCGCCCGCCCGCACGCGCCGCTCGCCGCCGCCGCCGGGAAGCCGCCGCCGCCGCCCCTCGCCGCCCCCTCGCGCCCGCCGCCGAGCCCCGCACCCCGCCGCCAAGCCCCGCCCCCGCCGGAGCCCCTCGCCGGAGCCCGCCGTCGAGGTACTGCCGCCGGCCGTTTTCCGTCGTTGACCGGTTTTCTGTAAAAAAAAACCCTTTTGTTTAAAGAAAAACCCTAGATCGGTTTTTTTTCGGTTTTCTTATTTTGCGAGCGTTCATCGAACCGTTCGTTTTAACGAACGCGTTCGTCGGTTTTTCTCTGTTAACGAACGTCCGTTATTTAACCGTTCGTCCGTTTTTCTTTTTCGTCGGATTTTCTCGTTATTTTCTCAGATTCGATTTCTGATCGAATCTTCGATTTTGTTTAATTTCTCGCTCGTTTATCGGAATCAGGCGATTCAAGCGCCTAGAGTTTCGTCTCGAAATTCTCTTTCCGTTTAACCTACTCAAACAAGTTTTGCTACAGTAAAATTTGACCTAGATCCAGATTAGCAAACGAAGTTTCTTTCTTTCGCCGTTTGACATTCGTTGCTTCTTTCGAGTTGATTCTTTTTGCAAACCGGAGTTCTTAAGTTGAACTTTCTGGTTGGATCTTTCATTCGAGTTTTACTTGTGCATTAGTTGAGTACTGATTGTATGCTTGTTTGTTTGCCATAGAGTACCCGGAGTGTGCCGCTTGTTACTTCGACTCGTTAGGTTTTGCGGATCATCAGCAAGGCAAGTAACACTTTGATCATATCCCGTTCATACCCAGTTTTATTGCATTAGATCTATTTCCTCAAACACATTGCATGATTAGGATCTAAATAAACTGTGGGTACTAGGAAGTAGTTGAGGTAGTACCTATTACCTGTTTTCTATTCAAACCCTTGGGAGTTACTTCTACGTTGCTATTATATTGCCATGCTATGCTCGTAGACGTGGATTGGGTTTGAGTGATATTCATGACAGATGTGAGATGTTTAATAATGGTTCAACTTAAGGTGGCAACTAAAACTCACATCTGGGTGGACTGAGGCACCTGGAGAACCCAGTGTTGTCTGTATGTATAAGGTCCGCCACCCAGGCTCAAAGGGATCATAAGATTATTCATGCTAGAAACTTCCGTGTGCAGCCACAAGCTATTATGGGCTCTAGCATAGCTGAGTAGGTTACAGGATCTCTTGAAGAGGTGGACTAGCAGATGTAGGGGAAAGTAGGTGTACCGGTCCATCCAGAGTAAAGAGTGATTGTTTCTGAAAGACTGTGTCTCGGTCATCCGTTTCTCAAACATCATGCAGTGCGAGAATCAAGCGGAGGCGATCGAGTCTTGTGGGGAAAAGTGCGCAAACCTCCGCAGAGTGTACAAACTGATCATGATTAGCCGTGTCCCCGGTTATGGACAACTTGAGTATCTAGTACCTGGATTATCATTTGAATCTCATCACCGTGATACTTATAATTAATTTTGTTGGGTTAATGATGTTACTTAATTGGGATTGAGTTGGACGTACCTTCTCAATGTTTCAACCACCATGATAGTTAAATAAAATTTATTCCTTTTGAAGTAGGATAAAATTGGCTTTTCGCAAAACTGTAACCATGGAGCTTTCCACCAGCCATATATGCATATAGTATAGCATTATTATTGTTCATTGTTCTCTATGTGTTGCATTGCCAGCATATTCTATGTGCTGACCCGTTTTTGGGCTGCAACGTTTCATGTTGCAGACTTTTCAGACGACGAGTAAGGTGCCTTAGGTCGTGGTCTTTTACTCAGTGATGCCGCTGGAGTTGATGGACTCACTTATCTTCCAAGTCTTCCGCTGTTATCGTTATTAGATGGCCTTAAGCCATGTTTTCATACTTAATCTCTTTGGAGATCTTTCGATGTAATAAGTGTGTGATTGCTACTCTATTATAAATCCTCCATTTGTACTGTGCGTGTCAGCATTACTGATCCAGGGATGACACTGGTGCACAGCAGCACAGGCCATTTGAGGTCTGGTCGCTACAGCGTATCAACGGGCTATGGAGATGCCCATCAATAGATATCAATGTGAGTGAGTAGGGACTGCCATGCAACGGATGCACTAGAGCTATAAGTATATGAAAGATCAACAAAAGAAACTAAGTGGGTGTGCATCCAACTCGCTTGCTCACGAAGACCTAGGGCATTTTGAGGAAGCCCATCATTGGAATATGCAAGCCAAGTTCTATAATGAAAGATCCCCACTAGTATATGAAAGTGACAACATAGGAGACTCTCTATCATGAAGATCATGGTGCTACTTTGAAGCACAAGTGCGGTAAAAGGATAGTAGCATTGTCCCTTCTCTCTTTTTCTCTCATTTTTTATTTTTTTATTTGGGCCTTTTCTCTTTTTTTAAGGCCTCTTTTTTTTCTCTTTTTTTTCGTCCGGAGTCTCATCCCGACTTGTGGGGGAATCATAGTCTCCATCATCCTTTCCTCACTGGGACAATGCTCTAATAATGATGATCATCACACTTTTATTTACTTACAACTCAAGAATTACAACTCAATACATAGAACAAGATATGACTCTATATGAATACCTCCGGCGATGTACCGGGATGTGCAATGACTCATGAGTGACATGTATGAAATAATTATGAACGGTGGCTTTGCCACAAATACAATGTCAACTACATGATCATGCAAAGCAATATGACAATGATGGAGCGTGTCATAATAAACAGAACGGTGGTAAGTTGCATGGCAATATATCTTGGAATGGCTATGGGAATGCCATGGTAGGTAGGTATGGTGGCTGTTTTGAGGAAGGTATATGGTGGGTGTATGATACCGGCGAAAGGTGCGCGGTATTAGAGAGGCTAGCAATGGTGGAAGGATGAGAGTGCGTATAATCCATGGACTCAACATTAGTCATAAAGAACTCACATACTTATTGGAAAAATCTATTAGTTATCGAAACAAAGTACTACGTGCATGCTCCTAGGGGGATAGATTGGTAGGAAAAGACCATTGCTCGTCCCCGACCGCCACTCATAAGGAAGACAATCAATAAATAAATCATGCTCCGACTTCATCACATAACGGTTCACCATACGTGCATGCTACGAGAATCACGAACTTTAACATTAGTATTTCTCAAATTCAAAACTACTCCACTAGCATGACTCTAATATCACCATCTTCATATCTCAAAACAATCATAAGGAATCAAACTTCTCATAGTATTCAATGCACTTTATATGAAAGTTTTTATTATAGCCATCTTGGATGCCCATCATATTAGGACTAAATTCATAACCAAAGCAAATTACGATGCTGTTTAGGACTCTCAAAATAATATAAGTGAAGCACAAGAGTTCATCTATTTCTACAAAATAAAACTACTGTCGTGCTCTAAAAGGATATAGGTGAAGCACTAGAGCAAATGACAAACTACTCCGAAAGATATAAGTGAAGATCAATGAGTAGTCGAATAATTAAGTAACTATGTGAATACTCTCTAACATTTAATAATTTCAGATCTTGGTATTTTATTCAAATAGAAAGCAAAACAAAACAAAATAAAATGACACTCCAAGCAAAACACATATCATGTGGTGAATAAAAATATAGCTCCAAGTAAAGTTACCGATGAACGAAGACGAAAGAGGGGATGCCATCCGGGGCATCCCCAAGCTTAGGCTCTTGGTTGTCCTTCAATATTACCTTGGGGTGCCTTGGGCATCCCCAAGCTTAGGCTCTTGCCACTCCTTGTTCCATAGTCCATCGAATCTTTACCCAAAACTTGAAAACTTCACAACACAAAACTTAACAGAAAATCTCGTGAGCTCCGTTAGCGAAAGAAAACAAAACACCACTTCAAGGTACTGTAATGGACTCATTCTTTATTTTTATTGGTGTTAAAGCTACTCTATTCCAACTTCTCTATGGTTTATAAACTATTTTACTAGCCATAGATTCATCAAAATAAGCAAACAACACACGAAAAACATAATCTGTCAAAAATAGAACAGTCTGTAGTAATCTGTATCAATCGCAAACTTCCGGAACTCGGAAAAATCTGCCAAAATAGGACGACCTAGCTAATTTGATTATTGATCTACTGCAATTGGAATCAGTATTTTATCACTTTCTGGTAATTTTAACAATTGTTTTCGTGAGCAGAAAGTTTCGGGAATTTTCAGCAAGATCAAATAACTATCATCCAAGGAGATCCTATAGGTCTTACTTGGCACAAACACTAATTAAACACAAAACAACATCTAAACAGAAGCTAGATGGATTTTTATTCCTAAACAGAACCAAAAAACAAGAAACTAAAATAAAATTGGGTTGCCTCCCAACAAGCGCTAACGTTTAACGCCCGTAGCTAGGCATGATGATTTCAATGATGCTCACATAAAAGATAAGAATTGAAACATAAAGAGAGCATCATGAAGAATATGACTAGAACATTTAAGTCTAACCCAGTTCCTATGCATAGGGATTTTGTGAGCAAACAACTTATGGGAACAATAATCAACTTGCATAGGAAGGTAAAACAAGCAAATCTTCAAGATTTTCAACACATAGAGAGGAAACTTGATATTATTGCAATATGTAGAAGCATATGATCCTCTCTCATAATATTTTTCAGTAGCATCATGAATGAATTCAACCATATAACCAGCACATAAAACATTCTTTTCATGATCTACTTGCATGGAAATTTTACTACTCTCCACATAAGCAAATTTATTCTCATCAATAGTAGTGGGAGCAAACTCAACAAAATAACTATCATGTGAAGCATAATCCAATTGAAAATTAAAATCGTGATGACAAGTTTCATGATTATCTTTATTCTTTATAGCATACGTGTCATCACAATAATCATCATAAATAGGAGGCATGCTTTCATCATAATAAATTTGCACATCAAAACTTGGGGGACTAAAAATATCATCTTCATCAAACATAGCATCCCCAAGCTTGTGGCTTTGCATATCATTAGCATCATAGATATTCATAGAATTCATACTAACAACATTGCAATCATGCTCATCATTCAAATATTTAGTGCCAAATATTCTAATGCATTCTTCCTCTAGCAATTGGGCACAATTATCGGAATCCTTATTTTCACGGAAGACATTAAAAAGATGAAGCAAATGAGGCACCCTCAATTCCATTTTTTGTAGTTTTCTTTTATAGACTAAACTAGTGAGAAAAAAAGAAACAAAAAGATTTGATTGCAAGATCTAAAGATATACCTTCAAGCACTCACCTCCCCGGCAACGGCGCCAGAAAAGAGCTTAGTTGACGGGGTGTGAGTGCCGCTTACCTAGCCTCCCCGACAACGGCGCTAGAAAAGAGCTTGATGTCTACTACACAACCTTCTTCTTGTTTGTTGGGCCTCCAAGTGCAGAGGTTTGTAGGACAGTAGCAAATTTCCCTCAAGTGGATGACCTAAGGTTTATCAATCCGTGGGAGGCGTAGGATGAAGACGGTCTCTCTCAAGCAACCCTGAGACCAAATAACAAAGAGTCTCTTGTGTCCCCAACACACCCAATACAATGGTAAATTGTATAGGTGCACTAGTTCGGCGAAGAGATGGTGATACAAGTGCAATATGGATGGTAGATATAGGTTTTTGTAATCTGAAAATATAAAAAAAGCAAGGTAACTAATGATAAAAGTGAGCGAAAATGGTATTGCAATGCGTTGAAACAAGGCCTAGGGTTCATACTTTCACTAGTGCAAGTTCTCTCAACAATAATAACATAATTGGATCATATAACTATCCCGCAACATGCAACAAAGAGTCACTCCAAAGTCACTAATAGCGGAGAACAAACGAAGAGATTATTGTAGGGTACGAAACCACCTCAAAGTTATCCTTTCTGATCTATCTATTCAAGAGTCCGTAGTAAAATAACATGAAGCTATTCTTTCCGTTCAATCTATCATAGAGTTCGTACTAGAATAACACCTTAAGACACAAATCAACCAAAACCCTAATGTCACCTAGATATTCCAATGTCACCTCAAGTATCCGTGGGTATGATTATACGATATGCATCACACAATCTCAGATTCATCTATTCAACCAACACAAAGAACTTCAAAGAGTGCCCCAAAGTTTCTACCGGAGAGTCAAGACGAAAACGTGTGCCAACCCCTATGCATAGGTTCATGGGCGGAACCCGCAAGTTGATCACCAAAACATACATCAAGTGGATCACGTGATATCCCATTGTCACCACAGATAAGCACGACAAGACATACATCAAGTGTTCTCAAATCCTTAGACTCAATCCGATAAGATAACTTCAAAGGGAAAACTCAATCCATTACAAGAGAGTAGAGGGGGAGAAACATCATAAGATCCAACTATAATAGCAAAGCTCGCGATACATCAAGATCGTGCCAAATCAAGAACACGAGAGAGAGAGAGAGAGAGAGAGAGAGAGAGATCAAACACATAGCTACTGGTACATACCCTCAGCCCCGAGGGTGAACTACTCCCTCCTTGTCATGGAGAGCGCTGGGATGATGAAGATGGCCATCGGTGAGGGTTCCCCCCTCCGGCAGGGTGCCAGAACAGGGTCCCGATTGGTTTTTGGTGGCTACAGAGACTTGCGGCGACGGAACTCCCGATCTATTCTGTTTCCCAATGGTTTAGGGTATATGGAGATATATAGGCGAAAGAAGTCGGTAAGGGGAGCCACGAGGGGGGCACGAGGGTGTAGGGAGCGCCCAAGGGGGTGGGCGTGCCCCCCTGCCTCGTGCCTTCCTCGTTGCTTCCCTTACGTACGCTCCAAGTCTCCTGGATTGCTTCCGTTCCAAAAATATCTCTCCCGAAGGTTTCATTCCGTTTGGACTCCGTTTGATATTCCTTTTCTGCAAAACACTGAAATAGGCAAAAAAACAGAAACTGGCACTGGGCTCTGGGTCAATAGGTTAGTCCCAAAAGTAATATAAAAGTGTAAAATAAAGCCCATAAACATCCAAAACAGATAATATAATAGCATGGAACAATCAAAAATTATAGATACGTTGGAGACGTATCATGGCCCAAAAAATATTGCTTAAGCTTCCGACTGGCCATGAACACCCCATATACAAGCTTCTGCCAGTGCAGATACCTCTACTTGGACTCGATAAGCACCTCACTGATGTAGTAAACCGGCCTTTCAACCGGATATTCCTTTCCTGCTTCCTTCCGTTCCACCACAATAGCCACGCTGACAGCCCGGGCATTAGCAGCCACATATAACAGCAACGGCTCCTTATCAACAAGAGCAGCAAGAACGGGCGGCTCAGCCAGCTATTTCTTCAAGTCCTCAAATGCTGCATTAGCGGCATCGCTCCAGACAAAATTATCTGTCTTTTTCATCATCTGATATAGAGGGATAGCCTTCTCTCCCAGCCGGCTTATGAACCGGCTCAAGGCCGCAATACGACCCGCCTCTCCGGATTAGCTTCAATGCCTCTTTTAGAAACCAGAAAACCCAAAAGCTTGCCTGCCGGCACACCAAAGACGCATTTGGCCGGGTTAAGCATCAGCTTATAAACCCGGAGGTTATCAAAGGTCTCCTTCAAATCGTCTATCAAAGTCTCCTTCTTTCTGGATTTCGCTACAATATCATCCACATAAGCATGAACATTGCGCCCAATCTGATTATGAAGACAGTTCTGCACACATCGCTGGTAAGTCGCCTGGGCACTCTTGAGCCCAAAAGGCAAAGACACATAGCAGAAGGCCCCAAAGGGAGTTATAAAAGCTGTCTTCTCCTGGTCCTTAACTACTATCTTGATCTGATGATACCCAGAATAAGCATGTAAAAAACTCAAACGCTCACAAGCCGCCGTAGCATCAATAATCTGATCAATACGAGGGAGAGCAAAAGGATCAGTCGGACAAGCCTTGTTTAGGTCTGCGTAGTCCACACACATACGCCAGGTGCCATTCTTCTTGAGTACCAGCACCGGGTTAGCCAACCATTCCGGGTGAAAAACTTCAACAATAAACCCAGCCGCCAAGAGCCGGGCTACCTCTTCACCAATGGCCTTACGCCTCTCTTCGTTGAAGCGACGAAGAAACTGCTTGACCGGCTTAAACTTGGGATCAATATTAAGAGTGTGCTCAGCGAGTTGCCTCGGTACACCTGGCAGTGAACTCGATGAGCGCGCTTTCCTATTTCGGATCCAGATTAGCACTGATGCTGAACTGCTTGGATGAATCGCCAGGAACGAAATCAACTAGCTTTGTGTCATCTGCCGACTTAAACTTCAACGTCGGGTCGTGCTCCGTAGTTGGCTTTTTCAAGGACGTCATGTTAGCCGGATCCACATTATCTTTGTAAAATTTCAACTCCTCCATTGCACAGACCGACTCAGCATAGGCTGCATCACCTTCCTCACACTCTAAAGCGATCTTCCGGCTTCCGTGCACCGTGATGGTTCCCTTGTGACCCGGCATTTTGAGCTGCAGATAAACATAACAAGGCCTTGCCATGAACTTATCATAAGCCGGCCGTCCGAAACAGAGCATGATAAGGGCTCTTGATTTTTACCACTTCAAAGGTCAACGTCTCTGACCTAGAGTCATGATCATCTCCAAAAGCAACTTCTAGAGCTATCTTACCCACTGGATACGCCGACTTACTGGGTACTACTCCGTGAAAGACAGTGTTCGACGGTTTCAGATTCTTATCAGTCAAACCCATGCGATGGAAAGTTTCATAATAAAGGATATTGATGTTGCTCCCTCCGTCCATGAGTACTTTGGTGAACTTATACCCTCCGACCTGTGGCGCGACCACCAACTCCAGGTGACCCGGATTATCAACCCGGGGCGGGTGATCTTCCCGACTCCACACAATGGGCTGCTCAGACCAGCGCAAGTAACGGGGAACTGCCGGTTCAACGGCGTTCACTGCCCTTTTATGAAGCTTCTGATCCCGTTTGCACAAACTTGTAGTGAAGACGTGGTACTGCCCACTATTCAACTTCTTTGGGTTACTCTGATACCCAAATTGCTGCTTTTGATTCCCCTGACCTGACTGTTGATGGTAGCCACCCTGATTTCCTTGATTGCCTTGGATTCCAGAGCTAGAACCGCCACCGCCATAACCCAGTCCATGAGAGCCGGATCCTGAGCCACCACCCGGCCCATGATTGTCTTGAAAAAGATTGGAATTTTTGTACTCCTTCATAATGAAGCAATCCTTCGAGAGGTGGCCAGACAGTCTTTCTCGTGTAGCATGCCTTGGGCAGGGCTGAGTCAGTAGCTGCTCAAGGTTAAAGCCTGCTCCTCTAGTCCGTGGGGGCGGTTTACCCTTACGACGCTGACCATTATTCTGCGTATTGGTGTTAGCCACAAAGTCCAAACTATTATCAGCTTCGCGCTTACCGTTGCCTCCCTGATTCGTCGGGTTATGCTGCTGCCCTCTGGTGCTGCTGCTCTTCTTTCCCTTTCCCGGCTTTTCATCATCATACTCGGGGTCCTTGGTACCATCAGAGTCAGCGTACTTAACTAGAGCCGCCATGAGTGTCCCCATCTCGTTGCAGTGGCGTTTGAGCCGTCCTAATTTCTGCTTCACGGGCATGAAACGACAATTGTTCTCCAACACTAAGACTGCTGAATCGGCATTGATGCGATCCGACGACTGCAGGATTGTCGAGACCCGGTGCATCCAATGGGTTGTCGACTCACCTTCTTCTAGGACACAGGAGGCTAAATCCATAATTGACATGGGGTGCTTGTTGATGTCTACTACACAACCTTCTTCTTGTAGACGTTGTTGGGCCTCCAAGTGCAGAGCTTTGTAGGACAGTAGCAAATTTCCCTCAAATGGATGACCTAAGGTTTATCAATCCGTGGGAGGCGTAGGTTGAAATTGGTCTCTCTCAAACAACCCTGCAACCAAATAACAAAGAGTCTCTTGTGTCCCCAACACACCCAATACAATGGTAAATTGTATAGGTGCACTAGTTCGGTGAAGAGATGGTGATACAAGTGCAATATGGATGATAGATATAGGTTTTTGTAATCTGAAAATATAAAAACAGCAAGGTAACTAATGATAGAAGTGAGCACAAAGGATATTGCAATGCGTTGAAACAAGGCCTAGGGTTCATACTTTCCCTAGTGCAAGTTCTCTCAACAATAATAACATAATTGGATCATATAACTATCCCTCAACATGCAAAAAAGAGTCACTCCAAAGTCACTAATAGCGGAGAACAAACGAAGAGATTATTGTAGGGTAAGAAACCACCTCAAAGTTATCCTTTCTGATCAATCTATTCAAGAGTTCATACTAGAATAACACCTTAAGACACAAATCAATCAAAACCCTAATGTCACCTAGATACTCCGATGTCACCTCAAGTATCCATGGGTATGATTATACGATATGCATCACACAATCTCAGATTCATCTATTCAACCAACACAAAGAACTTCAAAGAGTGCCCCAAAGTTTCTACTGGAGAGTCAAGACGAAAACGTGTGCCAACCCCTATGCATAAGTTCACGAGGTCACGGAACTCGCAAGTTGATCACCAAAACATACATCAAGTGGATCACGTGATATCCCATTGTCACCACAGATAAGCACATGCAAGACATACATCAAGTGTTCTCAAATCCTTAAAGACTCAATCCAATAAGAGAACTTCAAAGGGAAAACTCAATCCATTACAAGAGAGTAGAGGGGGAGAAACATCATAAGATCCAACTATAATAGCAAAGCTCGCGATACATCAAGATCATGCCGAATCAAGAACACGAGAGAGAGAGAGAGATCAAACACATAGCTACTGGTACATACCCTCAGCCCCGAGGGTGACCTACTCCCTCCTCGTCATGGAGAGCGCCGGGATGATGAAGATGGCCACCGGTGAGGGATCCCCCCTACGGCAGGGTGCCGGAATAGGGTCCCGATTGGTTTTCGGTGGCTACAGAGGCTTGCGGCGGCGGAACTCCCGATCTAGGTTATTTTCTAGAGGTTTCTGTATATATAAGAGGTTTTGGCATCGATAACAAGTCAGGGGGGTCTCCGGGCTGTCCACGAGGTAGGGGGGCGCGCCCAGGGGGTGGGCGCGCCTCCCACCCTCGTGGGCAGCCCGGGACTCTTCTGGCCCAACTCTTTTACTCCAGGGTCTTCTTTTGGCCCATAAAAAATTGTCAAAAATTGGCACGTTAATTGGACTCTATTTGGTATTCCTTTTCTGTAAAACTCAAAAACAAGGAAAAAAACAGAAACTAGCATTGGGCTCTAGGTTAATAGGTTAGTCCCAAAAATCATATAAAATAGCATATAAATGCATATAAAACATCCTAGATGGATAATATAATAGCATGGAACAATCAAAAATTATAGATACGTTGGAGACGTATCAAGCATCCCCAAGCTTAATTCCTGCTCGTCCTCGAGTAGGTAAATGATAAAAACAAATTTTTTGATGTGGAATGCTACCTAACATATTTATCAATGTAATCTTCTTTATTGTGGCAAGAATATTCAGATCCATAAGATTCAAAACAAAAATTTAATATTGACATGAAAACAATAATACTTCAAGCATACTAACAAAGTAATCATGTCTTCTCAAAATAACATGGCCAAAGCAAGCTATCCCTACAAAATCATATAGTCTGTGTATGCTCTATCTTCATCACACAAAATATTTAAATCATGCACAACCCCGATGACAAGCCAAGCAATTGTTTCATACTTTTGATGTTCTCAAACTTTTTCAATCTTCACGCAATACATGAGCGTGAGCCATGGACATAGCACTATAGGTGGAATAGAATGGTGGTTGTGGAGAAGACAAAAAGGGAGAAGATAGTCTCACATCAACTAGGCGTATCAACGGGCTATGGAGATGCCCATCAATAGATATCAATGTGAGTGAAGAGGGATTGCCATGCAATGGATGCACTAGAACTATAAGTGTATGAAATCTCAAAAAGAAACTAAGTGGGTGTGCATCCAACTCGTTTGCTCACGAAGACCTAGGGAATTTTGAGGAAGCCCATCATTGGAATATCCAAGCCAAGTTCTACAATGAAAGATTCCCACTATTAGTGACAACATAGGAGACTCTCTATCATGAAGATCATGGTGCTACTTTGAAGCACAAGTGTGGTAAAAGGATAGTAGCATTGCCCCTTCTCTCTTTTTCTCTCATCTCTTTTTTGTTTTTTTGTTTTGCCTTCTCTTCTTCTTTTTTTCTCTTCTTTTTTTGGCCTATTTTTTATCTTTTTTTTTCGTCCGGAGTCTCATCCCGACTTGTGGGGGAATCATAGTCTCCATCATCCTTTCCTCACTGGGACAATGCTCTAATAATGATGATCATCACACTTTTATTTACTTACAACTCATGAATTATAACTCAATACTTAGAACAAAATATGACTCTATATGAATGCCTCCGGCGGTGTACCGGTATGTGCAATGAATCAAGAGTGACATGTATGAAAGAATTATAAAGGTGGCTTTGCCCCAAAATACAATGTCAACTACATGATCATGCAAAGCAATATGACAATGATGAAGCGTGTCATAATAAACGGAAGGGTGGAAAGTTGCATGGCAATATATCTCGGAATGGCTATGGAAATGCCATAATAGGTAGGTATGGTGGCTGTTTTGAGGAAGATAATGGTGGGTGTATGATACCGGCGAAAGGTGCGCGGTATTAGAGAGGCTAGCAACGGTGGAAGGGTGAGAGTGCGTATAATCCATGGACTCAACATTAGTCATAAAGAACTCACATACTAATTGCAAAAATCTATTAGTTATCAAAACGAAGTACTACACGCATGCTCCTAGGGAGATAGATTGGTAGGAAAAGACCATCGCTCGTCCCCGGCCGCCACTCATAAGGAAGACAATCAATAAATAAATCATGCCCTGACTTCATCACATAACGGTTCACCATACGTGCATGCTACGGGAATCACAAACTTTAACACAAGTATCTCTCAAATTCACAACTACTCAACTAGCATGACTCTAATATCACCATCTTCATATCTCACAACAATCATAAGGAATCGAACATCTCATAGTATTCAATGCACTTTAAATGAAAGTTTTTATTATATCCCTCTTGGATGCCTATCATATTAGGACAAAATTTATAACCAAAGCAAATTACCATGCTGTTCTAAAGACTCTCAAAATAATATAAGTGAAGCATGAGAGTTCATCTATTTCTTCAAAATAAAACCACCGCCGTGCTCTAAAAGGATATAAGTGAAGCACTAGAGCAAATGACAAACTACTCCGAAAGATATAAGTGAAGATCAATGAGTAGCCGAATAATTATGCAACTATGTGAAGACTCTCTAACATTTAAGAATTTCAGATCTTGATATTTTATTCAAAAATCAAGCAAAACAAAATAAAATAAAATGACGCTCCAAGCAAAACACATATCATGTGGTGAATAAAAATATAGCTCCAAGTAAAGTTACCGATGAACGAAGACGAAAGAGGGGATGCCTTCCGGGGCATCCCCAAGCTTAGGCTCTTGGTTGTACTTGAATATTACCTTGGGGCGCCTTGGGCATCCCCAAGCTTAGGCTCTTGCCACTCCTTATTCCATAGTCCATCGAATCTTTACCCAAAACTTGAAAACTTCACAACACAAAACTCAACAGAAAACTCGTAAGCTCCGTTAGTATAAGAAAATAAATCACCACTTAGGTACTGTTGTGAACTCATTCTAAATTCATAATCGTGTAATATCTACTCTATTCCAACTTCTCTATGGTTCGTACCCTCCGATACTACTCATAGATTCATCAAAATAAGCAAACAACACAATGAAAACAGAATCTGTCAAAAACAGAACATTCTGTAGTAATATGTATCAAACATATACTTATCGAACTCCAAAAATTCTGAAATAAATTGGTGGACCTGAATAATTTGTCTATTAATCATCTGCAAAAAGAATAAACCCAAAATCACTCTCCAGTAAAAAATGGCAGCTAATCTCGTGAGTGCTAAGTTTCTGTTTTTTACAGCAAGATCACATTAACTTCCACCCAAGTCTTTCCAAAAGTTCTACTTGGCACTTTATTGAAACAAAAGCTATAAACATGATTACTACAGTATCTTAATCATGTGAACACACAAAAACAGTAGGGGTAAATATTGGGTTGTCTCCCAACAAGCACTTTTCTTTAATGCCTTTCTAGCTAGGCATGATGATTTCAATGATGCTCGTATAAAAGATAAGAATTGAAACATAAAGAGAGCATCATGAAACACATGGCAAGAACATTTAAGTCTAACCCACTTCATATGCATAGGTATTTTGTGAGCAAACAACTTATGGGAACAATAATCAACTAGCATAGGAAGGCAAAACAAGTATAACTTCAAAACTTTTAACACATAGAGAGGAAACTTGATATTATTGCAATTCCTACAAGCATATATTCCTCCCTCATTAAAATTTTCAGTAGCATCATGAATGAATTCAACAATATAACCAGCACCTAAAGCATTCTTTTCAAGATCTACAAGAATAGAAATTTTATTACTCTCCACATAAGAAAAATTCTTCTCATTCGGAATAGTGGGAGTATCATAAGAGACTCGAATACTATAAATTGTTTCCACATTAAAAGAGTAATGTTCAGAAAAGGGGTAATCATAATCATGACAAGTTTTATAAATATAATCATCACTACTCTTTATAGCATAAGTGTCATCACAATAATCATCATAAATAGGAGGCATGCTATCATCATAATAAATTTTCTCATCAAAACTTGGGAGGCTAAAAATATCATCTTCATTAAACATAGCATCCCCAAGCTTGGGACAAACATTAATTGCAGAAAATATATTCTCAAACATGTCATTCTCATCAAACATAGCATCCCCAAGCTCGGGACTTTTCATATAATAAGCATAATCACTCTCATCATTAATAGTATGGATAGCACCAATAGTATAGCAATTATCATCATCACAATGAGTAATAGGAGCAACATCATTTGGGAGAGATACCTTTCTACCTTTGCTTCTCCGTGTTTTCTTTTTCTTCTTCACATCATGTGTGGGTTTAACCCTCTCTTTTGAGCTCCTTATTAATGAGATTGGTTGAATAGAAAGCTCCTCCTCGTTACCTGATTCATCATAAGAAATAATAGGAGGATATTGGGAATACTCTTCCCTTTCATTAGTATTCTCTTCATCTTCTATTTGTTTTCGTGTCTTTATATAATTGGCAATATAAGGATTTTCAATGCAATTCACCGCACAATACATGAAAATTTCTTCTAGATCAAAATCAAGAAATCTATCAAGATTAAATTTTGGAATTCCCTCAGTTATACGTTTCATTTCTTCATACCCCAAAAGAAGACTAAGATATTTATGATGCTCAAGGGTAATCAAGTTATCACAATTTTTGGACACGATTTGATCATGAAACAAATAGCATTGGAGCTTTAAATGACCATGTTCATTGCAAAGTTCACAAGGATGGCGATAAATATTGAATCTTTCAGCACAATCATCTAGCCTTTCTTGCAACCATGTAGTTTCCAAATACTTATGCCTCCTGCAAAATCTATCTTCCCTATTTGGTGTGTACTTGCAAGCTCTATGTATTCCATAAAAGTTGACATGCTTATAAGAGACATTTTCATCATGACTAGTGCAATCATCATTAGTACTATGGATATTCAAAGAATTCATACTAACAACATTGCAATCATGCTCATCATTCAAATATTTAGTGCCAAACATTCTAATGCATTCTTCTTCTAACATTTTGGCACAATTATCGGAATACTTATTTTCATGAAAGATATTAAAAAGATGAAGCACATGAGGTACCCTCAATTCCATTTTTTTGTAGTTTTATTTTATAGACTAAACTAGTGATAAAACAAGAAACAAAAAGATTCGCTTGCAAGATATAAAGATATACCTTCAAGCACTCACCTCCTCGGCAACGGCGCCAGAAATTGCTTGATGTCTACTACACAACCTTCTTCTTGTAGACGTTGTTGGGCCTCCAAGTGCAGAGGTTTGTAGGACAGTAGCAAATTTCCCTCAAGTGGATGACCTAAGGTTTATCAATCCATGGGAGGCGTAGGTTGAAGATGGTCTCTCTCAAACAACCCTGCAACCAAATAACAAAGAGTCTCTTGTGTCCCCAACACACCCAATACAATGATAAATTGTATAGGTGCACTAGTTCAGCGAAGAGATGGTGATACAAGTGCAATATGGATGGTAGATATAGGTTTTGTAATCTGAAAATATAAAAACAGCAAGGTAACTAATGATAAAAGCGAGCACAAACGATATTGCAATGCGTTGAAACAAGGCCTAGGGTTCATACTTTCACTAGTGCAAGTTCTCTCAACAATAATAACATAATTGGATCATATAACTATCCCTCAACATGCAAAAAAGAGTCACTCCAAAGTCACTAATAGCGGAGAACAAACGAAGAGATTATTGTAGGGTACGAAACCACCTCAAAGTTATCCTTTTTGATCAATCTATTCAAGAGTTTGTACTAGAATAACACCTTAAGACACAAATCAATCAAAACCCTAATGTCACCTAGATACTCCAATGTCACCTCAAGTATCCATGGGTATGATTATACGATATGCATCACACAATCTCAGATCATCTATTCAACCAACACAAAGAACTTCAAAGAGTGCCCCAAAGTTTCTACCGGAGAGTCAAGACGAAAATGTGTGCCAACCCCTATGCATAAGTTCACGAGGTCACGGAACTCGCAAGTTGATCACCAAAACATACATCAAGTGGATCACGTGATATCCCATTGTCACCACAGATAAGCACATGCAAGACATACATCAAGTGTTCTCAAATCCTTAAAGACTCAATCCGATAAGATAACTTCAAATGGGAAAACTCAATCCATTACAAGAGAGTAGAGGGGGAGAAACATCATAAGATCCAACTATAATAGCAAAGCTCGCGATACATCAAGATCGTGCCGAATCAAGAACACGAGAGAGAGAGAGAGAGAGATCAAACACATAGCTACTGGTACATACCCTCAGCCCCGAGGATGAACTACTCCCTCCTCGTCATGGAGAGCGCCGGGATGATGAAGATGGCCACCGGTGAGGGATCCCCCCTCCGGCAGGGTGCCGGAACAGGGTCCCGATTGGTTTTCGGTGGCTACAAAGGCTTGCGGCGGCGAAACTCCCGATCTAGGTTATTTTATGGAGGTTTCTGTATATATAAGAGGTTTTGGCGTCGAGAACAAGTCGGGGGCTTCTTCGGGCTGTCCACGAGGTAGGGGGCGCGCCTCCCACCCTCGTGGGCAGCCCAGGACTCTTCTGGCCCAACTCTTTTACTCCGGGGTCTTCTTTTGGTCCATCAAAAATCATCAAAAATTGACACGTCAATTGGACTCCATTTGGTATTACTTTTCTGTAAAACTCAAAAACAAGGAAAAAACAGAAACTGGCACTGGGCTCTAGGTTAATAGGTTAGTCCCAAAAATCATATAAAATAGCATATAAATGCATATAAAACATCCTAGATGGATAATATAATAGCATGGAACAATCAAAAATTATAGATACGTTGGAGACGTATCACTTGCATGTATCTTTAAAATTCTGGATAAACCGAGCTTTTAACTCGGCCCATGACCCAATGGAGTTGGCTGGCAACCCTTTCAACCAAGTACGAGCCGTCCCTTCCAACATCATGGTGAAATACTTAGCACATGCAACATCGTCAACATACAGCGGTTCCATCGCCATCTCATAACTCTCAGCCCATGTTTCAGGGGGTAAGTCGGCAGTGTAGTTGGGCACCTTACGGGGACCCTTGAAATCCTTGGGCGATCGTACGTTACGTAGAGCCGGAGCCAAACACGGCACACCCAAAGTCCTAAAAGTCACCCATGTCTCCACCGAAGTTGTCAGACGAACCGGGGAATGCTGACAAGCTGCATACTGAGCCGCCAACTCAGCCTCCCGACGCGCTCTTCCTTGATCCACTGCGTTCTGGGCATTAACCCCACCACCTCGGGTTATGTCCATGAGGCGGGTTGCGGTTCCACCCACTGCTTGACACGGCCGGTTCCTCGATATGCCTGCTATAACTTCGGCTCGGGCGAGGGGTTGAATGAATCCTGTCACGACTGTGAGAATAAGCCTACTGTTGCACCAACGCTGTCTGAAGCAGCTCTCTAGCCCTTCATGTTTCAACCGCCGTCGGAGACTCACCTTCCACTGGGAGGGCCGCCAGTCGTGACGCCACAGCGATCATGTTATCCAAGGGGTTAGAATAATGACCCGGTGGCGTCGGCACATGCTGCGGTGGGATGTTGTCCTGACGAAGCGGGTCCATTGCACGCGGCTAAGCCGATGCTCCCGTCACGGGCGCTTCAACCCGGTTTACCACTGGCTGATTACTGGTCCCTGCTCCGGGCGTGTTAAAGAGATTTCTCGCCTCGTAAACCGGCGGTAGGCAAGTCTGATGCCTTCTCCTCATGACTTCGGTTGAAGCGTTCTGATCCAGCATGAGCAGGAAAGACTCTGACTGAATCCGCTGTGCCTGAGCATCCAAAGCAGCCCGCTCCACGGCTATCCTAGCATTTTCTGCGTTCAGCTCCTCCTTGGCCTGTGCTATCTCATCACGCAACTTTGCGACTGCCGGATTATGTTGATCCTGATCCGTTGGGTTAACCACTGCTGTTAATAATGCTGTCAGCTTATCCAGCAAGTCAGTTAAGATCTGAGCCAGTAGGCGCACAGGGCCTCCTGCCCCGGCAGCCGTTGCCGCTGCTGACCCGGAAATCATCTCTGCTGCAGTCGACGAGTGCTGCACGGGCTGCGTATCGGGCATGAAGATCGCAACCCTGTTCGGCGGCTCATAGGGGTCTGGAATACTGTCGCCATCAGAGCATCCCCCAAGCCGGCCGTCTTGTAGTTGATACAACGATTCGGTCTCATCGGTGGACGACTCGCCATCAGAGTAGACGACCGTCTCATCACCAGATACCAAACTATCCTCAGATTCCGCTCCATGGATGAATCCCACGAAGGCACGATTCATGGCGGGCTGAACTCGGGCGGGTCTTGCACGCTGAGCCGTCTCGACGATGTCGGTGCAGATGTCCGGCTCAGGGCCTGGCTCGCCGATCTTGCTGATGAAGACGTGAATTCCTCCAAAGTGGACCCGGTACCCGTACTCAATTGAGCCAGCCTCGGGGCCCCAGCCTGCGTCGTTGATGTAGAGCTTGCCGCGATGACTCTTGGTCATCCGGCCCACGGCGTATCCCTTGATCCCTTCGAAGTTGCGCTCTAAGAACTTGAAACCATCGTGCGATAGCCCCACGGTGGGCGCCAACTGTCGTGGTTTTGTAACGGCAGATGTCCTAGTGTGAGGACTTAGTCATGGAGCCATCACAGCGAGATTAGCTTAAAGGGGTTAAAATGGGACAAAGGACACAGGGAGTTTATACTGGTTCGGCCCTTTGCGGTGAAGGTAAAAGCCTAATCCAGTTGAGGTGGTATTGCTTATGTCTCAATTACCAGGGAGCGAATACGCTTGACCTAGCTTTCGATCTCTTCTTTTCTGCCCTTAACTCACCGCCGGGTCGTCCCTTTATATACTCAGGTTGACGCCCGGTGGCTTATAGAGTCCCGGCCGGCTCATAAATGTGTCCGACCCGGTGACTTAACTACAATTGCCTTATCATACAAGTTATATACATATGGCGGTTTACACCTACGTGCCTTAAGCCGCCTTTGGGCCTTGGGCCCTTCATAAGTTGTCTTCATGAACCGCCATCTTCAATTCCTTCCTGGGCTTTCTCTTTATGAGTCGCCATGAATATAACCCGGCCCCTCTTGGGCGGGTTAACTCAATAACTATATCCCCAACAGATAATATCTGCATTAGCCTCTTCAATCTTTTTTTGAACTGCTCTTCAATCTTATTTCTAAGAGATAGCCATTTGTTGTTGTCATTAATGCCCCTGATGTTCCAATTAAGTATATTCCAATTGCTATTCATCTCCAGATAATAAGGTATCTGCAACTGCCACTTTTATACTGAAAAAACCAGCCAAACAGAGCCAGACAAGCAAGAGGTAATAAACAAGATCCCATGACCACAGATCACCACACCACAGCTTGCTCTTAATACAAATGCAAGGTTTATCACAGAGGTAGATAATAAAGCAAATGCCAGAAGTCATCATTTCAGATTTAGATATCATTACAAAAGGATTGGTTCTCACAAGTACCACTGATAACAGACCACAAAAGTGCATCAAGGATCTAGGATTAAAGTTGTTCAAGTCTGACATAACTGACAATCAAGAATCTAACTATGGCTTGAAGACAGCCTTCTTTGATGGTCCCTTGGCAGCAGCCTTGGTCTCCTTCTTCTTGGGCTAGTGCAGCATCTCCTCAGAGCAGTCTTGCAAAAGGAAACAGTGAGATTTTTGACAATCTTTGTAGTAATAGCAGGAGGGTCAGATGAACAAGGGAAATAATTTCTGTCTGGACATGATTTTCTCCTGAATCCTCTGTTCAAAGCTTGCAATCTATAGCTTCTTCTTACCTCCATTTCAACCATGGGAGCTTTATCTTTCCTCTTCTTTTGAGCATGTGCAATGGAGGTGCTGGCAGCTGGCAGAGGGGGAGTGATCTCTTTGTGCTATGCCTGAGGTGTCAAACTATCACTAGAAGAAACTTCTTGGTTCATAACTGAATTTTTACAACAAAGAATCTGCTCATTTTGACACTTTTTAGGTATAACAAAAGGCAGTGTTGTATTACTTGCAGAACCTTCAATGATGTAAGTCCATAATTGGGAAGCAAGCAAAGATTTGGCCCAATCAAAATTTTCGATAGTCAATAGAGCAAAAGTGATGAATTTGCACCATTCAACAGGTACCTGAGTAACTTTATCTGTTGGAGCCACAGGTGCAAAATGAGTGCTCCAAAGCTCCAGCCCTTCCTTTGAGAGAAACTCCTCATCTTGGCCTGAAGATGCAGTGGCTTGTAACTGAATATCTTTGCCAGAGAAACTTGCATTGAAGACAGGAAAAGGGAAGCCAGGGGGAGCATCCATACTATGACTTGCAGATGAGCTGAAGTTTTCTGCATCCTGGTTGTCTGTTAGAGGTGAGACTCTCTGAGCAGCTGAGGCTGGGCCTTCTGAATTGGCCAGAGGATCTGGAGTGGTAGCACTAGACTCCTTGTCTGCCAGCTGGGCTGGAGCAATCATAGCAGCAATCTCCATTGCAGCAGAAACATCTGCAGCAAAGTCTGTCATTGCAACATCTGGCACTTCTGCTGCAATAGGAGGAACAGCAGTAGTGGCAACATTCTCCTCTACAATAATGATTGGGGCCTCAGCAACAAAAGTTGCATTGGGAGCTTCAAAGTCTTGGTGCAGTAATGGCTCTTGCACATGCATTTCCATTTGAGGTTGTGGAGGAGATTCAGCAACCAAATTAGCATTCTCAGCAATAGGTAGTAATGGTGCTTCAGGAATGATGAAATCTTCCCCTGGCAGCTGTTCAATGGGCTGATTGAGATCAAAGCCAGCATGAATAGGCTGGGCTACAGGTAGAACAAGAGGAGCCAGCAGCTCATCCAGATCTTGAAGTATTGGCACTCCATTAGCAGATTCAGCAGAGCTCACATTAGCACTAGGTAAACACAAGGAAAGGGTGAGACCACTGTTGTCATCCACTGGTTGTTCTACATCAATCTCCAGGGGGCCCATCAGATCATTCAATTCCAGGAATTCCCCAGCTTGAATTTCCACATCTATAAGATGTTGTTGCTGTGGCATTGCCCAATGGCCCCAGCCCTCATCTTCCTCTTCTTGGGCCGGAGCTTCTTCAACGACTGGTAGATCTTGATGTTCAGGCTGCAACAGATGGAAAGCAACAGGCCCAACAATTAGATTGTTCTGGTTTGGGTGGTGGAATTGTTCTTGTGGCCTTGGATGAGGGTTACCATCCACAGGAATCGGGTTCTCGTCAGCAGGTGGCTCTCCAATGGGGTTGTCATCCACCATCACAACACGGCAGGTCCATGGCTGACCACTGAAATTCTTAGCACCTGATACTACCAGACTGGTTGGGACATCCTTCAGAGCATCAACCTTAACTTTCAGAGCAACCGCGGCATCACTGGATTTATATCTGTCCCACACCATAAGTTGCCCAAAACCCGTAGTTGCATTGGACAGCTCATGAAAACTTCTCAAATCAGTAGGGAAACCAAACACCAGAAGCCAAACATCTCGATTCAGATTGAAAATTTTCCAATTCAGACCCTCATTATGCCTTTGAAAGATGATGTGGATGTCATCATAGGCATGCGGCCCTCTGTTAACTAAGAAATCTCTGTCCGCCGCACTGTGAACCCGCACAAAAGCTTGCCCGAAAGGGCATTTCGTCACGGTCGTAACTCCAATACGCTTAGATTGTAGAAACTCAAGGAGGATCTCACGGACATTGATAAAACTCACTTCTCCTTGGGGCATGGCGGTGATTGTTGCAATAGCAAGATCTTCGTTGGCAGGAACCAGATTGCCATGGAGCACGCGGCGGCGCGCGGGCCGACCTTCCACCTCAATCGCATGAAAGCCATCTGGGAGGAAAGGAGCAGGGTCGAAGGGGAATGTTGCATTGCTGGCGGTCGGACTGGGGCAGCGCTGGTAGAAACCCTCGACGAAGGAGCGGGTTGCAGCAGAGGCGGAGGAATGTGGTGGGAATGCGAGTCAACAGCGGCGGTAATGGCTTGATTTGACTGAACAGGAGGGATGGTGGTCTCTCTGGCCGGTGGGTCCAAATGTGGCGATTGGCGGTTCACACGGCCACTAGCCAAAAGTGGCTGCTGCAGCAGAAGAGGAGGTTGAATGCGAGGCGTCGGCTCGGAGATCGCGCCACCGAATCTGCAGTTATCCTTGATATGGCCCAGGCGACGACATCCTCTGCACCGGATTCTGTTTTCGCAACCGGGCCTGAGATGGCCCACCCCAAGACAGCAAACACAGAAGAGGCTGTTGGGCTCCCTAGTGGGCTGGAACGGCCTAGAGTTTTGAAAACCCGCAGATCCCGCCCTCCCGATTGCCACATTATTGGGCGCAGTTAATACAGGGTTTAAGGTTGTCGTTGATTCAGTAAGGTGTTCCGAAACTGACAGGGGAAGTGGCATATTGGATCTGATCGGGGATTTGGATGGGGATCTGGTATGTGAGGTATGATCTTGAAAGATTCTAGGAGTTTGAACCATCGCGGCATAGGATCTACGATCACTTGATCGATCTACCACAGTCCATTCTTGATCAAGTTCTTGTTGATAGAGCCAGAACTCTTTATGGAAATCCGGTCCACCATTCCCCCAGAGAAAGAAACCAAGATTGAAAAGATCGTTGGCACAATTTCCCCATTTGATAATAGCAAAACCCACATTCTTAGAGGAAACACTGAATTTGAAAGACCAATTCTGAAGGCAAGAAACTTTGAAATGTGAAGCATGTCCCCCAAAGCAAGATTGAAGCATGAGACTGACCGAATCCACATTGATACGAAGTTTGGAGCGAGTCACCTCAGCCACTAGGAAGAATTCCTTGAGCTTGCCGCCTTCGAAATGGTTGATAGGCACACCATATTGTTTCCAGATGAAAGCTTCAAAGGCCAAACCTTGCTCGAACTTGAGATCTGAGAGGGCCATCTTGGAGGAGGACGGCTCGCACCGAAGAAGCTTTAATTCATTGTTAGACCCTTACCTATCCAAAGAACAACATAGAATTGGTCTGCACATGGGTTGCAGAATGTACATCTGCAGAAAAAATACAATTCAAGAACAACAGGAGGACTTGACCTTAAACTGCAGAAGTGTTGTTGCCGTAGTCTGTAGGCCTCCGTCTTCGCCCAGTTGAAGCTAGCAAGCACCTCGGAACTACCAGCAAGTGCCAAGAAACATGCAAACACCATATGATAACACAAAATCAAGCCAATCAGAAGAAAGCAAGCACCCAGGACAGATTGGAGGCTCGAGCTCACCATTGATACCGATCTTGATCAGAGTTGTGCAGACCATGAAATTAGAAAAGCAGAAGATTAATCATCATCCAAAGCACCACCAGAAATCCAAAACTGCAACAACTAATAAGTGCATGAAGTGGTAGACTGGTCTTGGTCTCTTCGAGCTGTGGAGACCACGAAAATCCATAAAATAGACACAAGATCAATCATCCAAAGCAGCACCAGTAATCCGAAACTACAACAACTAATAAGTGCATCAAGTGGCGGACTGGCTGGCCAATCACGAGGAGAAGAGACGCTCACGCTCTTCTTCAGTTGGTCTTGCGGGCTTTCATATAGACGTCGAGAAGGCAGGAGGATGCCAGCGAGCTTCTCCTTCCTGAACTCATCCGCTGGAACCGGGGCCATGACGGGGATGGTCGTGGTACGTCTGAGGCCATCGGAGCAGAGCAACGCGTGCGCACATGTTTACTGGGCATCATGGGGCTGGCCGCGTCAGGGGCGGCCGAAGCCGCCGATCGTCAGGACGCATGGAGCAGAACATCCCACTAGAATCAAAACCGCCACAACGATGGCCGGGTCTGGTGTGCCCGAAGAAGCCAGCGCGAGAAAGGCCCGAAGCAGAGCGATGCGTCCGAGGTTGCTGGTGCGAGGAGGGACGGGAGCAGACCAACGGTGTTTGCACATGTTGATTCAACTACGCGGGGATGTTCGCATCCTGCACGGATAGCTAGAGCTCCGATGTGCCTACAATCAGAGGGCATCAGCGTCGAATTGCAACAATTGGCACTAGAGGGACGGGAAGATTGGGCATAGCAGAGTGATGGGGAAGGGGAAGAATAAACGGCGGCAAGGAGGGGAAGCGGAGAAGGCCAGCCCACTCATTTGGGCTTCATAACTGTATTGATTGGAAGTCGGAAGTAGAACATGCGCTGATGTGCCGGTGAATTGTGTAGAGGTGAATAGAGAGGAGGTTGCCTTGAATCCGATGGCTACCTATAATGCATGCCTTAATCTATGGCTAGAATTAGTCGGGGTGACGTGGCTTAAGGAGAAGCAAGAGAGTTCCTTGTAGTGGGGAGCTCCTATTTAAAAAATCCCGAAGGAGCGTTCGTCAACTAGTTGCTCCCTTCTAGGTTCGCTCGATCTCATTTAAAAAAATCATAAAGAAAAAATTATGAATTCAAAAAGTGCATGATTTTTTAAAAGATTGATAGATTTGAAAAAAGTTCATAGAAATTGAAAAGATTCATGGATTTTTTTTTAAAGTTCATCAAGTTTGGAAAAATCATCAAAATTAAAGAAAATTTCTTCAAATTTGAAAAAAAGTTCATCGAATTCCAAGAAAATCATCGATTTGAAGAAAAAAGTTCACGTATTTGCCAACAATTCATCGAACGAGAAAGAAGAAAAAGGAAAAAAAAAAGAAAAAAGGTAAAAGTTGAATGTTACGAATCCTGCTAGGTGGCGGGGTGGTTACACTACCGTACCCCGATAAGGGAGGTCGCTGGTTCTATTCACAACTAGCATACCTTTTTGCGGATCAAAACACATAAGAAAATGCTAGATGGACTGGTCCAACGCGGGGGCGTCCGTTTGTAAAATACACAGTAACTGCTAGAAAAAAAAAAGCTAGACAACTTTCGACAACCTCAAACTCTGTTGATGCGCCACTAAAAATGGCTCTGTGGTTGTTTGTGTTAGTCGGGAATGTATGTGATGCACCGGGACAATTAGTGTTACCGGTCCCCCATTACACATTTTAAAATGTTCAAAAAAAATATGAGGTTTTTTTAGTGCATTGACACAACATGAATGTATGTTGTCACACAAATTTAAATCAAAATTCGAAAAATTGCTCGAATATAAAAATGACAAATTTGACACTGAATAATACATGATACAAGTTACGCTTCAATTCTGGCCTATTAAGACATTAATGTCAATTTTGTCAAAAAAAATCTCGAGCAATGTTTCGAATTTTGATTTTAGTTTTTATGACAACGTACGTTGACAGAGTGTCAATGCACTATTTTTTTCTTTTTTTTAATTATTTTAAATGTGCAACAAGGTCCGGTGCACCGGTAGCATCAATTGCCCCGGTGCACCAGATACGTTCCCTGTGTTAGATCTCCCTGTTTCACTGTTTCTCAATGGTAAGCTGTTGGCGTACTTTGGAAAGAAAAGAGAATCAGATGCTCCCGACCGCCTAGAATCCGCTTCGATTATTGCTCGTCCAATAAAACACAAATGGAGCCACGTAGTGCTGCACCGAACACAGAGCACCGCACTTCACACACGCCTGAACAAGATAGAAACAGGAGGAGGCTTGACTTGGTGACAAGAAGAGAAGAAAACGGAAGGATAGGTTATCGGCCACCGTCTACCGAGAGGAGGAGGAGGAGCCGTGAGGACTGAGGATGTGCCTGGTGGTGGTGTGCGACGAGCCGGAGCGCGTGGTGGCGACGTACCAGGCGGCAGGGCGTTGCCCCTACTGCGGCGGCGGGGTGGTGGCGACCGACGTGGAGAGCGCGCCCAGGCTCTGCTACGTCCCGCTCTGCTTCCGCGTCCGCCGCCGCTTCCACTGCTCCCGACGGCTCGCCTCCATCGCCTGATGCATCTCCTCTCTTCTTCTGCTCTCGTCTCTAGTACTCCATGGACATCTAGCTTGAAGTAGTAGATATCTAGATCTCGTCTCCATGGATATCTGGGTCAAATAGATGACAGCTGCGTCTCGTATCGGTTGTGTCACGCGATATATTAATACGTTTTTTAATAAAGATATTATTATTTTGAGCTGAATGAAATTTTATTATTGCAGCAAGCTTGTATATGATCAAATAACTGTCTCCGCTTCATCAATCGCTGAAATTCCTCTTTTTTACTTATTTGAAAAACCGGCCCTCCAGGAACATGTTTGAGCTGGTATTTACTTCTCAAATCCTATTGATAGTTGAAATGTTGAGATGCTTTATGATCTCACATCAAGATCTTAAAACATCTTCGGTTCAAAAAAAAAAGATCTTAAAACATCTGCAGCCATGGATATCTCCCCAGATCTCTAGTGTCACTGCTTACAAGCCTGCCCTGAGGTAGTAGGTTCATGGAACAATTGAGTGCTTTGTTCACTGATAACAAAGGGGAAAAGCCCAGAGTATTGACTGCACATTCAGGAAGTTGACCAAACTCACAGCAGATATCCCATCATTAATTAGCAACCTTGCTTCTCAGTTTGAAAAAAGAGGGAAAAGACAAGGATGCGAATGAGGTGTTCTGCAACTTACAATAAGGGAAATAAACTGTAGAGCGTTTTATTACTACGGTACAAGCAAGCGAGCGTGGGTCACCTAAGCACAAACTAGCGAAGCTACTCGAGGCTGGAGTCCACCCGGTCGACGGAGCGCGCGAAGGCCAGGATGTCCGACGAGCCGCCGCCGGCCGCCTTCCCGCCGTCCGCCGGCTTGGAGACGATGGACTCCCGGACCAGCCTCGCCACCGTGGGGCTCAGCGAAGAAGCCTCCTCCTCGTCGGGAGACTGCTGCTTCGGGTGCTCGTCGTGATGCTGCGCGCTCGCCGGCATTTTGTCCGCGTGACGCTGCTCCATAGGATGGGAGATCGGGCGTTGGCTGTGGACGTGGAGGTGGATAGTGTGCTGGCCGCAGTCGCAAGGTGAGAGTGAGGTGAATTGAGTATTTGTAGGACACGCTATGCTTGCTTAAGTATACGCGCGACTGGCTCGTCTAGATTGTTCTGGGCAACACGTGTGCTCCTTTCCAACTGCTGCGGTGACGCGTGTGAGCCTAAAAGAGGTCTTGGGCCTTTTGTTTTCAGTTCTTTTTTAAGAAGGGGTGGGTATCCAAAGGGAACGGAGCTCGAAAAGTCCATTCTGCATCCGAGCTTATATGCTCCCGCATGAATAATAAAATCGAAAAAAATTTAAAAAATTCTAATTTTTTTTAGAGAAGCATTGACAAAAGTTTTAAGTGCCTGCAAAAATTCATTATGAAATCACATTCCTGTAAGGCGTGGCAAAAAAACAAATTCAGTGCTTCAAAATGCGTTTGAAAGTAGCCTTTTCATAGTATTGTTTTTGTTTTTTTGCCACGCCTTCTAAGAATGTGATTTCATGACGAATTTTTGCAGGCACTTAGAACTTTTGTCAATGTTTCTCAGAGGGGTACCAAGACTTCCAAAGACTTCCAAAGATACCATGATACTCCCTCCGTTTCTTTTTAATCTACATATAGATTTGGTCAAAGTCAAACTTATAAAGTTTGATCAATTTTGTAGGAAAAAATATCAACATCTACAATACTAAAGCTATAGGGTATGAAAATTAATTTTATGATGCATCTAACAATATTGATTTCATATTGTGAATTTCGATATTTTTTCTATAAACTTAGTTAAAGTTAACAAGGTTTGACTTTGACCGAATCTTATATGCAGACTGAAGAGAAACGGAGGGAGTATCACCTTTAAAATGAAGGTCCCCCCCCCCCCCCAAAAAAAAACCTTTAAAATGATTTGTAAATTTTTATAACTCTATACTTTATTTTTCACAAAATATGCATCTTTATTTGTTTTTAGGTTGCTTACCACATGGGCCATGTGGTACAAGATATGCATCTACAATTGTGAAAAATCATACACTCAAATTCAACATGCATATGGAGAGAGAGAAAACACACAAATAAAAGACAAGTCCAACATAAATAGTGGCACTAGACCTCATTTCGTGCGGCGGCCTCGAGAGTGGCCAATGACCTCTTGACCTCCATTGTCTTGGTGTTCTGGTGTCTTTGGCACCACATGAATGAGGTGGATTTCGACGACATGCCGGTTTCCGCTCAGTCGGTCCTTTAGGCTCATTGGGCAGGAGTTTGTGTTTTGGTGACGTGCCGTGTTGATTAGGGTAGATCCCTTCCCATGTGGGTCGGTAGAGACTAGAGAGCGGCGAGTACTTGCCTTAGACGCAGTGTCGGCGTGCGTTTGTGTGTGTTGACGTGGTTAGCCTTTAATGTATGGCGTTGTAATGTTTTCGGACGCTTGAACTCTTCCTCTGTATGAGCGTAGCATCCACAAGGGCAAAATATAGGGTTTACTCCTCGGCACGAGCCACACCCGCCATAGCCATCTCAAGTGATGATGGCAAGCGGGGATGCGCTGCCCTGCGCCCAAGCAAGACAGGCGCAGCTGGAGCCACCAACGAGCAAGGGCAAAGGCCCAGGATCCCCGCGTCGCCCTCAAGCGATCGGAGAAAGATAGATTTACCGTGAAATCTGGACGGAATGACTCTCTAGACAAGGTTACCCGAGTCGCCGGCAATGGAGAAGATGGAACCACGGCCTCTTGGCACAAAAGTAGTGTGCTTTCCTGAACCTTGATCCAGACTCGCCACCACAGAAGAGCCTCCAAGCTCATTCACCTCGCGTGTGTCGGAACTGCAAGACCCGCCTCAAGCTCCCCCAAGAGATCATCGAGGTCTGCCTCATAGTTGCTCTCCTCTACCAAGTCTCATAACCGGCTGTGCCCGCATCGGGAAGGAGCAGAGGACGTCGGACGGGATGAAGGAAGGGAAGCAGCGGATTCTGGTGGAGGTGAGGGGCAAGAGGGAGAGTTGCCAAGCAAGCCGCCTACAGGGGAAGAGAGCGACACGGCAAAGCCATCACCTCCGAGGATGAAACCTTCATCTAGCCCTTTGTGGTTAGATCTGACAATGGTTGTGGCCCGCCTTCCCTTCCTGCAGGTGTCTTTCTTGGAGAACCTTATCGCAATCTATGTGTTATCAAGGATAGTGTCGGATGCAGTTGCTTGTTACCATTCAACATGACATTCCAGTGTCATGCCCCCTTGTTTTTCTTTTAATAATGTATTTCTGTGCATCCTTGATGTCTCAATTTATTCTTGACTTTGTTGTTGTAGAAACTCTTCAATTGATTTCCGCACATTCCCCTTTATCCAAAAAAAAAACAATGGCATAGGTTCGATTATTTTGTTGGATGCATCGAAATACACATTTTTCATTCTTCAATACAAATGAACTTTTTATATACATAAAAAAGACTAGCACTCTTTCTTTTTAAAGTAAGAACCATGAAATATTTATCTAACATCCGGGGAGCACATTGGAATACAATATGCACATACACACACCTACGTGGTCTACACACACAAAAACAGATGATGAGGTTATTTGCCACCGGATTATTATTTTTCCATAGCAAAGAAAATGTGCATCTTTGTACGAAAATGTAGACACATGTTACTTCAAACATTGAGCCATTCATAGAAACGTCTTGCACGTTAAATATCGAACTTCAGAGTTCACACTAAACTAGATACCGCTGAGTCTAGCAGAATACTGAAACATTGTTCTGATATGCTGGTAAAAGAGTTGCACGCAAAAGCTTAATACCGGCACTCTAACAGAGGTTATAAACGGGTACCAAACAGATATACATAACACATAACTCCCAACATTGTTCTGCGATGCGTTTCATAGACAATTCCAGTCTTCAGTTCTTCACCATGAGTTAGTTAATCCTTCAGACTGGTTCTACCTAGCCACTGCACAATGTGAACAAAGATATTGTGAAGATTGAGTGGACAAGATAAAATCTGTTAGAAATATATTGCACTTATATATGCACTGCTGTAAGGACAACAACATTAAAACACTTATAACTGAACCGTTGTAGTTTTTTTTTTCCCCTACAGGTGTTATAGAGGTTAGAAGACAGTGCCCTTTTAAGATACCACTTACCTAACAAGAGGTTGGAAGAGTGAGTATTTTAATCTTACCTTCCATTGATCAAATGCTTTCTTGCTGTTATATGTGTTACGAGGAAAAAAAATATAATTTTAATTCCACATTTCCAATTTATAGATGATGTCCATGTTGACTACCGCACACACAATACATTTCTCATACCAAGGCCCAAGAAAGACGGCTTCTTATAGAACAATTTATATGATTGCCGGTAGACATTGGAACTACACATCTCTTCAAAAAGTTTTGCATATCCTCCTAGTTATGTTCAAAACTACTCACTCTTCCAATCAATAAATATCATATACTATTACCGATATCACTATAAATATCAATTTGTATGATTACAATTACTATAAAATGTAGAGCATATCCAATGATATGTTGTATAAAGATGGTTCATTGGAATTTTGGTGACTAATACTATTCACATATAACTAAAAATATGGTCGTTTATTATAATTTTATTATTAGGCATGCCATGATAATCATTTGACACAGCTTTATTCTTCAACTTATTACAACATTGATATGCACACATTATTAATGGCACATGTATATTTTTGTCCCAATAAAGAAAGAAAAATTCCATGCATCAATTCGTATTATGATAATTTTTTCCTTAACTAATGATGTGCTTTAATAGTACATAATTTTACTAGGTGCAAACTCTATATTAACCTTATATGGTCATTCATAGCTTGCATCATTTTAATGCCCAGGCTACAGGTAGCTCTATCATGAGCATGTAGTCACTTAGCCAAGGCACAGGTAGCCCAGGCATCATTTTGTGCCTAGCCAAGGCACAAAATGGATGAAAACTAAGAAAACCATATTATATAACAAATCTAATTGATGTTTGCTAAGAAACCTACTGCACGATATCATGCGATAAGCTGGGTTCGTTCAGAAGTTATGGCATCTTCACGACAATTAATTAGCCAAAACAACTGCCCAGAAGACCGAAATCACACAATGTATTAAATAAAGTTGGAAGGTGCGGGTCATAAAGATTGGCCCAACAACCCCAGCCCCTGGCGATTTATGCTATACAGACCTGGAATACATAATTGGACTAGATCATTGAGGCGCAGTAGTGAACAAGATTGCGAGCTACCTGTCACTCAGGACTTGAATTGCTTTCTCATTCATAGCCTCTTACAACAAGAGCAAACAGCTAATGCAGTACATATTAGTTTGGCATTACATAAAATAGATGGTTCGCATTAGTTTGGGAGCACCTGAATGTTTCTCCAAAATGCAATGCATATTAATTTCAATTGACATTGTTTTATTGTGCATATGAATGTCAGTTGAGTTCCTCTTTTTCTGTCTCAAGGTCTAGGAACTCATAATAGTTTCATCATAGTACAGTCAATTACCTGTGGGTCATCATCCTGTTGCACCACCACGCCCCTACAAGGTCATCTTGCGCTGCATAGATCCCAAAAAGTATTTTTTTAGTCTAATCATGTCTTCCGATGCAACTATTATGCATTTAAGAAGGCCAATGAAATGCATTGCACCAGCTGACTAAAGATTTATAGGAGCAGAGCTGTTGGTTCTATTGTAGTCTGCTGAAAACATGACTCCAATCATAGTAAACAATCTTTAAGAGGCAGAAGAATTTTCGACATGTTAAGCTCATGCAGTCATACCTGCGGGTTCTGGATTTCGCGTCACTCAGACGCTTCACTTGACCGAACAAGTACTCGATGCTCTCACTGTGAGTGGCTTTTCTCTTGCACTTGTAATTCCAGACCTCGGGTACAATGTTTCTATCTCCCAGCCTGCCACTTTCTTGAATTTCTACCAAACAACTCACCACAGCCTTGTGCACCCCTTCACCCCATGCAGCACATAGCCCTTGCAGCTTGTCATCATCGACATCAATAATCTCCTAATCACATAATCAAGTAGCAGTGTAAGTTCAGTATCTGTCATTCGAATCAACTGATAGACCGCAAGTTATGACTGTGGAAGAACTTAGATATTCAGACAAGATGGTTTAACTGCTACCTTCGGGATACCTTCAACTGTGACAGTCTTGAAGGGATTCCACTCTGGGTTCTGTATATGCCCCTGCCAAACACGGTGTACTTCTTTAGCTTTTTCTCTTGCTTCTTCGGCAGGCAGCTTCTTACGGCATGCCGCCAGGAATGGCCTGTCATCCAATTGCCCTATGTTTTTTAGGGCGATATTCCTTCCTCCAGTAGTACTAAGATCAGTGAACCCCTGGAATACAAACTTCTTGTATCAACTTTCTTTATATATAAGATTTCACATAGTGTGATGGGAATGTTTGCTGTAACTGATATCAACAGAGAACAACCAAACCTCAATCAGCTTAGAGTGGATATCAGAAATTTCCTTTCTAGTAGCCTCGAGCTCAGTGTTTAAAACTTGATCAGGATTATCTATAACGGAAAGATCTTCCATAAGCTCATGCTCATCAACATCTTCATCTCCAGATTGCCGTTTCCTTTTCGGCATTAATCTTGGGTGTGCCTGCTTTCACACGAAATTTTTAAGTAAGCAGGTAACACAGGAAATAAATAAATAGAAGATAGAAAAGGCTCTGTTTACAAAAAATGCAGAACTGGGTTAGAAATTTGGGTGCATAAAGATTCGTCCCGGCATTACATGATACTGAAAATACAGACACCAAAAAGGTGGGAAATTTTGAACTCTGGTAAGTCCCTAAGATAATACACTGATTCCATGTCACTATACTAGTTTAGTAGTGAATGACCCGATGAATACAAATGTTCCAGAGACACTACTGCACAAAAGAATCTTCCAAGATCATTTGAGCTAATAAAATGAAGAACAGAAGACTCCAATTAGGAGAATATTAAACTGCCCACCACAATCTGAACAATGGTGGCTTTGCAGACAAGTAAACA